>NW_020825244.1:0-352753 GCF_003286155.1 Drosophila erecta | reverse complement strand
TAAACCCCGTCGCTCCAAGAAGAGGCCACGAGGCGACATAACTTTCAGCAACAAATTACGCAACCGGCCACCTGCCGAATGATAACCAGCCAAATATATTGGAAGGCTAGAGTTCATCCAGATATTCAGCTATGCAGAAGTTTAGACGACCGGAGCAGATTTAATTACGTTTGAATATCATCATCGTCACGCAGTGAAGATCATCTCCTATGACCAACGGAGGTCCAACTTTGTGATTTCGTCTTATCGCAACGCAGCGTAGCAGCCAGCGGTTTCCTAAGGTCTTATCGCTGCAATACTGCAGTTATATTTCGTGTTTTGTTTTGATTCTTGATTTTCTTTTGTATTGCGATTTATAATGAATTAAATACTCGCAGATTGACGGAACTTTTGGCATTTGAATAGGAATTTAACTTAGAACCTTTAAAGTTTGACCTACAGCTCGACAATGTCAACGTGAACTTGGGCCCAACTTTACGCACATCATGGAGTGGATATTTAAGGTCGTGAGTACTACAACAACAATGATATAAATCTTATTATGAATTACCTATATTAAAATTCTAACAAAATGCCACTCGAACGTCTAATTAAAATAATATCTGCATTTGAGTAAAGATTATATAATTATATTTGCTAATTTTATATCCAATTACTTATATATATTTGCTTTATACTTTACTTTTATATACTTTATTTTACTTACGGAATATAAACGAAAATGAAGAGTTAGAGAATGACTAGGATAATTATGCGTAGATAAAAAATATTGTTAGTTTGTAAAAGAGATTTAATGAAACGTTTATTAAACTGAATTTATATAAATGGAATTATGATTGAAGATATATTCAAAAAGAATGAATTGTGAATAAATAGATTTAATGGTTTGTCGAGTACTTATGTTGAACACTTTCTTAAATATGTGGTAGAGTTATTTTGAACTTGACCAAGGGACAATGTAAATATTTTAAGTAGCATTGTCATGGTAGGGAGGGTAAAGACTTAGGGAATCATTAACATCCAAAATTCCCAATACTTATCAGAATCTGTAGCTTATCTTCACACGTGTCGGCGTGTATCATTAGTATCAATATAAAGCCATTTCTTTTGTTAATCGATAATCCAGTTTTGAATATTGTTTATGAGTAAGACGCACTTATTAAAATGTAGTAGCGTTCGTACTATCCTAAGCTAAAAGAACCCCGACCTACGGCGAGCTAGACCCGAGCATAGCAAGAGTGCGCATCCCAGCGAAGGAAGTACAAGGTCCTCTTTATTAGTAATTATCACCCACTATTAAAAGACCCATTAGTTAAAAATCTATCGAACTACGTACACTACACATTTTTGGCGCCCGAACGTGTGGGGCTCGAGAAAATACACTACACATTTTTGAAGCCCTACGAGTGGAGCACGACAAGTACTATACATTTTCGGCTCAGATGTGAAGCTCGAAAAGTCCTTAACTTGTCATAGCACACTAAGCTCTAAAGTAATCCATCCACAGTTAAAACACAATATAACTAATTCCAATAAATTAACATATTGGATTGAGAGTATCTATTTGGAAGGGATAGTAAAACTTAGGAACATGCGATTCAATTTGAAAGAGAATTGATCGACCAAGTGGAACTGTTTCGAATCCACAGGAGCTCATCACCATACGTTTCTTTACTCAACTTTATTTACAATTTGATTTTTCTGGAATACATTATACTTACACTTCAATAAGTCCGTATATTGTCCGATTTTCAAGTAAATAAAAGCATGAGGCAATAGACCAGCTACAATCCACTAACAAATAGAGATACAACTAAGATTCTGATAGAAGTGATCGACATAAAGAAAGACAAACCAAATAATTACAACATATCTTAACAACAATAATATGGCAGCGAAGAATAGTGCAGGTAATGCAGTTGAAGTTTCACAAGGCGTTGAAAATAGCTGTGCCATATGTAAAGAAATCTTAGCACCAACCCTTTTGTCAGCAACAACATCGTGCAGGCACACATTTCATAAAAAGTGCATTATAAACCACTTAAAAAGTTCACAAACATGTCCAATTTGCAATGCAGATTGCAACGAATCGAATTTATCTCACTCTAATAACACTCTGTTCGCTGAATTAGATGCTGCAACAGCTGGCACATCCGGCGTAAGCGAATGTCAAGATAATAATGATATTTTCCCATTAAGGAGAAATACCAGATCAGGCAGGATCCGAGGTACACCTCCTAGACGAGGAGTGTCTACCAGAAATACTTACAGAGGGAATTTGGATAGGATCTTAACAGAACCTCCAACGAATTCCAGTATGGCTCTTAGTACTCAACCAGAGTTGATGAACTTTATACAGTTTACTGTTAGCCAACAACAGGCTCAACTAATGGATAACCTTACATCTTATTTAGGGAAGACTATAGAGACATCTATTAAAAGTCATTTAGACAACTTACAATTATCTCAGCCCACACATACAAATTACACACCTGACAATGTCCAACCAAATACAGATTTGAGCAGGAACAATTCCAATCAAAATCGGTATTCTCAGAATTTAGACAACAATGTAGAAGAAAGATGCGGAAACAGGAGCAATGCAAGCTCATATGTTAGCCCGGAAAAAGTATCAGGAATCATTCAAAAATGGGGATTAAAGTTCGATGGTAGCAAAACAAGCATCAGGATAGATGAAGTCATTTACAGGATATGCTCACTCACCAAACAAAATCTAGGTAATGATTATAGACTTTTATGCGACCATTTGTACCTTCTGTTTGCAGGAAAAGCAAGCGATTGGTATTGGAAGTTTCATCGAAACAATCCAAATTTCGATTGGAACACATTTTGTGGCGAATTTAGGAAGAGATTCGAAGATATAGAGACAGATTATGATATTTGGGAGGGAATCCGAAAACGCAAGCAAGGAGAAAATGAAGCATTTGAAGATTTCCAGGAAACCATGGAACGGTTGATTGACAGACTGCAAAATGGAGTTTCCGAAACACAATTAGTTGAGTTATTGGTTAGAAATTCGAAGCCTAGCTTACATCATGAGTTGTTGCATCTTAAAATCCCAAACAGAACACAACTCCGATACGAAGTGCGCAGGCATGAACAGTTTTATAACAATCTCAGGACGTTTAAGCCGAAACCTTATCGCTCCTGCGTGGCAGAATTAACCACCGAAGAAGAGGAAACAGGTTTAGTAAGAGTAGGTGAAGAAGTAAACCAAATTCAACGTCGGAACACCACAACTTGTTGGAATTGTGACAAACAAGGCCACAGATTCGATGATTGTATGGCTAAAAGAATTATATTTTGTTACGGTTGCGGACTTAAAGAAAAATACAAACCGACTTGTCCAAACTGTAATCCGGGAAACCGACAAAAGGATGTTTCTCTGAGCAACAAGATATATCCGTAGATTCAGAAGTTGCTAAGTCAAAGTCAACCACTGAAGCCCGTGAATTTCAGGAGATAGAACCTTTAGGTCAGCCTGATATTCATTTTTCTTTTATACCCTTACACATAAGAATTCAAAATTACAATAATAAGCGTAGAGAAATATTTAGTAAAGTAGATAGTATAGGAATTCATTTAAAACCCAGACGATCTACTATCCGATTGAGAGAATTTTGGAAGAAGGTTCGTCGTGACCGACAGAAACTTATTTCCGCTATAGTACTTAGCTCTGACCAAAGACTCTATACGGATATCAATATAGAGGGTCAGACTTACAAGGCTTTATTAGATTCTGGAGCAACAATAAGTTGTGTAGGCGGATTAGCTGCACAGAACTTCCTTAAACACAACAACGTAAAAAAATGTTCTGGCGAAATTCGCGCTGCGAACGGAACAAAAAGCAAAGTAGTGTCAAAACTTATAACTTCCATTAAGTATGGAGAGACGATAGATAATCTTGAATTATTTATAATACCGGAACTTCAACAGGATGTATATTTAGGCATTGATTTTTGGCAAAAGTTCGGATTATTAAATAAAATTACGAGCAATCCGACTATTGCTGAATTAGACATCGGTACTTTGGATGATGATGAAGATTCTCCAAAATATCATAAACTGAACCTAAACCGATCCCATGAAGAAAACGCGAATAGATACAACCTACGCACACGACAGATAGAATTTAAAAACGGCGATTTCTTTTATGCTAGAAACTTTACACAAAGTAATGCAGTAAAGAAATTCAGTAGTAAATTGGCACCCGTATTTATACCAGCTAAAGTTTATAAGAAACGTAGCTCGTACTACTATGAATTAGAGGATGAGAGAGGAAGGAAATTAGGAGTATTCCATTTGAAGGATATACAAGCTAGAAAACAAGGAGTTTCTTCAGATAAGGCTTCCTTGAAATAGTCTCGTTACCCTTATCTGTGGTGTAGGGACCAACTTAACTTTACACTGCAAAAACTCTTCAAGACACCCTCGCCCTAAATTATAGCAGCTTTTGTATAAAACAAAAAGCGAGAGAATTGTCTTAGACCAATCAGAACAGAATATGATCGTACGATTATACAGTTAGGGAAAGAAAAGCTGTAACAGCGACCACCAGCATGCAGCTTCCCCAGAGCTTAGATCATTATCGGATAAATCTTCGTGGCGAACGCTCATACATTTTTGACGCTGCCCATTTAACTTCACATACACGTGGAAATATAATTAGTTATATATATATCCAATCTCATAAAACAAGAGTTGGTATATTTCAATAAATTTCCGTGTTCGATTTGTGTGTGAAAGTGGCAACGAGATTCGACCCCAAGGCGTAAGGAAGACCAGGCCTATATATAAGAGCATTTGATTGCTCTACAGCCGACTACCCCCCCCGTCTCGTCGACCCCCGCATCAGCTCATGGTTTAAACCCCGTCGCTCCAAGAAGAGGCCACGAGGCGACATAACCTTCAGCAACAAATTACGCAACCGGCCACCTGCCGAATGATAACCAGCCAAATATATTGGAAGGCTAGAGTTCATCCAGATATTCAGCTATGCAGAAGTTTAGACGACCGGAGCAGATTTAATTACGTTTGAATATCATCATCGTCACGCAGTGAAGATCATCTCCTATGACCAACGGAGGTCCAACTTTGTGATTTCGTCTTATCGCAACGCAGCGTAGCAGCCAGCGGTTTCCTAAGGTCTTATCGCTGCAATACTGCAGTTATATTTCGTGTTTTGTTTTGATTCTTGATTTTCTTTTGTATTGCGATTTATAATGAATTAAATACTCGCAGATTGACGGAACTTTTGGCATTTGAATAGGAATTTAACTTAGAACCTTTAAAGTTTGACCTACAGCTCGACAATGTCAACGTGAACTTGGGCCCAACTTTACGCACATCATGGAGTGGATATTTAAGGTCGTGAGTACTACAACAACAATGATATAAATCTTATTATGAATTACCTATATTAAAATTCTAACAAAATGCCACTCGAACGTCTAATTAAAATAATATCTGCATTTGAGTAAAGATTATATAATTATATTTGCTAATTTTATATCCAATTACTTATATATATTTGCTTTATACTTTACTTTTATATACTTTATTTTACTTACGGAATATAAACGAAAATGAAGAGTTAGAGAATGACTAGGATAATTATGCGTAGATAAAAAATATTGTTAGTTTGTAAAAGAGATTTAATGAAACGTTTATTAAACTGAATTTATATAAATGGAATTATGATTGAAGATATATTCAAAAAGAATGAATTGTGAATAAATAGATTTAATGGTTTGTCGAGTACTTATGTTGAACACTTTCTTAAATATGTGGTAGAGTTATTTTGAACTTGACCAAGGGACAATGTAAATATTTTAAGTAGCATTGTCATGGTAGGGAGGGTAAAGACTTAGGGAATCATTAACATCCAAAATTCCCAATACTTATCAGAATCTGTAGCTTATCTTCACACGTGTCGGCGTGTATCATTAGTATCAATATAAAGCCATTTCTTTTGTTAATCGATAATCCAGTTTTGAATATTGTTTATGAGTAAGACGCACTTATTAAAATGTAGTAGCGTTCGTACTATCCTAAGCTAAAAGAACCCCGACCTACGGCGAGCTAGACCCGAGCATAGCAAGAGTGCGCATCCCTAGCGAAGGAAGTACAAGGTCCTCTTTATTAGTAATTATCACCCACTATTAAAAGACCCACTAGTTAAAAATCTATCGAACTACGTACACTACAATCCTTAAGAAAAAAGCCTGTCCTCAGGCGCTTATTTTAGGGTACAATACAGGGGTATTTACCTGGGGTACAACGTTTTCTGTTTCAGGGTGTATAATGGTTTCGTTTTCTGGGGTTTGATTTTTGAATTTTACAATTAATTTTTGGGGTATAGTTTTATATTTATAAATAAAGTACAATGCAACAATTATAACTAGTATGATTAATGCTGTAAGTGTTATTATTTGAAAGATATTATTCGTCTGATTGTGTTGTTCGATTATTTCTTTTGTGTGAATATATTCTAGTGGTTCAAGTTTTGTTACGTTATTATTTACATAGATAGTTTGAGTGTAATCTAACATTGTGTTGCTAATTAATATATCTTCTAACGGAACAATTAAATGTTTTTATCATATTGTTACCTTCTATTATAATTTCTCTATTAATACAAGTTTGGTTTAAAATAGTCTTGGGAAGGTTCCAAGTTGTAATTATATTAGGTTCTACATATTTTATTTCAAAATCAGAATGTGTTTTTCTGTATCTGAGAGTTGGTTTAGTATACCTGTTATACATTTATTTATGACCAAGCTTTGGGAACTTGCTGTGTAAGTTTGATTATTGTGTAAAAAATATTTGTCATGTATTGTTTCAGTCAGTATGTTACTGTTTTCGTCTGGGTATGGTATTATTTCAAAAACTGGTGTTTTAATTATTTCTCTCGGAATGTGGGATATTATCAGAATTTCGTTCGTATCAGATTTAAGCCAAGCAGAAGTTTTGATATTAAGAATTTTTTCAGAATTGACGTGTGTTAATGAATCGTGTTTCAAAAGTTTTGGGTTAAAGATACCTAGCGTGTCAGTTGCAAACCAAGTTCTATGTCTTCTATGTATTCAGTGAATTGTTGTAGGTTGAAAATTACTAAGGCTAACATTTGTTCTCCTTCAAAGTTACTATTTAGATGATTGGTCAATTCAATTCCTTTATTGCTTCCTTTATTCCTTATGGCTTCTATTACGTGGTTGAGTTCGCTTACTTGTACATTATTTTTAGAGATGTCACCTATTTGTTGTTGTAATTCTTCTTTACCTTCTTGATTTAAGGTGCCGAATACGTATTTGTACATTGTTCCAATAAAATTAGCGAGACCGCGTTTACTACGTTTTGCAATTCTTATACCGTTCATTTCTCTGTTAAGTTTTTCTGTTAGATACTGAATTTGTTGTAGAGTTTCAAAGATTTGAGCTTGCTTGATAAGTTCTTCATAAGTGTTTTCGGTTTTAGTTAAATTAACAGATAAGTAGTGATATTCATAGTTTATTGGTAAATCTAATGATCCGGTTTGAAAGATTAGGTAACCGTTTTTGGCCTGGATAGGTGTTACTTCTAAGTATTGTGTGTTAATTGTCGATAGGAGGCATAACATGAGTATCATGCTCGGGAGTAGGCCTGGAATTATCGTTATTATATTTACTTTTATTAATTTTCTTTTTCTTTTTAAACTTAGATTTATAGTGTATTATTTTTCTACCTCTATTTGTTTCCTCAAAATGTTTTTCGTCTATTTGTCTTAAATTTCCTGTCTTTTTGAATGGGTTAGTCGTTTTTGATCTAACTAGAGGGGATTCTCTGAAATTGGTGTCTATACTAAAGTCTTGTCTAGTTTCATTGAGTTTGTTAATTTTGTTCACTTTATTTTCTTGTGTGTTATAGCAAGGGGTTCCTGCAAAAATAAAAATGTCTGCTGGTGTTCGACCAGTTGTGTTGTGTTTTGTTTTGTGATTGTATACGTAAAGTATTTTTTCGAATTTTGTGAATTGGTTTTCGGGTTCATTTTCGCTTGATATTATTCTTAATTTTTCATTAACGGTTTTATGAAATCTCTCGATGTCAGAAATTCCATTTTTACTTGTCGTTATGTTTAAGGTTACTCCTTCTGAATCTAACCAGAGTTTAAGTGCGACGCACATGAAAGCGGAGTCTTTGTCGGCTTTTATTTCTATGGGTTTACCCATGTCGTTGAATATACGTAAAATAGCTCTTTTAGCTTCAAGCCAATCTCTACTATTTACTTCTATCAGGGAGGCGTATTTAGAATAAATGTCAATACATGATAGGAATTGTTTATTGCTTATTAAGTAGAAATCCATGACATATTTGTCTCTGGGGTTAAAGGTTTCTGGGGTTGTTTCGATAGTTAATTTTGTGTTTCTGTGTTCGGTTTTAGCGATGTTACAGATTTCACATTCATTTATGGTGTTTTGGATAAGCTTTTGGTAATCGGGGTAATAATAAAGTTCTTTGAACTGAAGTGTTAGTTTTTCTATGCCAGGGTGTAAATATTCTTTATGTGTTTTAAGAATGATTTCTTTGAATTGGGCATATGTTTGAATGTCTATTAGTTTGTTACTGGTTTTCATGGTTTTAGTGAAATTGTCGGGACTTATGATTTGAATATAAGCATTTTGAAATATCTGAAAGTCGATTTCATTAGGGAAGTAAATAACACTTTTCTTATTACAAAAGTATTCTTTAATTAAGTCTTTAGCAAGGGTGTCGGTCATTTCTTTATAACTAATTTTTATTCTAGTTTTGTGGAAGTATTTTATTATCTGGACGTCGTCAAAATTGTCTTTTATGAATTCGAATTGTCTGTTATAATAATTAAGGGGTCTTTCTGTTATTGGAATGTGATTTTGGTTATCTTCTGATGCACTATGTATAGTAGCTGCTGTGGGAAGAGAGATTGGATCATCTTCTCCTAGGAAGTTTTCTTGGATAGAGCATCCGCGACATGATTTTCTTTACCAGGTAGGTATTGGATATTATAATCGTATTCGTTAAGTTTTATCTTCCATCTCTGTAACTTCATGTTAGGGTCTTTTATATTGTTTAGCCATACAAGTGGCCTATGATCGCTTAATATGTCGAATTTTCTACCGAATAGGTAAGATCTGAAATATTTTGTTGCCCATACTATAGCTAATAGTTCTTTTTCTATTGCTGAATAGTTAAGTTCGTGTTCGTTTAGAGTTCTGCTTGCATAACAAATAGGTTTGTGTTCTTGAGATAATACAGCGCCTATAGCTATATAGTAGCATAATATGCTTCTCATATTACGCTTACATAAACTTAAACCTAACAAAAACAACGCGCATACAATCTTGCGCGTGCATAAATACACAACATAACGTAACGAAACTTGAATCCACAAAAAAGTAAAGCGCATGATTGTTGTATAACTTCATCATTCTTTTTGCATGCACTTAAACACAAATAAATAAAAATGCTGACAAACACATTTCCGTTTCTCGCGACTCACTTCGAGCCGATCAAAACTCTGTACATTCAGTCTTAAGCTGACAGTTTTAAAATAAAGACGCTCACCGAAATCGTTCGTGTTTTAATTTATACTTGGCTTCAGCGTTGATCTTTGTCTTCGTTACAGACGGATCATTTATTTGACTCAAGAAAATAGTAACTACGTAAGTGGCGCAGTCGGTAGGATGAAACATTGTTGATGCGATAGAAACCCTATTCAATTCTTCAATCATCATCCGCTAAAGAACTTTCGCAAATTGCGTCGGTAATATCGGTACAATCGGTTCACAACAAAAAGTGCCAACCAACGGTGTACATAATCCCACAAAGTGATTGTGAACGTGAAACAACTTAAAATTATAAAAATTTTAAGAAGACGCCTTTGAATTCGCTGAGTAGTAAATCCACAAAAGGTTACTCAAAACAAAGCGAAATAGCAAAGTGTGCAACAAATAATAACAGCTAAACTAAGTGAAAACCAAATAAACGTAAATACAACTAAGTGAACTACAATAACAACAGTTAACCTAAGCGAAATATAAACTTAACCAGAAATAAACGAAAAATAATAATAACAGTGTAACTTAGTGAAAACTAAATAAACTTAATTACAACTAAGTGAACCATAATAATAACAGCTAAATTAAATGAAGACTAAATAAACTCAATTACAACTAAAACGAATTATAACGATAACAGTGCAACTAAGTGAAATATTATAATAATAAGTGAGCGAACTACAAGAAACCCTACCCAAGTTACGAACCGACAAATAAACCAACAGCAAATACACAAACATTAATCAAAATTCAAAGCCAACAAACCACAATGGCAGTAGCAGCGCCAACACAAATAGAACTGTCTGACTCGAATATGATTCAAGTCGAAAGACAAATACACGCAATCGAGGTTTTCAACGGAGATCCTAACACCTTGTACACTTTCATCAGTCGCATCGACTTCATCTTGGCTCTTTATCAGACTACAGATGAAAGGCAGAAGTTAATAATCTTTGGACACATCGAACGGAACATCAGTGGCGATGTTATCCGCGCCCTCGGAGTGACCAACCTCAGCAACTGGAGTGTACTCAGGACTCAACTTATACTTAACTACAAGCCCCAAGCACCGAACCACCAACTTCTAGAGGAATTCAGGAACACACAATATCGAGGTAACATTCGTCATTTCCTTGAAGAAGCCGAAAGAAAACGGCAGATACTTATAAGTAAATTAGAACTAGAAAACAATATTACTGAAACCACTCTATATACTAGATTAATACAAACCAGCATCGAAAATCTAATTCAAAAACTTCCAAGCCACATTTATCTCAGAATAATTAACTGTAATATTCCAAACCTGAGATCATTAATAAACATATTACAAGAAAAAGGTCTTTACGAGGCACCAACCTCAAGTAAAGATAATATAAAGCCAACTTCAATTCCAAACAAAGTAACAAACACTCCCCAAAACAGGCAAATGAGCAATCAAACCAGACCCCTTGCACCCTTCCAACCATTCTATAACAACGTCTATCAACCCTATCACCAAGCATATTCTCATGTACCCAGGTTTAACACAAATCCGTCAATATCAAAATAGACCTATCTACCCACAACCTAACATACCTCTGACACAAGCACCCAGACCAAACACAGCTTTTAACCGACAAAATATTTTTGACCAAAATCGCTTTGGACCTAGCCACACTCACATGCCTACAACATATCCACAAACCGGAAACGTACGGACTAATAACCCAATAAAAAGACAGAGACCATCAGACAGCGGACAGTCTAAAATGAGCACAGCAGAGATAAGATACCAAGAAGTATCGTCTAATCAACCCGAATATCCTTATAACTATAATTACTATTATCCCTACTATCCAGAATATTTTCAACCTCAGCCTTATCCCTATCAATCGAACTATACCCCAGAATTAATTCAATGTCCCCCTGAACAGAACTATGACAATTCAGAAACAACAGAAAAGGAGACACCGACAACAAATGACAACGAACCAGACGACCCCGAACAAGCAGAAAATTTTCGGCTAGTAGCCCCGGATCAAGCCAATATATAACGATCAAACATAATAATACCGAATTGAAATGTCTAATTGATACAGGATCTACGATAAATATGCTCACGCGAAATATTTTTCAAACACCAACACAAGAAACCAATTACCTAATCCACACCAGTAATGGCCCGTTAATAATTAATGAACTTACGAATATACCACCTAACAACTACTTCCCTATTGCCCAAGAGTTCTTGATCCACCAGTTCTCAGATCATTATGACATGCTGATTGAAGTTCAAAATAACTCTACCACATATTTAAGAAAGTGTTCAACATAAGTACTCGACAAACCATTAAATCTATTTATTCACAATTCATTATTTTTCAATATATCTTCAATCATAATTCCATTTATATAAATTCAGTTTAATAAACGGTTTCATTAAATCTCTTTTACAAACTAACAATTTTTAATCTACGCATAATTATCCTAGTCATTCTCTAACTCTTCATTTTTGTTTATATTCAATGGGTAAAATAAAGTATATAAAAGTAAAGTATAAGCAAATATATATAAGTAATCGAATATAAAATTAACAAATATAATTATATAATCTTTAGTATTTTTTTTAATTATTTTTTATTTTAATTAGACGTTCGAGTGGCATTTTGTTAGAATTTTAATATAGGTAATTCATAATAAGATTTATATCATTGTTGTTGTAGTACTCACGACCTTAAATATCCACTCCATGATGTGCGTAAAGTTGGGCCCAAGTTCACGTTGACATTGTCGAGCTGTAGGTCAAACTTTAAAGGTTCTAAGTTAAATTCCTATTCAAATGCCAAAAGTTCCGTCAATCTGCGAGTATTTAATTCATTATTAATCGCAATACAAAAGAAAATCAAGAATCAAAACAAAACACGAAATATAACTGCAGCACGGCAGCGATAAGACCTTAGGAAACCGCTGGCTGCTACGCTGCTTTGCGATAAGACGAAATCACAAAGTTGGACCTCCGTTGGTTATAGGAGATGATCTTCACTGCGTGACGATGATGATGTTCAAATATAATTAAATCTGCTCCGGTCGTCTAAACTTCTGTATAGCTGAATAATCTGGATGAACTCTAGCCTTCCAATATATTTGGCTGGTTATTATTCGGCAGGTGGCCGGTTGCGTAACTTGTTGCTGAAGGTTATGTCGCCTCGTGGTCTCTTCTTGGAGCGACGGGGTTTAAATCATGGGCGGATGCGGGGGTCGACGATACGGGGGGGTAGTCGGCTGTAGAGCAATCAAATGCTCTTATATAGGCGTGGCCTTCCTTACGCCTTGGGGTCGAATCTCGTTGCCACTTTCACACGAATCGAACACGGGAATTTATTGAAATATCCCAACTCTTGTTTTTATGAGATTGGATATATATAACTAAATTATATTTCCACGTGTATGCGAAGTTTAAATGGGCAGCGTCAAAAATTGTGAGCGTTCGCCACGACGTTTTATCCGATAATGATCTAAGCTCTGGGGAAGCTGCATGCTGGTGGTCGCTGTTACAGCTTTTCTTTCCCTAACTGTATAATCGTATGATCATATTCTGTTCTGATTGGTCTAAGACAATTCTCTCGCCTTTTGTTTTATACAAAAGCTGCTATAATTTAGGGCGAGGGTTATTGCAGTTATTGCAGTGTAAAGTTAAGTTGGTCACTACAAGTTACCATCAGACATATGAAAAGGAAGTAGAAAAACAGATCCAGGATATGTTAGAACAGGACATTATCCGAGAAAGTAATTCACCATACTGTAGCCCCATTTGGGTCGTACCTAAAAAACTAGATGCTTCTGGACAGCAGAAGCTTCGTATCGTAATAGATTATAGGAAATTGAACGAAATAACAATAAACGACAGATACCCCATACCAAACATAGATGAAATATTAGGGAAACTAGGGAAGTCAAATTATTTCACAACAATAGATCTTGCAAAGGGCTTTCATCAAATAGAAATGGACTCAGAGTCAATAGCCAAAACTGCCTTCTCTACAAAATATGGACACTACGAGTACACACGAATGCCATTTGGGCTTAAAAATGCCCCCGCTACATTTCAAAGATGCATGAACAATTTACTCCGTCCACTTTTAAATAAATGCTGTCTAGTATACCTAGACGACATCATAGTTTTCTCCACATCTTTAGAAGAACATTTTCAAGCCTTACAAGCTGTTTTCGAAAAATTATCACAGGCAAACTTAAAATTACAACTAGATAAATGCGAGTTCTTAAAACAAGAGACAACTTTCTTAGGACATGTTATTACTAAAGACGGGATTAAACCAAACCCGGATAAAATCAAAGCTATAGTTAAATATCCGTTACCAAGAAAAACTAAAGAAATTAAAGCCTTTTTAGGACTTACAGGATATTATAGGAAATTTATACCTAACTTTTCAGACATTGCCAAACCCCTGACCAAGTGCCTAAAGAAAGGAGCAACAATAGATATAAACAGTTTAGAATACTTAGAAGCATTCCAAAAGTTAAAATTATTAATCTCTGAAGATCCGATCCTAAAAATACCGAATTTCGAGAGGAAATTTACATTGACAACAGATGCCAGCAATGTAGCTTTAGGAGCTGTTTTATCACAAGACGGACACCCTATTAGTTACATCAGCAGAACACTAAATGAACATGAAATCAATTACAGCGCTATAGAAAAGGAATTATTAGCAATAGTTTGGGCAACCAAAACTTTCAGACATTATCTATTAGGGCGACACTTCGAAGTAGCTTCTGACCATCAACCATTGTGCTGGCTACACAAACTAAAAGAGCCTAACTCCAAGTTGACTAGATGGAAGATTAGACTATCGGAGTACGACTTCGACATAAGGTACATCAAAGGGAAAGAAAACCATGTCGCGGACGCACTGTCTAGAACCAAAATAGAACAGACATTTTTCGGAGAATCCACGCAACATAGCGCGGAAGAAGATAGTAGCGGACTAATAGGCCTATCTGAAAAAGCAATAAACTACCATAAAAGACAAATCATTTTTTCGAAAGGTCTCAATAATAATACAGAATATGAAACCTATTTCAAGAAACAAATAGTACGTATCTCCTATGCAGAAATGACCTTCGAAACAGCCAAACAATACTTACTCAACCACTTTTGTTTGAAGAATAGCGCCCTTTACATCGAAAGCGATGCAGACTTTGAAGTGATTCAAAGCGCGTACACAGAAACCATGAATCCAAAGTGTACAAAGATTTTCCGAAGTCTCGTCTTATTAAAAAACATTCCTACTTATGCAAAATTCAAAGAATTAATCCTAAACACACACGAAAAGTTATTACACCCAGGAATTCAAAAAACTGTAAAACTCTTTAGCGAAACTTACTACTTTCCTAATAGCCAACTCCTTATTCAAAATATAATCAATGAATGTCAAGTTTGTAACTTAGCCAAGACAGAACACCGCAATACAAAAATGCCAATGAAAATTACCCCTAAACCCGAACATTGCCGCGATAAGTTTCTAATAGATATCTATTCTTCTGAAGGGAATCACTATTTGAGCTGTATCGATGTTTACTCCAAATTCGCCACTCTCGAACAGATAAAGACAAAGGACTGGATAGAATGTAAAAACGCCTTAATGCGTATATTTAATCAGTTGGGGAAACCTAGACTTCTTAAAGCAGACAGAGACGGCGCATTCTCCAGCCTAGCCCTTAAACGTTGGCTCGAAACCGAAGACGTAGAATTACAACTTAACACTACGAAAACAGGTGTCGCTGACATAGAGAGGCTACACAAGACTATAAATGAAAAAATTCGCATCATAAAAAATTCTGACGACAACGAGACCAAGTTAAGTAAAATAGAAACAATCCTTTACATCTACAATCACAAGACCAAACACGACACTACTGGACAAACCCCCGCTCACATATTCATTTATGCCGGGCAACCAAATCTAGATACACAACACGATAAGGAAGTTAGAATTAACGAAATAAACAAAAACAGAACCGAATACAATGTTGACACTAGATACAGAAAGGGACCATTACAAAAAGGAAAATTAGAAAACCCTTTTAAATTAACAAAAAACGTCGAACAAACTGACGAAGACCATTATAAAATCACCAATAGGAATAGAGAGACACATTACTACAAAACTCAATTTAAAAAACAGAAAAAAATTAATGAACTTCCCATTCTGCAGGCCCCTGGTTCATCATAATACTCCTCCTCACGTCTACAAAATTATGCCAAACCCAACAACTTCAAATCAACAACATTGACACTAACCACGGATACCTCCTATTTTCCGATAAATCGATTCAAATCCCTTCAGAATACGAACATCATTGTCTTCGCGTAAACCTTTCCGATATAGATAACCTAACCCACTATTTTAACAATAAGATAACTAACTACACTAATACTCCCCAAATTGACCTTTTGTACAATAAAATGCGAAGAGAACTTAGCGGAATAACTTTACACCAGACAAATAGACAGAAACGAGGACTAATCAACATAGTAGGATCAGCGTTTATATATTTATTTGGAACATTAGATAACAATGACCGAACAAAGATTGAAAAACAATTAGAATCAGTAGCAACAAGTTCAATAAATCTACATGAAATAAATGACATAATTCAACTCATTAACAGAAACATACAAAGAACAAAAGAATTCTTAGACGAACATAGTAACAGAGAACAGTTAATATACGAACTTATCCAATTTACCGAGTATATAAAAGACATTGCAATGGGAATGCAACTTTCACGACTAGGACTATTTAATCAAAAATTACTCAATTACGACAGACTAGAGAACGTTGACAACAGTAACATTTTACAAATTAAAACATCAACCTGGATTAGTACTAACCAAATACTTATCATAGCACATATCCCCATTAAGCAAAAAACTGTCCACACAATTAACATAATACCTTACCCAGATAATAACGGGTACCAACTCAATCACAACGAAAAAGATACTTATTTTGAAGAACATGGCAAAATTTATAATCAAAATAGTAAAGAAATAAGTAACGAATGTATTAAGAACATTATAAAAAGAACTAAACCAATTTGCAATTTTGTCCCCACAACAGTTAACCAGATAATTAAATACGTTGAACCAAACAATATCCTTACTTGGAACATAAAGAATACTATTATAGAACAAGATTTCCAAGAAATAAATAAAAATGTAACAATTAACGGCAATAAAATAATAACAATAAAACAATGTAAAATTAAAATAGGAAAGATAACATTAAACGAAAACCAGCTAAATCCCGAAATAAATCTAACCCCATTGTACACACCCATTGAACTAATAAAAATAAAACCAATAGAACATAAGGACATTGTAAAACTAATATCAAATAATAATATTACAGCCTCTATTATTGTATCACTCATTAGCCTCACATTTTGTATAGTTTGTATCTACTTAAAACTAAAAACAACAAAAACAATTATGGAAACACAGGATACAAACCCAACTGCATTACCAAGATTATATGCGTCAACCCCAATAGAACCATAAGCTTCCTTTTAAGGGGAGGGAAGTAGCATAATATGCTTCTCATATTACGCTTACATAAACTTAAACCTAACAAAAACAACGCGCATACAATCTTGCGCGTGCATAAATACACAACATAACGTAACGAAACTTGAATCCACAAAAGAGTAAAGCGCATGATTGTTGTATAACTTCATCATTCTTTTTGCATGCACTTAAACACAAATAAATAAAAATGCTGACAAACACATTTCCGTTTCTCGCGACTCACTTCGAGCCGATCAAAACTCTGTACATTCAGTCTTAAGCTGACAGTTTTAAAATAAAGACGCTCACCGAAATCGTTCGTGTTTTAATTTATACTTGGCTTCAGCGTTGATCTTTGTCTTCGTTACAGACGGATCATTTATTTGACTCAAGAAAATAGTAACTACGTAAGTATATTACTTGCGTCTGTCGTTAATGAGAATTTCTTTTCGAAGTTAGGATATATTAGGATCGGATCTGACGTAATGAGTACTTTAAGTTTCTCGAAGGCGGACATGTAGTCATTATCTTTTGTGTTAATTGTTGCTCCTTTTTTCAATTTAAGTGTCATGGGTTTTGCTATTTTTGCAAAATTGGGAATGAACTTACGGTAGAATCCGCAGAGTCCAAGGAAAGATTTTATTCCTTTTGTAGTTTTTGGGATAGGAAAGTTAACAATTGCCTTTATTTTGTTAGGGTTTGGTTTTATACCGTCTGTCGTGATAATGTGACCGAGAAATTCTGTTTCTTTCTTTAGAAATTCACATTTATCAAGTTGCAATTTTAGATTTGCTGATCGTAGCTTATCAAATACCCTTTTCAATGACATTATGTGTTCCTCTAGTGAAGTGGAGTAAACGATAATATCATCTAAGTAGACTAAACAATCCTTATAGATTAAATCTTCTAGAAGGTTATTCATGCAACGTTGAAAGGTTGCTGGTGCATTTTTCAAACCGAAAGGCATACGAGTATATTCGTAATGTCCATGTTTTGTTGAGAATGCGGTTTTGGGTATTGACTGTTGGTCCATTTGAATTTGATGGAAACCTTTAGCTAGATCAATGGTTGTGAAGTATTGACAGCGTCCAAGCTTGTCTAATATTTCGTCCATTACAGGAATAGGGAATTTGTCGTCAATGGTTATTTCATTGAGGCTACGATAGTCTATGACTAATCGAAATTTTGGTTTGCCAGAAGCATCGCTTTTCTTTGGGACAATCCAAATTGGAGAACAATAGGGAGATTTTGATTTCCTAATTATTTTTTGTTCTATCATTTCGTTGATTTGTTTATTAACTTCTTGGTCAAATGCTTGGGGGTATTTATATGGTTTTTTATAGATAGGGTCTTCGTGCTTTGTATGAATAGAGTGTTTAATCGTACTTGTGAAGGTCAAATTTTCACCTTCTTTGTACTGAATATCACTGTATTCGAGCAAAACGTGTGAAAGTTGTTCCCTTTCTTCCGTATTTAGATGTTCTAATCTGAATACGTTGGATTCTCTTAACTCGTCGTTTAAGGCGTAGTTAGAGGATGTTACTAGAAGGGCTTCTTCTATGTAAGGGGTAATAAGAGGGTTTTCCTCAGATTCAGAAGATTTGGGACACTCATTGGTAGTCTTGGATTCTTCTGGATTGGATGGCTTTGGCTCATCTGGTTTTAAGTGGGGTTTCCGCTTAATTTTACAGAGGGATTTTTCCTTTTTTGGGGTATTTAGTTTCCTCTAGGTTAGATGACTTGGGGTACTCATTGGTAACTTTTGGTTCATCTTTTTGGATGTGATCGTACCACATTTTAAATGGGTAGCCATTTATGTTGACTGTTTGTGTTGAATAGTTAATTTGAGTGTTGGTTGACTCTAAGTAGTTTCTGCCTAATAGTAGATCATATTTTTCTGAGAAATTGTGAATAAAGAATGTTTGTTTAGTCGGACAAAGTTTGCTTGAATGCAATGAAACGCTTTGGTTCAATACTATAGTGCCATTGATAGTGTGGACTTTCATTTTAGAGTATTTTATTGGGAAATTAAAGAAATTTTTTGTTTCATAATATTGATAGACGAACCAGTGTCTACTAGGCATTTGAGAGTAATATTATTTAGTTTAATTTTTAGGAATGGATTACCTACTCCTCTGGATCGCTTTCTGATTCCGAGGCTGGTTGAAGAAAATTTTCGCTTGTGTCCATTTTGTATTGGTCACTAGCACTTTCTCTCTGCCGTTTGACGGGAGGGTTTGGTGCCTTACTATTATGTTGTGGGTAATTTAAAGGGTTCTGGGCTCTACCCTGATTTAGCTTTTGCTTAAATTCATGCATAACCTGCTGGTTTGATACAATAGGTTTTGAATTATTGTTGGGATTTGATTTATTTGTGTTGTGCATAACATAATTCGCGAAATTTTGATAATTTCCTTTATTCTTAGAAGTTTGGGGTGGATTTGTGTTAGGATTGGAGTTATTTTGGTGTTTCGTTCGGTCATTGAAGGTTATTTCGTATACACCTTCTTGTTGTGCTATTTGTTTGAGCTTAGATACTGTCGTTATGTCATGCCTAGCAAGCAACATAAATAACCTATCGGCCAATTTTCACATGATCACATCTTTAACTTTTTTGTTTAATGCATTTGTGTATAATAAGGTGTTGTTAACGTTATTTTCTAACATAAGCTTATTTGATATTGTGAATGATTTGGTTTCTAATTCTTCGACGAACTTACGGATACTTCCGTTGAAGGGTGTATTGTAGAGGCGACGGAGTAATTCTTCACATGGTGTTTGTGTTTTATATTCGCTGATGAGTGCGTTCATTAGGGTGGGCCAGGTTGTTGCTCCAGATAATTGTGACACTCGTTGGGCATCTCCTGCAAGCTGCATCTCTATTGCGCTGAAGAATACATGTTTTTGCCTGGGGTCCGTTGTTAGATACAGTTGGAGTATGAACTCTATCCTTCGTATGAAGGCACTGAGCTCTTGGGTGTCTCCACTGAATGAAGGTATTTGCCTAATTTGATTTAAGGCTTGATTCAAGTGGGATTCTGATAATAGTTGGATTTGTTCGGTTGCCATGGTTGATTTTTGTTTCTGTAGAGTCTTGGTTTTTTGTTTTTACACTTTTATTAATCGTATGCAGTAGGTTGACTATTGTGTGACAACCACCGATTATACGTAGTTCTTTTGCGGATAAATAGAGTTTTATTGTATTACGATTTACGTTCGCGCCGATTCGCGTGGTTCAATCATTAAAAGATACGCTTGGTCGTACAAGGATCTTTTGTCACTAGATTGATATTTGTAAACGAGTCGTACAACTTTTTCTTTTTATCCTACCAAATGCGCCATTTACGAATTCAGACCGAGGGTTTGATAAAAAAAACACACGATTGAGTTTTATATTTTATTAAACCTTTTTATTAATTCCATTTATGGAAAGAACTAGAGCCATTTGATTATCACGAAATTGGAAAGTTAAATTGGCTTAAGCGGTGTTATCGCGGTTGATAACGTACTCAGTACTGAACTGCTGCATGGAGGCATGCTTGCTGTTTTATAGGCAATTTGGGGAAGCCAAAGAGCGAAGTTTAAGAGAGTTGGATTGTAAACCTCTATTTTCTTGTTGGAAGAGAGTCTTCTGAAGAATAGGGGTAATTGGAGAATCCTGGGACAAGTGCGTAGGCGTAGGCGCCGATCGCGAAAGTTTATTATTTCAGTTGGCTCGCCAAGTGGTCGAATGCAAATGATTAGGGGACGAGAGTCTGTGTTTATAAAGGCGGCAAGTGTCTATGTTTATGATAAGGCAACAAGTGTCTATGTTTATGATTTGCGATCTGTGAGAAAGGGTGGCTTTGGAACATGACGCTGTGTCCAAGGTTAATCGAAGAGCTCTCGTTCTTTGATTTCATTTTGTGCTTAGACTTAGATATTTTGTGTTTATACATTAATGTGTGTATATGAGCTTATACTAGTGTATGTTGCTTATAATTATCTTATGGGGAGTTGTAGGTGTAATAATGGATATGTTACTATATATAACTAATTATATTTCACGTGTATGTGCAGTTTAAATGGGCAGCGTCAAAAATTGTGAGCGTTCGCCACGAAGTTTAATCCGATAATGATCTAAGCTCTGGGAAGCTGCGTGCTGGTGGTCGCTTTTATAGCTTTTCTTTTCCTAACTGTATAATCGTACGATCATATTCTGTCCTGATTGGTCTAAGACAATTCTCTCGCTTTTTCTTTTACACAAAAGCTGCTATAATTTAGGGCGAGGGTGTCTTGAAGAGTTATTGCTGTGTAAAGTTAAGTTGGTCACTACACCCACAGATAAGGGTAACGAGACTATTTCAAGGAAGCCTTATCTGAAGAAACTCCTTGTTTTCTAGCTTGTATATCCTTCAAATGGAATACTCCTAATTTCTTTCCTCTCTCATCCTCTAATTCATAGTTGTACGAGCTACGTTTCTTATAAACTTTAGCTGGGATAAACACGGGTGCCAATTTACTACTGAATTTCTTTACGGCATTACTTTGCGTAAAGTTTCTAGCGTAAACAAAATCGCCGTTTTTAAATTCTATCTGCCGTGTGCGTAGGTTGTATCTATTCGCGTTTTCTTCATGGGATCGGTTTAGGTTCAGTTTAGCTTGCCGTCTCTGCAGTTCTAAAGCCTCCGGTTTAGATAAACGAGTGTCGTCCGCTAACATATTTAGCGTACGCAGGAGACTATAGTCCTTGCCGTTAAGGATCATATTTTGTCCAAATGTCAGAAAGTAAGGTGACGAACCTGTACATCTATGTAACGACGCTCTTATAGATCCGCTAATAGCGTCTAAGTTGTCATCCCAATTTGTATGATCTTTCCCTATATAAGCTCTTACAGCGGCTAACACCGATCTGTTAAGTCTTTCACTCGCATTCGCCTGTGGAGAATATATGGCTGTAAGTTTTTGCTGTACGCCAAAACTAGTAAGGAAAACTTGGAAATAGCTTGACTTAAACTGACTTCCATTATCAGAAAGTATTACTTCTGGAACGCCAAACGTATAGAATATAGCCCCCTTTAAGTAGTCACAGATTTTAGGAGCGGTGAACTTCTGAAGAGGTAACAAAAAGTGGAAACGGGTGTTATGGTCAACGACAATCAACAAACCTATGTGACCTTTTTTGTGCGAGGGTATGGGCCTAAGAGGTCAATATATAATTTTTGGAATGGCCTGTCTGAGGTTAACGGTTTACCCATTGGCGGTTTTAGAACCGTGTTTGGACTTTTCGTGGTACGACAAATTACACAATTAGATATATAGTTGCGTATTTGCGTAACCATGCAAGGCCAAAACAAATATCTTTTTAGTTTTTCTACAGTTTTACTCATGCCACAATGAGATGAACTTGGTGCATCATGAGCCTGAAACAATTTATCGGGTACTAAAGCTGAACGTATCCATAGTTTCCATGGATTTTCTTGCTTTATATCATCTGATACAAAAGTAGTTCTTTTGTAAATATATCCATCCCTGATTTGTAGATCGGGAAATCTTGTTAGATATTGTCTTTATTAAGTCCAAGTATTCAGTGGATTTGAAATGTGGGTTATCTACGTCAACTATAGGTCCATTTTGACAAAATTCATCGATGGCTGGGTCGTTCTGTCTGGATAAGGTGTCTGCAACGACGTTCTGAGAACCTTCCTGATAAATCCTTCTGCCGCATTAGCCATTGAAGGACTGCGTGGTCTGTTATGACTAAGAAATCCTGTCCTTCAATATATGCGCGGAATTTTTTAATTCCTTTTATAACGGCAAGACATTCTAATTCGGAAACTGAATAGTTACGTTGTGCCTTGGACAATTTTTCAGACATATACGAAATCGGAACTTCTACTCCATCTCGTTCCTGAGCCAGTACGCAACCAACACCAAAAGAGCTGGCGTCACACAAAAAAATGAATTGCTTAGAAAAATCTGGTGCTGTGAGAATTGGTGAAGCAGTAAGACATGATTTCAAGTTTTCAAAAGCGGTTTGAGCCTCTTCGTTCCATTCAAGCGTATTCTTCTTTTTAAGAAGTTCCGTTAAAGGGAAACTAATACTGGCAAAGTTTTCTACGAACCGTCGGTACCATCCCGCTAATCATAGAAATCTTCGTAACTGCTTAATCGAAGTTGGTGGTGGAAATTCTACTAACGCTTTAACTTTATCTGGATTGGTTCTTATTTGTCCATTCCCAATTATAAAACCGAGATATATGATCTCCTTCATACAAAATTTAGATTTGCTGACATTGATAGTGAGATTTGCTTTACGTAAGCATAAAGCTATCTCCTGTAGTAAAAGCATATGGGATTCAAAATCCTCAGACAAAACTAATAAGTCGTCAAGATAAACAAATACTCTATTCCTAAGATGAGCTGGAATGACTCGATCCATAAGACGACAAAGAGTTTGGGCCGCGTTACAGAGACCAAAGGGCATCATTTTATACTGATGATTCGGTATTGTAAACGCAGTGTATTGCTTAGAATTTTCGTCGAGCGGTATCTGCCAATATGCATGCTTCATGTCGATACCACTTATGAATTTAGCTGGTGGTAAACGGCTTAAGATGCCGTCTATATGAGGTAGAGGATATGCGTCTCGCTGAGTAACCTTGTTTACCTCTCTAGAATCAAGACATAGACGGTACTTGTCTCCTTTCTCCACTAACACGCAATTACTGCTCCAAGCGCTAGTTGACTCTTCGATAACATCTAAGGCTAGCATGTTATCCACTTCAGCGAACATCAGCTTTTCAATGGCAGGTGAAACTGGCCAATGCCGTTGTTTAACACGACTCGCATTTCCTTCATCAATGCTATGTGTGGACAAGGTAGTACGACCTAAACCTTCGGAAGCAAAGGATGGAAATGTTTTTATTACTGTCTCCAGCCGAAGTCTTTCTCCTTCGTTCAGCTCATGATATTTTGGAGAATCTTCATCATCATCCAAAGTACCGATGTCTAATTCAGCAATGGTCGGATTGCTCGTAATTTTATTTAGTAATCCAAACTTTTGCCAAAAATCAATGCCTAAATATACATCCTGTTGAAGTTCTGGTATTATAAATAATTCAAGATTATCTATCGTATTTCCATACTTAATGGAAGTTATAAGTTTTGACACTACTTTGCTTTTTGTTCCGTACGCAGCGCGAATTTCGCCAGAACATTTTTTTACGTTGTTGTGTTTAAGGAAGTTCTGAGCAGCTAATCCGCCTACACAACTTATTGTTGCTCCAGAATCTAATAAAGCCTTGTAAGTTTGACCCTCTATATTGATATCCGTATAGAGTCTTTGGTCAGAGCTAAGTACTATAGCGGAAATAAGTTTCTGTCGGTCACGACGAACCTTCTTCCAAAATTCTTTCAATTGGCTAGTAGATCGTCTGGGTTTTAAATGAGTCCCTATACTATCTACTTTACTAAATATTTCTCTACGCTTATTATTGTAATTTTGAATTCTTATGTGTAAGGGTATAAAAGAAAAATGAATATCAGGCTGACCTAAGGGTTTTATCTCCTGAAATTCACGGGCTTCAGTGGTTGACTTTGACTTAGCAACTTCTGAATCTACGGATGTATCTTGTTGCTCAGAGAAACATCCTTTTGTCGGTTTCCCGGATTACAGTTTGGACAAGTCGGCTTGTACTTTTCTTTAAGTCCGCAACCGTAACAAAATATAATTCTTTTAGCCATACAATCATCGAATCTGTGGCCTTTTTTGTCACAATTCCAACAAGTTGTGGTATTTCGACGTTGAATTTGGTTTACTTCTTCACCTACTCTTACTAAACCTGTTTCCTCTTCTTCGGTGGTTAATTCTGCCACGCAGGAGCGATAAGGTTTCGGCTTAAACGTCCTGAGATTGTTATAAAACTGTTCATGCCTGCGCACTTCGTATCGGAGTTGGGTTCTGTTTTGGATTTTAAGATGCAACAACTCATGATGTAAGCTAGGCTTCGAATTTCTAACCAATAACTCAACTAATTGTGTTTCGGAAACTCCATTTTGCAATCTGTCAATCAACCGTTCCATGGTTTCCTGGAAATCTTCAAATGCTTCATTTTCTCCTTGCTTGCGTTTTCGGATTCCCTCCCAAATATCATAATCTGTCTCTATATCTTCGAATCTCTTCCTAAATTCGCCACAAAATGTGTTCCAATCGAAATTTGGATTATTTCGATGAAACTTCCAATACCAATCGCTTGCTTTTCCTGCAAACAGAAGGTACAAATGGTCACATAAAAGTCTATAATCATTACCTAGATTTTGTTTGGTGAGTGAGCATATCCTGTAAATGAATTCATCTATCGTGATGCTTGTTTTGCTACCATCGAACTTTAATCCCCATTTTTGAATGATTCCTGATACTTTTTCCGGGCTAACATATGAGCTTGCATTGCTCCTTCTACATTATTGTCTAAATTCTGAGAATACCGATTTTGATTGGAATTGTCCTGCTCAAATCTGTATTTGGCTGGACATTGTCAGGTGTGGAATTTGTATGTGTGGGCTGAGATAATTGTAAGTTGTCTAAATGACTTTTAATAGATGTCTCTAGTCTTCCCTAAATATGAGGTAAGGTTATCCATGAGTTGAGCCTGTTGTTGGCTAACAGTAAACTGTATAAAGTTTATCAACTCTGGTTGAGTACTAAGAGCCATACTGGAATTCGTTGGAGGTTCTGTTAAGATCCTATCCAAATTTCCTCTGTAAGTATTTCTGGTAGACACTCCTCGTCTAGGAGGTGTACCTCGGTTCCTGCCTGATCTGGTATTTCTCCCTAATGGGAAAATATCATTATTATCTTGACATTCGCTTACGCCGGATGTGCCAGCTGTTGCAGCATCTAATTCAGCGAACAGAGTGTTATTAGAGTGAGATAAATTCGATTCGTTGCAATCTGAATTGCAAATTGGACATGTTTGTGTACTTTTTAAGTGGTTTATAATGCACTTCTTTATCTTAGTACGAAACGCTACTACATTTTAATAAGTGCGTCTTACTCATAAACAATATTCAAAACTGGATTATCGATTAAAAAAAGAAATGGCTTTATATTGATACTAATGATACACGCCGACACGTGTGAAGATAAGCTACAGATTCTGATAAGTATTGGGAATTTTGGATGTTAATAATTCCCTAAGTCTTTACCCTCCCTACCATGACAATGCTACTTAAAATATTTACATTGCCCCTTGGCCAAGTTCAAAATAACTCTACCACATATTTAAGAAAGCGTTCAACATAAGTACTCGACAAACCATTAAATCTATTTATTCACAATTCATTCTTTTTCAATATATCTTCAATCATAATTCCATTTATATAAATTCAGTTTAATAAGCGGTTTCATTAAATCTCTTTTACAAACTAACAATATTTTGATCTACGCATAATTATCCTAGTCATTCTCTAACTCTTCATTTTCGTTTATATTCAATGGGTAAAATAAAGTATATAAAAGTAAAGTATAAAGCAAATATATATAAGTAATTGAATATAAAATTAACAATTATAGTTACATAATCTTTAGTCAAATGCAGATATTATTTTATTTAGACGTTCGAGTGGCATTTTGTTAGAACTTTAATATAGGTAATTCATAATAAGGGTTTTAATCATTGTTGGTTTGTAGTACTCACGACCTTAAATATCCACTCCATGATGTGCGTAAAGTTGGGCCCAAGTTCACGTTGACATTGTCGAGCTGTAGGTCAAACTTTAAAGGTTCTAAGTTAAATTCCTATTCAAATGCCAAAAGTTCCATCAATCTGCGAGTATTTAATTCATTATTAATCGCAATACAAATGAAAATCAAGAATCAAAACAAAACACGAAATATAACTGCAGTACTGCAGCGATAAGACCTTAGGAAACCGCTGGCTGCTACACTGCGTTGCGATAAGACGAAATCACAAAGTTAGACCTCCGTTGGTCATAGGAGATGATCTTCACTGCGTGACGATGATGATGTTCAAATATAATTAAATCTGCTCCGGTCGTCTAAACTTCTGCATAGCTGAATAATCTGGATTAGCTCTAGCCTTCCAATATTTTTGGCCAGATATCATTCGGGAGGTGGCCGGTTGCGTAACTTGTTGCTGAAGGTTATGTCGCCTCGTGGCCTCTTCTTGGAGCGACGGGATTTAAACCATGAGCTGATGCGGGGGTCGACGAGACGGGGGGTAGTCGGCTGTAGAGCAACCAAATGCTCTTATATAGGCCTGGCCTTCCTTACGCCTTGGGGTCGAATCTCGTTGCCACTTTCACACAATATCCCACTCTTGTTTTATGAGATTGGATATATATATATAACTAATTATATTTCACGTGTATGTGCAGTTTAAATAGGCAGCGCCAAAAATTGTGAGCGTTCGCCACGAAGTTTAATCCGATAATGATCTAAGCTCTGGGAAGCTGCATGCTTGTGGTCGCTGTTATAGCTTTTCTTTTCCTAACTGTATAATCGTACGATCATATTCTGTCCTGATTGGTCTAAGACAATTCTCTCGCTTTTTCTTTTACACAAAAGCTGCTATAATTTAGGGCGAGGGTGTCTTGAAGAGTTATTGCAGTGTAAAGTTAAGTTGGTCACTACAACATGTAATACCAACCATCCCTTAATATCGATAATCGATATTAATTTATTATAAACTTTTTTTTTTCTTTTCGAACAAAAATTAAGTTGAATCTTTCAAAGACTTATTATCTTGTTTTTTCTGAAAATATAAACTTATTATTCATTCTTTATTACTTTAAAGCAAACCAATACAAATAATTAAAACATTTCATTTATTACATTTAAGCCATGTTATCCGGATTACCATCAACACTCAATCAATCAACCATAATTTTATCTTCTTCACATATAAATCGTTAAAGTTCTTGATTTTCAATACATTTTTTTTTACTAGCACACAGTTTTAAACCGGCCAGTCCATCTTTTGTTAGCCTAGCTCACAGCTTACAACTCGACAATCCGGCCAACATACGTGACACCCAGTTGACGCAGTCTATAAGCCGGCCAACTAACTCACATCACCAACCGTTACCAAATTTAATCTTAACTGCAACAAAATGGCGAACCACATAACTCGGGCACCCATGAGGTAGAGAAAGTCGCATTTGGAATATGTCCGGAGGTTTACGAATTCTTAGTCATTCTCAAGATCACAGTCCTCACTGGCTTGATCACTGGCGTCTTCTGCGCTTTCATCTTCAAACACTGTGGTAATCCTCTTCTCAGGCATATATCGCAGAGATTCATGAGAATATTTATAAGTTCGGTTATTATTTAATGCTTCTTAATTTTTAAGCAAAACATGGTCTCCTACCTTGTGTTTTAACATAGTAGCTCTATTTTGGCATTATTTTCCATGTTACGTTTTGCCATTTCTCTAACTGAGCCAGCATCGATAATATTTTCTTCATTTACAACTGGTGTAAGACCAAATGGCCTTGCTTCTCTGCCAATAAGTATCTCTAATGGACTGACTTTAGTGACTCTGTTGGGTGTGCAATTAAGAGCCAGCTGAATCTCATCTAAAGAATCCTGCCAAGATCCCGGGCCAGTTTTAACTGCGGTCAGCATGGACTTTAGAGTACTCATGACTGTGGCAATTAAATCCATTTTCTGTGCTGAGCAGAAATCACGGAATGCTGAACTAGCAAAACTACGACCTTGATCAGCGATAAGTCGGGAGGGGACACCGAATAATGATATAACAGATCTCACTGCCTTAATGCAACTATCAGTGTCTAACTTCATAGTATGAGAGAGGTAGACAAATTTGGTAAATGCGTCTATCAACACAATTATATACTCCTTCTGGTCGCTTTTTCCGCTAAGTTTACCTGTAATATCCATCCAAAGATGTCATCTTGCTAAAATATTCGATAGCTCGAGGCTTCTGTTCAATTCGGTGCAGCAAAATAGCGCCATAGCTCGATAGAAATATAGTAGTGATGGGTTCATTAGTTAAAATAGATATTACTTTTTGCCTTATTTGCTCATGCTCCAATTTCCACAAAAATTACTTGCTCTTTGAAGTAAGGCCGTAAAGAGATTTCATCAGTTGTGAAAACTTGGGTACAAATTGTCGAAAATATGACACTAGCCCAATAAATTTTCTCAACTGAGTGACGGACTGCGGGGGTGGCAAACTCAAAAGGGCTCCAATTTTCCTGGGATTTGGTCGAATCTCACCTGCCTTTACCTCGAAGCCCAAATATTCGACACAAGACTTAAGAAAGGAACATTTTGTAATATTAAATATTTTGTTTATTTAATTTAGTTTATTTAGTTTATTTAATATTTAATATTTTGTAATATTAAAAGAAAATCCAGCATACGTAAGTGCTTGCAATATTATTCGCAATCTTTCAAAAGCTTCTTCTTTTGTACGTGCATTACGTCATCCATATAAACAATGGCATATGAATGGGTAAGATCACCTAAGGCACGATTAATAGCTCTTTGGAATACGGAAGGTGCATTTTTAAGCCCGAATGGCATAGACAAATATTCGTATTGGCCTTCTGGGGTGACAAAGGCCGTTCGCTCGACTGAATTCGGGTGAATAGGGATTATGTGAAATCCGCTTGCCATGTCTATACAGCTGAAAAACCTAGCACCACTCAGCCTAGCTATTTGAAATTAGCGGCAAAGGGTACTTGTCAGAAACGGAATTTGCGTTTAGCTCTCTATAATCCACGCAGAGGCGGTCGGTACCATTTTTTTTTCGGACAAGTAAAATTGGGCTCGCAAAGGGGGAGGAACAGGGATAATAATGTTTGACTCCAACAGCTGTTGAATGGCCTATACGGCCTTTGAACCGTCTTATTTTGATCGATCAAGCGAATTTCTAACTGTCCCGTAGTCACACGACTTTGTGGAATTCTATTTATGAATGACCCTGAATATTCTTGTATTATTGACAACAATTGGTCTCTATCAGGTCAATGCAGATCGGGGTCAACACTACAGGCAATATAGATTTTTCACTAAACATAGTAAGAGATTTTGATGTTATTGTCACACCGACTCCCTGTCTCAAAATATCTCGACCAATCAGAGCGTCATACTTAATATAATTGTCTAACACTACATGAAACATAATTTCATATGAACGTTCACAAATCAAAACATTGGCCAATATCTGCTATCTTGGTGCTACAAATAGTATTGCTACTACGTTGGCCATTCTGGATAGTCTCTGCGAAATAGCCTCCTTGATGAGTGAACACTCGGCTCCAGAATCAAAACAAAATTGGAAGGACTCACCAGATTGCGAAAACGTTCCTACAGGTTCAAAAACGGTACAGATATTGACATCTTTTACAATGTACGATCAGGACATACTGTAGAAATGCTTTTCCGCAGTTGAAACAAGTCAAAGTAGACCGGTCTTTCCCTGATGGTTGCTTGCCGGGTTGCTGGACGTGCACTGCCATTGTTTTTGATCGACAATCCGCCTTTTTGTGACCAGGCTTTCCGCAGTTGTGACACTTGAAGTAGGGCTTAGCTCGTTTTCCTGGCGGAAATGTACCATCGTTTGAAAGGTGGCTCGGTCTAGCGTCAAATGAATAGGCCTTCAGTTCTTGAGTGTTGATGTCGGAAGTGAAAACTAAACGCCGCAAACGCCTGTCAATTCCAGCTGCATGCGCCAGTTCAATGGACACTGCGATTTGCTCCACACTCAGCGTCTTCCATTTGGCCATAAGCGAAGTAACCATTCGGCTTCCATATAACGAAAGGCACTCGCCTTCCGCGGGGCGTCCATTGCATAATGTTGCAGAAACAATTCTCGGAACTGTGTCCATGATATACCCGGAAAGCAAGTCTGTGACAGCCAATGAGACGCGCTTCCTTCCAGTGATTTGCTGAGGGTCATCACAAGAGCGCTGCCTTCCAGTTCGTTTTCAGACAATATGTAGTCCACCGTTGAATACCAGGATTGCGCGTCTGATCCCCATTAAACCTGGGCAATACCACAGCAAACGATTCTTTGGCTCTCTTTGTGAGTTTTGCACTTGTTTCAAAAGTTCAGAAAAATGACGATATTGCGACTCCAAAATTGCCAGCAAACTATTTTCATTGTTCAAAGTAGGTATAGGCGATCCCACTTCTGATGTCGAAGAGTCATCAGGAAGCCCTTCTTCTTCTTCACTACTCTCGTTGTCTGCGCAACGTTTTCTGACGCGTGAGCGAGGCATGTCTATTATGCGCAATAATCCAAAACTGACTGACCCAATCCCTTTTCACAAAATCAGAATTATGCTTAGTTCTTAACTCTACATGTAATACCAACCATCCCTTAATATCGATAATCGATATTAATTTATTATAAACTTTTTTTTTTCTTTTCGAACAAAAATTAAGTTGAATCTTTCAAAGACTTATTCTCTTGTTTTTTTTTCTGAAAATATAAACTTATTATTCATTCTTTATTACTTTAAAGCAAACCAAAACAAATAATTAAAACATTTCATTTATTACATTTAAGCCATGAGATCCGGATTACCATCAACACTCGATCAATCAACCATAATTTTATCTTTTTCACACATAAATCGTTAAAGTTCTTGATTTTCAATACATTTTTTTTCTACTAGCACACAGTTTCAAACCGGCCAGTCCATCTTTTGTTAGCCTAACTCACAGCTTACAACTCGACAATCCGGCCAACATCCGTCGATACCGAATTCGTTATTCCCGCTAAGCAACTAAATTGCTAACGCAGCACAAATTCAGGCGCAACTCTCTTAAAACAGCGCAGTCCACTTAAACATAGAAAAGAGCCACTTCTGCTTCATATACACAAATTCAGCCAAGGGTTTGCCAAACGTTCAACTTGCAATCCAGCTTTAGATTTAATTCATTAACTTTATTCATTTTAACTTTTAAAACGTGAATTGTCTCGGATTCGAAATTGTATTTTTGCCTTGAAATAAAAATTATATTTTTTTTAAAACTTGCAAAAGAATCTTCGTGTGTGAATTAAAAGCTTCAACTTCGTAGCAACAAAGTGCTACGAGAAGTGAATAAGCCGCCTTATAGTCAGTGCTTAAAAAGTTTTTGAAATCACTTCAACTCGGTAGCCCACAATAAAGGTGGGCTACTAGAATTGTTAAAATTTTAAATAAGTGCTGCAACTTCAAAAACACTAAAGGGCAACTGAAGCCCCAGGTTTTGTGTAGCCCGCAAATAAAAAAAACGTGACCACTACGAGGAGTGACAAAACTTTTAACCCCAGTGCAAACTGCGCTGACTCAACACAATACATCTCAACATGCAATAGCCAGGAGAACCAGTGCAACAAGTGCAGTTACTGTCGGAGAATCACCTCAATCAAGCTTTCGGTCAAATTAGACAAGTGCCCATATTCACTGGAGTGACACAAGAATTGAGCTCATTCATTAAAAGGATTGAGTTCATATTGCAGCTGTACCAAACGACGGAAAAGTTATCCGCCAGACCCATGTATTCTATAGTTCTCTAGAAATGCAGATTAGCGGCGATACCCAATGGGTGTCCCATCTAAGAGCGGCAAGGACTTGGATTGAGCTGAAGAAAGCATTAATATCCGAATTCAAGACCCAAACACCGTTCGAGGAGTTACTAAGACGAATCTACAATACCCAATTCACAGGATCAGTCCGTAAGTTAGTCGAAGAAATTGAACAGAAATGTTTTGTAATTGTTAACAAATTAGCCTTAAAGAATTATCAATTAAACTATCAAATATACAAGAATGCCATGGATAATACTGTAAAAGATATTATTGTACGAAAACTTTCAGCAAAAAATAATCAGCGAAAAATAATCAGCAGCTAGTGCAGGAACTTACCCTAAAACTTATTCAGGGAATCGCACAAAATTCCATGAACCATTCACAAAGTCAGAGTTCCATTAACGCTCCAAATCCGGCATTAAAAAGGCAAACCCCTAGCACGAGTGGCCAATCTAAAATGGAGACTTCAGAAAATTTTCATCAACATGCCTCGGACAGCGATCGGAACAAGATCAAGAAGAAAGAGAAGAAACCCTTTCATAAATATTATTATGAACAACATTAAGCTACGTTGTATTATATATTAGATACCAAATAAACATCATGAAACAAAATTTCTTAAATTTTAAAATTTCAGTACATACAATTAATGGTACAATTCAACTAAATAAAAATATAAATTTAAAGCCAAGTAAACTTTGCCCAACAAAGCAAACATTTTACATTAATATTTTATCATATTCTCTTAGGTAGATAGTTTTTAGAAGACACTAATGCCTCAATAGACTATGCAGCATAAACCGGTAACTTAAATAAGAATAATTTTATAATGTAAAGAAGATTTAGATTCTGAGGATGAGACTGCAATAAAATGCCTTGATCCGCGCCATCGTCAAATGATGCAGAATTTAACTTTTCGTTACCAAATGAGTTAAGGGAATTTCAAATTATTGAAACACATTCAAAATAATAAAGTGTATAAACAATATTAAATATTATAGGAATAGTAAATCAAGCACCAGCAGAGTGTAGATAGTCTAAAATCCATAATAATCTTGGAGTAATTTGTATAGATTTTGGCTTTTTAAACTTTATTTAAACTTGGAAGTTATTAAAAATGGTTTTAAATCAAAATTACACAAATAAGAGAAATTATAATAGGAGACATTATAAAAGCTTTCAATTATTCTGTTCAAATAGTTAATATCTTAATAACATCTAAGATTATATTAAAACCATTTACATAAACAATAATGTAACAATCAACCAATAAAGCGATTAAGACCAGCTGATAGTGGACAGACTGGGATGAGTATTGACGAATCATTGTACCAAAAGGACGCTTTTTATCAGCAGTGTGTCCCATATCACTATTTTTACTATCCAACTTACGACCATTTTGAATATTATCCAGAATATCATCATCAAACGGAAAACAACCAAAATTCAGAAACAACACAACAGCCCAGCAGATTAATACAGACGAGACAAGCAATGACAACCGAACACCCCATGTTGAACAGGCCGAAAATTTTCAGCCACAAGCCTTGGAAAACCACAATATGTAACAATTAAATACAAAGAAAATAATTTGAAATGCCTTATTGATACCGCATCAACAGTTTACATGATATCCAAAAACATATTTGACCTACCAATCCAGAATACTAATATTCTTATTCATACCAGCAACGGACCGCTCATTATCAGCAAAAGTATAACTATACCTTCAAAAATGTTGTTCCCAACAGCAAACGAATTTTTACTGCACCCTTTTTCCGAGAATTACGATCTCTTATTAGGAAGAAAACTTTTAGCAGAAGCAAAGGCAAGAGGTAACTCTTTACAACAACAAATACAAATTAGTAGAAGGAATAGCAGCACAAGAGTAATTTTCAAAATGTAAATAGAAAAAATGTTACCCATATTACAATCAGACCTATACAGATTAGAACATTTAAATAACGAAGAAAAACAGAGATGTGCACTCTTGCAGCAATACCATGACATACAGTTCCATGAAGGTGATAAGTTGACATTTACTAATCAAACCAATTATACCATCAATACAAACCCATTTATTCTAAATTATACAGTTACCCACAGGCTTATGAACAAGAGGTCGAAAGCCAATTACAAGATATGCTAAATCAGGGTATTATAAGTACCAGTAACTCACCTTACAATAGACCCATATGGGTGGTTCCAAAAAAACAAGATGCATCAGGAAAACAGAAATTTAGAATTGTAATAGACTACCGAATATTAAACGAAATAACGGTAGGAGACAGACACCCAATGCCAAACATGGACGAAATTTTAGGAAAGCTAGGCAGATGTAATTATTTCACAACTATAGACCTGGCAAAAGATTTTCACCAGATCGAGATGGACCCAGAATTAGTTTCAAAGACAGCCTTTTCCACCAAGCACGGTCATTACGAATATTTGCGCATGCCATTCGGATTAAAAAACACACCAGCCACCTTTCAACGGTGCATGAATGACATTTTACTACCAATCTTAAATAAACACTGTCTTGTGTACCTGGACGACATAATTGTATTCTCGATATCCCTTGATGAGCACCTACAATCGCTTAAACTAGCAAAGGCCAACCTTAAATTACAGCTTGACAAGTGTGAGTTTCTCAAGCATGAAACCACATTTTTAGGACATATTGTAACACCAGATGGAATAAAACCAAATCCTGAAAAGAATAAATCCATTCAGAACTATCCAATTGCCACTAAACCAAAAGAAATAAAATCTTTTCTTGGACGGACAGGATACTACTGTAAATTCATTCCAAACTATGCAGAAGTATCCAAACCCATCACTAAATGTTTAAAAAAAAACATGAATATTGATATTACCAACCCAGAATATGACTTCGCATTTATAAAATTAAAATATCTAATATCAGAAGACCCAATTCTCAAAGTACCCGACTTTACAAAGAAATTAATTTTAACCACAGACGCAAGTGATGTCGAAGGATGATGAAGGAGCGGTACTCTCACAAGAGGGACACCCACTTAGTTACATAAGCACTTAACGAACACGAGATCAATTACAGAGCAATCGAGAAAGAACTCTTGGCAATTGTATGGGCGACAAAGACTTTCCGAAACTACCTAATTTGACGACACTTTGAAATATCCAGTGATATTTACAACCAAGCTGGTTGTATCGTATGAAAGATCCAAAATCAAAACTAACCCGATGGAGAGTAAAATTATCCGGAGTTGATTTTGACATAAAGTACATTAAAGGAAAAGAAAATTGCGTGGCGGACGCACTATCCAGAATAAAACCTGCGGAGACATACCTGAGCGAACTGACCCAGAAGAAGATAATAGTGACTTGATCTTTATTACAGAAAGACCTTTAAATACATTCAACAGACAGGTGATATTTTTGAAGGGACCACGAAATATTAAAATAACCAAGTATTTCAAAAAACATATAACTCAGATTTATTACGACAATATGACTAGAGCAAAAGCCGAACAATATTTGGTTGACCATTTTTGCGGTAAAAAGAGTGCGTTGTATATTGACAGTGAAGCAGATTTCGGGATCATTCAAGCAGCACATAAACAGATTACAAACACTAAATATATCAGAATCTTGCGTAGCATAATTTTACTAAGCCACTTATGCAGAATTTAAAAAATTTATCTTAAGCACTCACGAAAAACTTCTACACCCTGGAATACTACAAAGCTTTTCGGTGAAACGTACTATTTCCAATAGTCAACTAGTTATCCAAAACATAATAAATGAATGCAATATCTGTAATTTAGCAAAGACAGAGCACACACAGACACGTAACACAGATACACCCAGACCAGAAAATTGCCGCGCCAATTTCATGATAGACATTTACTCATCTGAAGGCAAACATTACGTTAGCTGCATGAACATTTATTTGAAATTTGCCACATTAGAAGAAATAAAAACCTAAACAATGCAATGCTTGTTAATGAGGTCTTTTAGGTCGTAATTCATGCAAGTTATATAACCCCTAATACAGTGACCCGCATTGGAAGCATAAGCACTTACGTCCAAAACAAGTCCGTTCATTTGTTGCCTTTATATCTAGCAATTGTCTTTTGCCTTAGCCTTCAAATCAATTCACACAGCTTTGACTTTTATCGTTGCCAATGCCCTTCAGCTGGTCCACCAGCGAACATAAACATAAACAGAAGCTTCCGCTTCTACTGCGCATTAGTGCAGCACCAGTTACATACGCAAAACAATCGAATGTCATCACAAGTCGAAATGAGCCTAGCTCAATTCAATTGCAAAAGAAAAAATAAAGTAAACACTATCTGGCCGAGGTTCGTTGGAAGAAATCTGGATCCGCTAGTTCAGTTAATTCGACACCGTTTAGATCAACTGTTGTGCAAATTGCATAAAATTCCAACTAGCATACGCTAACGCGTAGTCAATCTCAATGTATTTCCAAATATTCAATAAATAATACAAAAATTAAAAAATATATTTTTTTAAATGAATTCCTAAGAGAAAATTGGTAATTGGCGCCCAACGTGGGGCGGTGCTAACGAAAGTTCGGATTAAAAAATTCGGTGAATAAAAAGTCGAATCATAATTCACGGACTCGCGCCGCCAACCCAGTAGTGAATGTTCAGGTGAAAACTAAAGGTAGATGATAAAAAGTCATACCATCACCACGAACTAAATACTACAGTGAAATATTTTTTGTGATAAAATACAAAAAATACACAAACCAATCTTAAACTCCAATTGGACACTTGCGAATTTTTAAAAAAGAAAACAAATTTCTTAGGTCATATTATAACCTCATAAGGAGAATAACCTAATAAAGAGAAAGTTAAAGATATCGAAAAATATCCCATTCCAAAGACACCAAAACAAATTAAATCTTTCTTAGGCTTAGGCAAAGATGGCAAAACCTCTGACAATCTTTCTAAAAAAAGGAGCTAAAATAGACAAAAGAAACGAAGAATACAATAAATCAATTGAAAACACTCATAATGAACGACCCAATTTTGATTTGCCCTGATTTCACAAAAACATTTTAAGTCACTACTTACGCTGGCAATTTCGCCATAGGAGCCGTATTATCGCAAGATAATAAACCAGTAAGCTTTGCAAGCAGAACATTAAATGATCATGAACAAAATTATAGCACTATTGAAAAAGAACTTCTAGCAATCGTTTGGGCAACCAAATATTTTCACCCATATCTATAGAGTCCCCTTTGAGATTTTGAGCGATCACAAACCACTTGTTTGGCTAAATAATATTAAAGAACCTAACATGAAATTACAACGTTGGCGAATTAGACTGAGTGATTATAATTTCAAAATCAAATATTTAGAAGGTAAACTTAATCATGTAGCAGACGCTTTATCTCGCGTCAAAATTGAAGAAAACATGGTAGGCGAAGAAGAAAATATTTCAACAGCAGCAACAATACACAGTTCATCAGAAAGCAACGAAACCTACATTGAAATTACAGAAAAACCAATAAACTATTTTGCAAGACAAATTGAATTTGTTAAAGATACCGTAGAGCAAGTATAGAAAATAGATGAAAAAATCAGAATTATTAATACTGAGAACAATAGAGAAAATGAAGAAACAGGAATGGAGACAATTTTATACATATACAACCACGAAACTATACATAACACAACCAGACAGACACCGGCTAACATCCTTCTTTACGCAGGCATACCTACTTATGATACCCAGATGATTAAAGAAGGATTTCGAAATCGACACAAAATTTAGACAAACACCCTTAAAGCGCGCAAAATCAAAGTATCTGGAACAATACAAAATACCCATCACCTTTATGCATCACTGTCTCACAATAAATATTACAGAACTAGAAAAAACATCTTTTTGCCACACTACACGAATACGACAGACAACATATTGAACAACAAATTTCGACTCTATCACAAGACACAGTACAGGTCAGCACTCTAAACCACGTTATTGACAGTCTCAATAATGAATAATAATTGAAAAAAGAACAAAAAATTAATCTATTAATATTTAACATTGAACATTTTACCGAATATATCGATGACATTGAAATGGGTTCACAACACGACTAGGAATATTTAATCCTAAACTACTAAAACATGACAATATTGGCAACGTTAATTACAAAAATCTGATAAACATAAAAACTTCCGCCTGGTATAACGTAGCTACTAATGAAATATTCCTTATGTCCCACATTCCTATGAATACAATTGAACAACCAATTTTCATAATTGCCCCTTAACCCGACAATAATGGCTAAATTATTAAGGAAAATATTGAAGGCAAATTCTACTCACATAACAACTATGTTCTAAATACACTAACAAAGAATATTGTCAAAGACCATTGCCTAGCTAACATAATAAAACACGAAACACCAAGTTGTACTTTTCAAAAATATCGTAAACAATCGTATATTCAATACATTAAACCAAATATACTTATAACCTGGAATATGACGATAGAAAACTTCATCACAATTGTAACGGTTAAGAGATTTATATTGAAAATAATAATATCATGAAAATATCCAACTGCACAGCAGAATTAAAACAAATTAGTGAACACAATGTAACCAAAGTCGAACCAATGTCACACATAGAAATTAAAGAAATGATTTTGTTAAACAATAAGAATAACACAATTTACAGAAACATAGTAATAATCTTCATATCTGTTTTAGTTTTAATTTACATATTTTACTTTAATATGAAATGTAAAAGAACACCACACAAAATTATTATCTCTTACCTAAAATCAAGTAAAAACCGCTAACAAAAATATCGAAACAGAAACAGAATCAAAAACAGAAATAGTTGAAATTGAAAATCCAGTACCAAAATTATATCCAGAAATAATCGCTTGAGGACAAGCTAATATTTAAAAGGTGGGGAGGTGGGGAGTTACATATTCACTCTTCATATAAACAGCAAAAGCCGATCTTTTGGAAAGCTTCACTCTTCAAAAGCCTCATAAATAACATTCTCCCAAGACACCAAACGCTTAACAGTAACAACTTAATGATCCGGTATTTTTGACATATAAAGCTCAGTAGAACTTAAAAGGCTTAGTAAAAGGTTTGCATACTGAATACTTTGCGATTTGAACCTGTGCGATCGGAGTTAATTTAAAGCCCTAATATTGTGGCCTGCTTCGTGAAGTGAGTCCGCCACTAAGGTGTAATAAAATTAAAAGGTGCACAGTGTAGTTCACTAAGACATAAGTCTCGACATTCTGTAGCAGTCTGTGAACAAAAACAAGAGCCCACTTAAATCAAAAGTGCGACCGCTACTATTGTATTAAACAACAAAAAGTTAAAACAGTACAGTCTCGACATACTGTAGCAGTCTGTGAATAAAAAAAAAAACTTAACTAAAACCAAAATGGCGTTAACTGCGGAAAATCTTTCTCAATTACTTCGGCAAATACGCCAAGTACCACAATTCTCTGGAGACCCATCAAATCTCAGCTCGTTCATCAGACGTATCGAATACCTGCTGAACTTATTCCTTCGAACGACATTCGACAGAAGGCAATCATATTTGGAGCCATCGAACTTCAAATTGTCTGAGATGCGGAAAAGGTCTCCGAACTTGGAATGCACTACGAATCTACAACTTTAAAAGACGCCCTAATTACGGAATTCAAGACAGACGTCCCTGGAGGAACTACTAGGAAGGTTGTATCGCACACCTTTTAAAGCTAACTTATAAGATAAGTCAACTGTTATTATATATATATATTATATATATATATATATATATATATATATAAATATATATATATATATAAAAAATAATAAATAAATATATATATATAAATAAGTTAACATTAGAAAATGACCCATCGGTTTATACACAACCAATGGCAACTACTATAAAAAATACAATTCAACTCTCACTCCCCGATAGATTGTTCATGACCTTAGCGAGGCATGACATTTCAACCGTTCAAAAATTAAGCCAAACCGCTCAACAAGAAGGCCTATACCAAGACCCAATTTAAAAAAAATCCGATAGTCAGCGGACGTTATTTAAATTCATTTAACACCTATAAACCTACAAGCATTAATCAAATCAAAAACACTCACCCCAACCAACGATTCATTCGCCCATTTTTTCCATTAACAAATCCCACACCACTTTTAAACAAACTCCTCCGACCAGACAACAGCAATTTGATCAAAACAGAAATTTATACAACGAACTCAGAACAGACTTACTTCAGGACCGTCAAAACGACACCCGAAACTACTATCAGTCCCCCAACAACTAACAGTGCCAAATAAGCGTTTTAAGGAAGGCAGCGGACAATCACGTATGGAGACAGATAAAATTCATCACCAGTACGAATTAGATTACGATAACGAAACTAAACACTACAATAATAACGACGAAAGGTTCTACGAAGATTAATACATAGAGATCATGTTTAATAACCACAGATATAGATGCATAGTTGATACTGGCTCATCAAAAAACATGATGAGCTCAAACTTTTTCAACCTTCAAGTTAAAGATAAGCAAATAACAGTCCGAAGTATGACAGTATTCTAAATTAAATAAATATGTAGACCTTCCAGCAAAAAATCTTTTTCAACAAATACAAAAATTCTATATTCATTCATTTTCACCTTATTATGACATTCTATTAGGAAGAAAAATACTAATGGAAAATAACGGTTTAATAGATTACTTTAGAAAGGAAACATTAATTAACGAAAAAAGATTCATTCACAAAGAACTAGATCCATGTGATGGGAACTCTTCAAAAAATGTTAATGCACTCATACAAGAAAACAACTTTACATCAGAAATAAACTATGCCATGGACAACAACATAGACTCAGAACACACATACAGACTAGAACATTTAAATAGTGAAGAAAAATACAGACTTACAAATTCATTAAAAGAGTTCAGTGACATTCAATATTGCAAAAGTGAAAACCTTACATTCACAAGTATAATACGTCATGATATTAAAACCGTTCCCGAAAACCCATTTTTCAAAAGACCATACTCGTATCCGTTTTCCTACGAAGCAGAAGTAAATTATACGCGAAAGTGACTCCCCTTACTGCAGTCCATTATGATACCCAAAAAGATAGATGCCTCTGGCAAACCGAAATGCAGGTTAGTCGTGGACTATCGAAATCTAAATGAAATAACAATAAATGATAAATTTCCGATTCCTAATATGAACGAAATACTAGGCAAATTAGGAAAATGCCAGTATTTTACAACGATTGACTTAGCAAAATGCTTTCACCAAATCGAAATGGACCCTAAGTCTAAACCAAAAACGGCCTTTTCGACCAAACTATGAGTCACTATGAGTACACTCGCATGCCATTTGGCTTAAAAAATGCTCCTGCAACCTTCCAACGGTGCATGAATTACGTCCTAAAAGACCTCATTAACAAGCATTGCCTTGTTTATTTAGATGATGTTATCATCTATTCATCTATTCTATGAACGAACACCTAGACTCACTGAGAAGTTTTTGAGAAACTTAAAGAGGCCAATCTTAAACTCCATTTGGCCACTTGCGAATTTTTAAAAAAGCAAACAAATTTCTTAGGTCATATTATAACCTCATAAAGAGAATAACCTAATAAAGAGAAAGTTAAAGTAATCGAAAAATATCCCCTCCCAAAGACACCAAAACAAATTAAATCTTTCTTAGGCTTAGGCAAAGATGGCAAAACCTCTGACAATCTTTCTAAAAAAAGGAGCTAAAATAGACAAAAGAAACGAAGAATACAATAAATCAATTGTAAACACTCATAATGAACGACCCAATTTTGATTTGCCCTGATTTCACAAAAACATTTCAAGTAACTACTAACGCTGGCAATTTCGCCATATTAGCCGTATTATCGCTAGATAATAAACACGTAAGCTTTGCAAGCAGAACATTAAATGATCATGAACAAAATTATAGCACTATTGAAAAAGAACTTCTAGCAATCGTTTGGGCAACCAAATATTTTCACCCATATCTATAGAGTTCCCTTTGAGATTTTGAGCGATCACAAACCACTTGTTTGGCTAAATAATAATAAAGAACCTAACATGAAACTACAACGTTGGCGAATTAGACTGAGTAAATATAATTTCAAAATCAAATATTTAGAAGGTAAACTTAATCATGTAGCAGACGCTTTATCTCGCGTCAAAATTGAAGAAAACATGGTAGGCGAAGAAGAAAATATTTCAACAGCAGCAACAATACACAGTTCATCAGAAAGCAACGAAACCTACATTGAAATTACAGAAAAACCAATAAACTATTTTGCAAGACAAATTGAATTTGTTAAAGATGCAACGAAATACTTTTCCAACACAAAACTGACCAATAAATACGTCGACTTGACCGGGACAAAGGCAACAGATATCCTCATTAAATACGTCTTAAATAATAACAGTGTTATTTACATGGAAAACGATAAATACTTTTCAGTTTTTTAAAAAGCATATAGAGAAACCAATAACCCACACAGTAACGTGAAAATTCTTAAAAAAGTATCATAAAGTTAAAAGATATAAAATCTTATCCTGAATTTAAATAATTTATTATTAAACAACATTCTAAATTCTTACACCCTGGTAGTGAAAAAATGATACGCTTATTTTAAAAAAAAACTCACTATTTTCCCGATTATAATAAACTAATTCAAAACATTATTATTATTACTTTAACATTGCAAAGTAGAGATTCGTTAGAGGCAAAACGAGCCCATACTAGATTTTTAACGACATGGGAAAACCAAAGAAAGATAAATCAGACAAAGACTCAGCGTTTATAAGCACTTCTTTAAAAATTTGGCTTAACAACGAAAACATAGAAATACCACCAGTAAAACAGGAATAGCAGACATTGAACGCCTTCACAAAACAATAAATGAAAAAATCAGAATTATTAATACTGAGAACAATAGAGAAAATAAAGAAACACGAATGGAGACAATTTTATACATATACAACCACAAAACTAAACATAACACAACCGGACAGACTCCGGCTAACATCCTTCTTTACGCAGGCATACCTACTTATGATACCCAGATGATTAAAGAAGGATTACGAAATCGACACAAAATTTAGACAAACACCCTTAAATCGTGCAAAATCAAAGAATCCCTTTAGAAAAAAAGGCAGAATAGAACGTTAGACGAAAAACATTACAACGAAAATAATAGAGCCAAAAACGTTATTCATTATGAAAGCAAATTCAAAAAGAAAAAGAAAGTTAATGACAGCAAATACTACGACGCAAACTACAACAGGAACACTCGAAATCAACCCAATAGAAAACAATCAAGGATTTATCTTGTTTGAATCTGGAATCTGTTTCTGAGGATTGATAGCGCTGCGAAGTATCTTTTACTTTTGATAACATATTGTCCCATCGCGTTTTCTGCGGCCTCTCTCCAACTAACGTACTGTTCCTTTTGTCCCTTAAATTCTGGTACCGATTTGATTATCTCATATGATTCTTCACATACTATGGTTCTATCAACTTCCTGAGTTTTGTATTCCTCTACCTTGTTTTCATTTGCTTGTAGTTGAAATTTCAATGATATTATCTCCTGTTTTAAGGAGTCTACTTCGGTGGTTACTATTTGTTTTATGAGTTCTGATGTCAAAAGGACCTGTTGTTGTAATTTGGCATTTGCCGAAATGCTGCCTGATGGATTACTCGTATTCGCCATTTTTAATTGGTTAAATTGCTTTATTAAATCTTTCAGGGTGAATTTACTTCTTAAACGTAATTTCTCTTAATTGCTGATTGGTTGCTTACACTAATTATTATTATTTTTTTTTTCTTTTCCTTCAACTAAAATTTTTTAACTCGCCACAATTGTTTCACTTAAAAATTATTTTATTAGTATTTTTTTATTTTTGCTCACAGCAGATCCGCCTCGTAATTGTTGCTGATTCTCCAGGTGTTTGTTTATTGGTAGCGAGGGATGGCCCTCAGCTCTGCCTTCCTTCGTTTTTTGGGTTTTTTTTTGTCCCGGTCAAGTCGACGTATTTATTGGTCAGTTTTGTGTTGGAAAAGTATTTCGTTGCATCTTTAACAAATTCAATTTGTCTTGCAAAATAGTTTATTGGTTTTTCTGTAATTTCAATGTAGGTTTCGTTGCTTTCTGATGAACTGTGTATTGTTGCTGCTGTTGAAATATTTTCTTCTTCGCCTACCATGTTTTCTTCAATTTTGACGCGAGATAAAGCGTCTGCTACATGATTAAGTTTACCTTCTAAATATTTGATTTTGAAATTATATTTACTCAGTCTAATTCGCCAACGTTGTAGTTTCATGTTAGGTTCTTTATTATTATTTAGCCAAACAAGTGGTTTGTGATCGCTCAAAATCTCAAAGGGAACTCTATAGATATGGGTGAAAATATTTGGTTGCCCAAACGATTGCTAGAAGTTCTTTTTCAATAGTGCTATAATTTTGTTCATGATCATTTAATGTTCTGCTTGCAAAGCTTACTTGTTTATTATCTAGCGATAATACGGCTAATATGGCGAAATTGCCAGCGTTAGTAGTTACTTGAAATGTTTTTGTGAAATCAGGGCAAATCAAAATTGGGTCGTTCATTATGAGTGTTTACAATTGATTTATTGTATTCTTCGTTTCTTTTGTCTATTTTAGCTCCTTTTTTTAGAAAGATTGTCAGAGGTTTTGCCATCTTTGCCTAAGCCTAAGAAAGATTTAATTTGTTTTGGTGTCTTTGGGAGGGGATATTTTTCGATTACTTTAACTTTCTCTTTATTAGGTTATTCTCTTTATGAGGTTATAATATGACCTAAGAAATTTGTTTGCTTTTTTAAAAATTCGCAAGTGGCCAAATGGAGTTTAAGATTGGCCTCTTTAAGTTTCTCAAAAACTTCTCAGTGAGTCTAGGTGTTCGTTCATAGAATAGATGAATAGATGATAACATCATCTAAATAAACAAGGCAATGCTTGTTAATGAGGTCTTTTAGGACGTAATTCATGCACCGTTGGAAGGTTGCAGGAGCATTTTTTAAGCCAAATGGCATGCGAGTGTACTCATAGTGACTCATAGTTTGGTCGAAAAGGCCGTTTTTGGTTTAGACTTAGGGTCCATTTCGATTTGGTGAAAGCATTTTGCTAAGTCAATCGTTGTAAAATACTGGCATTTTCCTAATTTGCCTAGTATTTCGTTCATATTAGGAATCGGAAATTTATCATTTATTGTTATTTCATTTAGATTTCGATAGTCCACGACTAACCTGCATTTCGGTTTGCCAGAGGCATCTATCTTTTTGGGTATCATAATGGACTGCAGTAAGGGGAGTCACTTTCGCGTATAATTTACTTCTGCTTCGTAGGAAAACGGATACGAGTATGGTCTTTTGAAAAATGGGTTTTCGGGAACGGTTTTAATATCATGACGTATTATACTTGTGAATGTAAGGTTTTCACTTTTGCAATATTGAATGTCACTGAACTCTTTTAATGAATTTGTAAGTCTGTATTTTTCTTCACTATTTAAATGTTCTAGTCTGTATGTGTGTTCTGAGTCTATGTTGTTGTCCATGGCATAGTTTATTTCTGATGTAAAGTTGTTTTCTTGTATGAGTGCATTAACATTTTTTGAAGAGTTCCCATCACATGGATCTAGTTCTTTGTGAATGAATCTTTTTTCGTTAATTAATGTTTCCTTTCTAAAGTAATCTATTAAACCGTTATTTTCCATTAGTATTTTTCTTCCTAATAGAATGTCATAATAAGGTGAAAATGAATGAATATAGAATTTTTGTATTTGTTGAAAAAGATTTTTTGCTGGAAGGTCTACATATTTATTTAATTTAGAATACTGTCATACTTCGGACTGTTATTTGCTTATCTTTAACTTGAAGGTTGAAAAAGTTTGAGCTCATCATGTTTTTTGATGAGCCAGTATCAACTATGCATCTATATCTGTGGTTATTAAACATGATCTCTATGTATTAATCTTCGTAGAACCTTTCGTCGTTATTATTGTAGTGTTTAGTTTCGTTATCGTAATCTAATTCGTACTGGTGATGAATTTTATCTGTCTCCATACGTGATTGTCCGCTGCCTTCCTTAAAACGCTTATTTGGCACTGTTAGTTGTTGGGGGACTGATAGTAGTTTCGGGTGTCGTTTTGACGGTCCTGAAGTAAGTCTGTTCTGAGTTCGTTGTATAAATTTCTGTTTTGATCAAATTGCTGTTGTCTGGTCGGAGGAGTTTGTTTAAAAGTGGTGTGGGATTTGTTAATGGAAAAAATGGGCGAATGAATCGTTGGTTGGGGTGAGTGTTTTTGATTTGATTAATGCTTGTAGGTTTATAGGTGTTAAATGAATTTAAATAACGTCCGCTGACTATCGGATTTTTTTTAAATTGGGTCTTGGTATAGGCCTTCTTGTTGAGCGGTTTGGCTTAATTTTTGAACGGTTGAAATGTCATGCCTCGCTAAGGTCATGAACAATCTATCGGGGAGTGAGAGTTGAATTGTATTTTTTATAGTAGTTGCCATTGCTTGTGTATAAACCGATGGGTCATTTTCTAATGTTAACTTATTTATATATATATATTTATTTATTATTTTTTATATATATATATATATATTTATATATATTTATATATATATATATAATATATATATATAATAACAGTTGACTTATCTTATAAGTTAGCTTTAAAAGGTGTGCGATACAACCTTCCTAGTAGTTCCTCCAGGGACGTCTGTCTTGAATTCCGTAATTAGGGCGTCTTTTAAAGTTGTAGATTCGTAGTGCATTCCAAGTTCGGAGACCTTTTCCGCATCTCAGACAATTTGAAGTTCGATGGCTCCAAATATGATTGCCTTCTGTCGAATGTCGTTCGAAGGAATAAGTTCAGCAGGTATTCGATACGTCTGATGAACGAGCTGAGATTTGATGGGTCTCCAGAGAATTGTGGTACTTGGCGTATTTGCCGAAGTAATTGAGAAAGATTTTCCGCAGTTAACGCCATTTTGGTTTTAGTTAAGTTTTTTTTTTTATTCACAGACTGCTACAGTATGTCGAGACTGTACTGTTTTAACTTTTTGTTGTTTAATACAATAGTAGCGGTCGCACTTTTGATTTAAGTGGGCTCTTGTTTTTGTTCACAGACTGCTACAGAATGTCGAGACTTATGTCTTAGTGAACTACACTGTGCACCTTTTAATTTTATTACACCTTAGTGGCGGACTCACTTCACGAAGCAGGCCACAATATTAGGGCTTTAAATTAACTCCGATCGCACAGGTTCAAATCGCAAAGTATTCAGTATGCAAACCTTTTACTAAGCCTTTTAAGTTCTACTGAGCTTTATATGTCAAAAATACCGGATCATTAAGTTGTTACTGTTAAGCGTTTGGTGTCTTGGGAGAATGTTATTTATGAGGCTTTTGAAGAGTGAAGCTTTCCAAAAGATCGGCTTTTGCTGTTTATATGAAGAGTGAATATGTAACTCCCCACCTCCCCACCTTTTAAATATTAGCTTGTCCTCAAGCGATTATTTCTGGATATAATTTTGGTACTGGATTTTCAATTTCAACTATTTCTGTTTTTGATTCTGTTTCTGTTTCGATATTTTTGTTAGCGGTTTTTACTTGATTTTAGGTAAGAGATAATAATTTTGTGTGGTGTTCTTTTACATTTCATATTAAAGTAAAATATGTAAATTAAAACTAAAACAGATATGAAGATTATTACTATGTTTCTGTAAATTGTGTTATTCTTATTGTTTAACAAAATCATTTCTTTAATTTCTATGTGTGACATTGGTTCGACTTTGGTTACATTGTGTTCACTAATTTGTTTTAATTCTGCTGTGCAGTTGGATATTTTCATGATATTATTATTTTCAATATAAATCTCTTAACCGTTACAATTGTGATGAAGTTTTCTCTCGTCATATTCCAGGTTATAAGTATATTTGGTTTAATGTATTGAATATAGGATTGTTTACGATATTTTTGAAAAGTACAACTTGGTGTTTCGTGTTTTATTATGTTAGCTAGGCAATGGTCTTTGACAATATTCTTTGTTAGTGTATTTAGAACATAGTTGTTATGTGAGTAGAATTTGCCTTCAATATTTTCCTTAATAATTTAGCCATTATTGTCGGGTTAAGGGGCAATTATGAAAATTGGTTGTTCAATTGTATTCATAGGAATGTGGGACATAAGGAATATTTCATTAGTAGCTACGTTATACCAGGCGGAAGTTTTTATGTTTATCAGATTTTTGTAATTAACGTTGCCAATATTGTCATGTTTTAGTAGTTTAGGATTAAATATTCCTAGTCGTGTTGTGAACCCATTTCAATGTCATCGATATATTCGGTAAAATGTTCAATGTTAAATATTAATAGATTAATTTTTTGTTCTTTTTTCAATTATTATTCATTATTGAGACTGTCAATAACGTGGTTTAGAGTGCTGACCTGTACTGTGTCTTGTGATAGAGTCGAAATTTGTTGTTCAATATGTTGTCTGTCGTATTCGTGTAGTGTGGAAAAAAGATGTTTTTTCTAGTTCTGTAATATTTATTGTGAGACAGTGATGCATAAAGGTGATGGGTATTTTGTATTGTTCCAGATACTTTGATTTTGCGCGCTTTAAGGGTGTTTGTCTAAATTTTGTGTCGATTTCGAAATCCTTCTTTAATCATCTGGGTATCATAAGTAGGTATGCCTGCGTAAAGAAGGATGTTAGCCGGTGTCTGTCCGGTTGTGTTATGTATAGTTTCGTGGTTGTATATGTATAAAATTGTCTCCATTCCTGTTTCTTCATTTTCTCTATTGTTCTCAGTATTAATAATTCTGATTTTTTCATCTATTTTCTATACTTGCTCTACGGTATCTTTAACAAATTTAATTTGTCTTGCAAAATAGTTTATTGGTTTTTCTGTAATTTCAATGTAGGTTTCGTTGCTTTCTGATGAACTGTGTATTGTTGCTGCTGTTGAAATATTTTCTTCTTCGCCTACCATGTTTTCTTCAATTTTGACGCGAGATAAAGCGTCTGCTACATGATTAAGTTTACCTTCTAAATATTTGATTTTGAAATTATAATCACTCAGTCTAATTCGCCAACGTTGTAATTTCATGTTAGGTTCTTTAATATTATTTAGCCAAACAAGTGGTTTGTGATCGCTCAAAATCTCAAAGGGGACTCTATAGATATGGGTGAAAATATTTGGTTGCCCAAACGATTGCTAGAAGTTCTTTTTCAATAGTGCTATAATTTTGTTCATGATCATTTAATGTTCTGCTTGCAAAGCTTACTGGTTTATTATCTTGCGATAATACGGCTCCTATGGCGAAATTGCCAGCGTAAGTAGTGACTTAAAATGTTTTTGTGAAATCAGGGCAAATCAAAATTGGGTCGTTCATTATGAGTGTTTTCAATTGATTTATTGTATTCTTCGTTTCTTTTGTCTATTTTAGCTCCTTTTTTTAGAAAGATTGTCAGAGGTTTTGCCATCTTTGCCTAAGCCTAAGAAAGATTTAATTTGTTTTGGTGTCTTTGGAAGGGGATATTTTTCGATATCTTTAACTTTCTCTTTATTAGGTTATTCTCCTTATGAGGTTATAATATGACCTAAGAAATTTGTTTTCTTTTTTAAAAATTCGCAAGTGTCCAATTGGAGTTTAAGATTGGCCTCTTTAAGTTTCTCAAAAACTTTCTCAGTGAGTCTAGGTGTTCGTTCAGAGATGTTGAATAGATGATCACATCATCTAAATAAACAATGCAATGCTTGTTAATGAGGTCTTTTAGGTCGTAATTCATGCAAGTTATATAACCCCTAATACAGTGACCCGCATTGGAAGCATAAACACTTACGTCCAAAACAAGTCCGTTCATTTGTTGCCTTTATATCTAGCAATTGTCTTTTGCCTTAGCCTTCAAATCAATTCACACAGCTTTGACTTTTATCGTTGCCAATGCCCTTCAGCTGGTCCACCAGCGAACATAAACATAAACAGAAGCTTCCGCTTCTACTGCGCATTAGTGCAGCACCAGTTACATACGCAAAACAATCGAATGTCATCACAAGTCGAAATGAGCCTAGCTCAATTCAATTGCAAAAGAAAAAATAAAGTAAACACTATCTGGCCGAGGTTCGTTGGAAGAAATCTGGATCCGCTAGTTCAGTTAATTCGACACCGTTTAGATCAACTGTTGTGCAAATTGCATAAAATTCCAACTAGCATACGCTAACGCGTAGTCAATCTCAATGTATTTCCAAATATTCAATAAATAATACAAAAATTAAAAAATATATTTTTTTAAATGAATTCCTAAGAGAAAATTGGTAATTGGCGCCCAACGTGGGGCGGTGCTAACGAAAGTTCGGATTAAAAAATTCGGTGAATAAAAAGTCGAATCATAATTCACGGACTCGCGCCGCCAACCCAGTAGTGAATGTTCAGGTGAAAACTAAAGGTAGATGATAAAAAGTCATACCATCACCACGAACTAAATACTACAGTGAAATATTTTTTGTGATAAAATACAAAAAATACACAAACCAATAATAGTGAAAATTCTGATAAGAAATAAAGGTGGACGATAAAAAATCACACCATCATCAAGAATTAAGTGTGCTATATAGAGAGATAAAAAAAAACATCTTAACCAGTGAAACAAAAAATTTGTGAAAAACGATAAAATCAACAAATCATCTACCAAGAAGGAAGGGCTGAGGGCAATCTCTCGCCAAAACACCATTCAATCAAAAAAAAAAAAACCCAAAAAAAAGAAGGAAGGAAGAGCTTAAGGCCATTCCCCGCTACCAATAAACAAACACCTGGAGAATCAGCAACAATTACGAGGCGGATCTGCTGTGAGCAAAAATAAAAAAATACTAATAAAATAATTTTTAAGTGAAACAATTGTGGCGAGTTAAAAAATTTTAGTTGAAGGAAAAGAAAAAAAAAATAATAATAATTAGTGTAAGCAACCAATCAGCAATTAAGAGAAATTACGTTTAAGAAGTAAATTCACCCTGAAAGATTTAATAAAGCAATTTAACCAATTAAAAATGGCGAATACGAGTAATCCATCAGGCAGCATTTCGGCAAATGCCAAATTACAACAACAGGTCCTTTTGACATCAGAACTCATAAAACAAATAGTAACCACCGAAGTATACTCCTTAAAACAGGAGATAATATCATTGAAATTTCAACTACAAGCAAATGAAAACAAGGTAGAGGAATACAAAACTCAGGAAGTTGATAGAACCTTAGTATGTGACGAATCATATGAGATAATCACATCGGTACCAGAATTTAAGGGACAAACAGAACAGTCCGTTAGTTGGAGAGAGGCCGCAGAAAACGCGATGAGACAATATGTTATCAAAAGTAAAAGATACTTCGCAGCCCTATCAATCCTCAGAAACAAAATAACAGAAAAGCGAACGACGCATTGACTATACATGGCACTGTATTACACTTTGATGCTACTTTAGCAAGGTTAGATTTCGTGTTCAGTGACCGAAGACCACTGCACTGCAGGAACTAAGTATCTTGACACAGGGAAAAATGACCATTATAGAATATTATAACCAAGCTTATAGGAAGCTGACTTTGCTGACCAATAAAACCATTATGACATATGGACGGAACCAAGTTATTACAAACGAAATTAATAACAGACATAGGCAAAACGCTTTAAGAGTTTTCATAACCCACCTAAACGGCCCAATATCAGCCACTCTATAATCCATGAATCCGACCGACTTGCCAAACGCAATGGCATTGGTCCAGGAGATGGAAAGCAACCAGATGAAAGCAAAATTTGCTCATAATTTCACTGGATTGATTCAGAGATATCATGATTCAAATTTTCAAAACAAACCCGGTCCCAATTACCGGTACAGCCGTAATGATACAAGCTTCAACAAAAACAATTTCCCACAACAAAATCAGAAACCGACCCAAGATTTTAACAAGAATCAATGGGGTCATCAATGGGGCAGACAGAACAACAGAAGTACAACTTGGTGTTTCGTGTTTTATTATGTTAGCTATGCAATGGTCTTTGACAGTATTCTTTGTTAGTGTATTTAGAACATAGTTGTTATGTGAAAATAATTTGCCTTCAATATTTTCCTTAATAATTTGACCATTATTGTCGGGGTAAGGGGCAATTATGAAAGTTGGTTGTTCAATTGTATTCAATTCATATTCATATTCATAATGTGGGACATAAGGAATATTTCATTAGTAGCTACGTTATACCAGGCGGAAGTGGGACATAAGGAATATTTCATTAGTAGCTACGTTATACCATGCGGAAGTTTATCAGATTTTTGTAATTAACGTTGCCAATATTGTCATGTTTTAGTAGTTTAGGATTAAATATTCCTAGTCGTGTTGTGAACCCATTTCAATGTCCTCGATATATTCGGTAAAATGTTCAATGTTAAATATTAATAGATTAATTTTTTGTTCTTTTTTCAAAGAATTGGACTGGGTGTTAATTATTTCTATGTCATTATTGAGACTGTCAATAACGTGGTTTAGAGTTCTGACCTGTACTGTGTCTTGAGAATGAGGCGAAATTTGTTGTTCAATATGTTGTCTGTCATATTCGTGTAGTGTGCCAAAAAGATATTTTAATGTGGAACCTACAAATGTTTTTTCTAGTTCTGTAATATTTATTGTGAGACAGTGATGCATAAAGGTGATGGGTATTTTCTATTGTTTTCTATTAGGTTGATTTCGAGTGTTCCTGCTGTAGTTTGCGTCGTAGTATTTGCTGTCATTAACTTTCTTTTTCTTTTTGAATTTGCTTTTATAATGAATAACGTTTTGGACTCTATTATTTTCGTTGTAATGTTTTTCGTCTAATAGTTCTAAACTGCCTTTTTTTCTAAAGGGATTCTTTGATTTTGCGCGCTTTAAGGCGCTTTTGTGTCGATTTCGAAATCCTGTCGTTTTTTGTTAAGTTTTTTGATTTTAATTTCTTTAATCATCTGGGTATCATAAGTAGGTGTGCCTGCGTAAAGAAGGATGTTAGCCGGTGTCTGTCGGTTGTGTTATGTTTAGTTTTGTGGTTGTATATGTATAAAATTGTCTCCATTCGTGTTTCTTTATTTTATCTATTGTTCTCAGTATTAATAATTTTGATTTTTTATTTATTGTTTTATGAAGGCGTTCAATGTCTGCTATTCATGTTTTACTGGTGGTATTTCTATGTTTTCGTTGTTTAGCCAAATTTTTAAAAAAGTGCTTATAAACGCGGAGTCTTGTAGTGTACGTAGTTCGATAGATTTTTAACTAGTTGGTCTTTTAATAGTGGGTGGTAATTACTAATAAAGAGGACCTTGTACTTCCTTCGCTAGGGATGCGCACTCTTGCTATGCTCGGGTCTAGCTCGCCGTAGGTCGGGGTTCTTTTAGCTTAGGATAGTACGAAACGCTACTACATTTTAATAAGTGCGTCTTACTCATAAACAATATTCAAAAGTGGACTACCGATTAATAAAAGAAGTGGCTTTATATTGATACTAATGATACACGCCGACACGTGTGAAGATAAACTACAGATTCTGATAAGTATTGGGAATTTTGGATGTTAATGATTCCCTAAGTCTTTACCCTCCCTACCATGACAATGCTACTTAAAATATTTACATTGTCCCTTAGTCAAGTTCAAAATAACTCTACCACATATTTAAGAAAGTGTTCAACATAAGTACTCGACAAACCACTAAATCTATTTATTCACAATTCATTCTTTTTCAATATATCTTCAATCATAATTCCATTTATATAAATTCAGTTTAGTAAACGTTTCCATTAAATCTCTTTTACAAACTAACAAATTTTTAATCTACGCATAATTATCCTAGTCATTCTCTAACTCTTCATTTTCGTTTATATTTAGTAAGTAAAATAAAGTATATAAAAGTAAAGTATAAAGCAAATATATATAGTTGCATAATATGCTTCTCATATTACGCTTACATAAACTTAAACCTAACAAAAACAACGCGCATACAATCTTGCGCGTGCATAAATACACAACATAACGTAACGAAACTTGAATCCACAAAAAAGTAAAGCGCATGATTGTTGTATAACTTCATCATTCTTTTTGCATGCACTTAAACACAAATAAATAAAAATGCTGACAAACACATTTCCGTTTCTCGCGACTCACTTCGAGCCGATCAAAACTCTGTACATTCAGTCTTAAGCTGACAGTTTTAAAATAAAGACGCTCACCGAAATCGTTCGTGTTTTAATTTATACTTGGCTTCAGCGTTGATCTTTGTCTTCGTTACAGACGGATCATTTATTTGACTCAAGAAAATAGTAACTACGTAAGTGGCGCAGTCGGTAGGATGAAACATTGTTGATGCGATAGAAACCCTATTCAATTCTTCAATCATCATCCGCTAAAGAACTTTCGCAAATCGCGTCGGTAATATCGGTACAATCGGTTCACAACAAAAAGTGCCAACCAACGGTGTACCTAATCCCACAAAGTGATTGTGAACGTGAAACAACTTAAAATTATAAAAATTTTAAGAAGACGCCTTTGAATTCGCTGAGTAGTAAATCCACAAAAGGTTACTCAAATCAAAGCGAAATAGCAAAGTGTGCAACAAATAATAACAGCTAAACTAAGTGAAAACCAAATAAACGTAAATACAACTAAGTGAACTACAATAACAACAGTTAACCTAAGCGAAAAATAAACTTAACCAGAAATAAACGAAAAATAATAATAACAGTGTAACTTAGTGAAAACTAAATAAACTTAATTACAACTAAGTGAACCATAATAATAACAGCTAAATTAAATGAAGACTAAATAAACTCAATTACAACTAAAACGAATTATAACGATAACAGTGCAACTAAGTGAAATATTATAATAATAAGTGAGCGAACTACAAGAAACCTTACCCAAGTTACGAACCGACAAATAAACCAACAGCAAATACACAACCATTAATCAAAATTCAAAGCCAACAAACCACAATGGCAGTAGCAGCGCCAACACAAATAGAACTGTCTGACTCGAATATGTATCAAGTCGAAAGACAAATACACGCAATCGAGGTTTTCAACGGAGATCCTAACACCTTGTACACTTTCATCAGTCGCATCGACTTCATCTTGGCTCTTTATCAGACTACAGATGAAAGGCAGAAGTTAATAATCTTTGGACACATCGAACGGAACATCAGTGACGATGTTATCCGCGCCCTCGGAGTGACCAACCTCAGCAACTGGAGTGAACTCAGGACTCAACTTATACTTAACTACAAGCCCCAAGCACCGAACCACCAACTTCTAGAGGAATTCAGGAACACACAATATCGAGGTAACATTCGTCATTTCCTTGAAGAAGCCGAAAGAAAAAGGCAGATACTTATAAGTAAATTAGAACTAGAAAACAATATTACTGAAACCACTCTATATACTAGATTAATACAAAACGGGATTGAAAATCTAATTCAAAAACTTCCAAGCCACATTTATCTCAGAATAATTAACTGTAATATTCCAAACCTGAGATCATTAATAAACATATTACAAGAAAAAGGTCTTTACGAGGCACCAACCTCAAGTAAAGATAATATAAAGCCAACTTCAATTCCAAACAAAGTAACAAACACTCCCCAAAACAGGCAAATGAGCAATCAAACCAGACCCCTTGCACCCTTCCAACCATTCTATAACAACGTCTATCAACCCTATCACCAAGCATATTCTCATGTACCGAGGTTTAACACAAAGCCGATACCTCAATATCAAAATAGACCTATCTACCCACAACCTAACATACCTCTGACACAAGCACCCAGACCAAACACAGCTTTTAACCGACAAAATATTTTTGACCAAAATCGCTTTGGACCTAGCCACACTCACATGCCTACAACATATCCACAAACCGGAAACGACGGACTAATAACCCAATAAAAAGACAGAGACCATCAGACAGCGGACAGTCTAAAATGAGCACAGAAGAGATAAGATACCAAGAAGTATCGTCTAATCAACCCGAATATCCTTATAACTATAATTACTATTATCCCTACTATCCAGAATATTTTCAACCTCAGCCTTATCCCTATCAATCGAACTATACCCCAGAATTAATTCAATGTCCCCCTGAACAGAACTATGACAATTCAGAAACAACAGAAAAGGAGACACCTACAACAAATGACAACGAACCAGACGACCCCGAACAAGCAGAAAATTTTCGGCTAGTAGCCCCGGATCAAGCCAATATATAACGATCAAACATAATAATACCGAATTGAAATGTCTAATTGATACAGGATCTACGATAAATATGCTCACGCGAAATATTTTTCAAACACCAACACAAGAAACCAATTACCTAATCCACACCAGTAATGGCCCGTTAATAATTAATGAACTTACGAATATACCACCTAACAACTACTTCCCTATTGCCCAAGAGTTCTTGATCCACCAGTTCTCAGATCATTATGACATGCTGATTGGACGCAAATTGTTGTCCGAAGCCAAAGCAATAATCGACTATAAAAAGAAAACTGCCACTCTATTTAACAAAATATACAAGATAAAAGACGGTAACAACATTACAGAACAGAACCATATTCAAATGGACACTTCATTTCCACAAGACCCCACTTACTTAGAAACCTCCACACTTCAGGAGAACTTGTTCCGATTAGAACACCTTAACGTAGAAGAAAAACTGAAACTAACCAATCTACTGACAAAATACCAAGACATCCAATTTCGCGAAGGTGACAAGCTCACGTTCACAAACCAAGAAAAACATATTATTAACACCACACACAATATCCCCGTCTACTCTAAAGTTTATAGTTACCAACAGACATATGAAAAGGAAGTAGAAAAACAGATCCAGGATATGTTAGAACAGGACATTATCCGAGAAAGTAATTCACCATACTGTAGCCCCATTTGGGTCGTACCTAAAAAACTAGATGCTTCTGGACAGCAGAAGCTTCGTATCGTAATAGATTATAGGAAATTGAACGAAATAACAATAAACGACAGATACCCCATACCAAACATAGATGAAATATTAGGGAAACTAGGGAAGTCAAATTATTTCACAACAATAGATCTTGCAAAGGGCTTTCATCAAATAGAAATGGATTCAGAGTCAATAGCCAAAACTGCCTTCTCTACAAAATATGGACACTACGAGTACACACGAATGCCATTTGGGCTTAAAAATGCCCCCGCTACATTTCAAAGATGCATGAACAATTTACTCCGTCCACTTTTAAATAAATGCTGTCTAGTATACCTAGACGACATCATAGTTTTCTCCACATCTTTAGAAGAACATCTTCAAGCCTTACAAGCTGTTTTCGAAAAATTATCACAGGCAAACTTAAAATTACAACTAGATAAATGCGAGTTCTTAAAACAAGAGACAACTTTCTTAGGACATGTTATTACTAAAGACGGGATTAAACCAAACCCGGATAAAATCAAAGCTATAGTTAAATATCCGTTACCAAGAAAAACTAAAGAAATTAAAGCCTTTTTAGGACTTACAGGATATTATAGGAAATTTATACCTAACTTTTCAGACATTGCCAAACCCCTGACCAAGTGCCTAAAGAAAGGAGCAATAATAGATATAAACAGTTTAGAATACTTAGAAGCATTCCAAAAGTTAAAATTATTAATCTCTGAAGATCCGATCCTAAAAATACCGAATTTCGAGAGGAAATTTACATTGACAACAGATGCCAGCAATGTAGCTTTAGGAGCTGTTTTATCACAAGACGGACACCCTATTAGTTACATCAGCAGAACACTAAATGAACATGAAATCAATTACAGCGCTATAGAAAAGGAATTATTAGCAATAGTTTGGGCAACTAAAACTTTCAGACATTATCTATTAGGGCGACACTTCGAAGTAGCTTCTGACCATCAACCATTGTGCTGGCTACACAAACTAAAAGAGCCTAACTCCAAGTTGACTAGATGGAAGATTAGACTATCGGAGTACGACTTCGACATAAGGTACATCAAAGGGAAAGAAAACCATGTCGCGGACGCACTGTCTAGAACCAAAATAGAACAGACATTTTTCGGAGAATCCACGCAACATAGCGCGGAAGAAGATAGTAGCGGACTAATAGGCCTATCTGAAAAAGCAATAAACTACCATAAAAGACAAATCATTTTTTCGAAAGGTCCCAATAATAATACAGAATATGAAACCTATTTCAAGAAACAAATAGTACGTATCTCCTATGCAGAAATGACCTTCGAAACAGCCAAACAATACTTACTCAACCACTTTTGTTCGAAGAATAGCGCCCTTTACATCGAAAGCGATGCAGACTTTGAAGTGATTCAAAGCGCGTACACAGAAACCATGAATCCAAAGTGTACAAAGATTTTCCGAAGTCTCGTCTTATTAAAAAACATTCCTACTTATGCAAAATTCAAAGAATTAATCCTAAACACACACGAAAAGTTATTACACCCAGGAATTCAAAAAAATGTAAAACTCTTTAGCGAAACTTACTACTTTCCTAATAGCCAACTCCTTATTCAAAATATAATCAATGAATGTCAAGTTTGTAACTTAGCCAAGACAGAACACCGCAATACAAAAATGCCAATGAAAATTACCCCTAAACCCGAACATTGCCGCGATAAGTTTGTAATAGATATCTATTCTTCTGAGGGGAATCACTATTTGAGCTGTATCGATGTTTACTCCAAATTCGCCACTCTCGAACAGATAAAGACAAAGGACTGGATAGAATGTAAAAACGCCTTAATGCGTATATTTAATCAGTTGGGGAAACCTAGACTTCTTGAAGCAGACAGAGACGGCGCATTCTCCAGCCTAGCCCTTAAACGTTGGCTCGAAACCGAAGACGTAGAATTACAACTTAACACTACGAAAACAGGTGTCGCTGACATAGAGAGGCTACACAAGACTATAAATGAAAAAATTCGCATCATAAAAAATTCTGACGACAACGAGACCAAGTTAAGTAAAATAGAAACAATCCTTTACATCTACAATCACAAGACCAAACACGACACTACTGGACAAACCCCCGCTCACATATTCATTTATGCCGGACAACCAATTCTAGATACACAACACGATAAGGAAGTTAGAATTAACGAAATAAACAAAAACAGAACCGAATACAATGTTGACACTAGATACAGAAAGGGACCATTACAAAAAGGAAAAATTAGAAAACCCTTTTAAATTAACAAAAAACGTCGAACAAACTGACGAAGACCATTATAAAATCACCAATAGGAATAGAGAGACACATTACTACAAAACTCAATTTAAAAAACAGAAAAAAATTAATAAACTTCCCATTCTGCAGGCCCCTGGTTCATCATAATACTCCTCCTCACGTCTACAAAATTATGCCAAACCCAACAACTTCAAATCAACAACATTGACACTAACCACGGATACCTCCTATTTTCCGATAAATCGATTCAAATCCCTTCAGAATACGAACATCATTGTCTTCGCGTAAACCTTTCCGATATAGATAACCTAACCCACTATTTTAACAATAAGATAACTAACTACACTAATATTCCCCAAATTGACCTTTTGTACAATAAAATGCGAAGAGAACTTAGCGGAATAACTTTACACCAGACAAATAGACAGAAACGAGGACTAATCAACATAGTAGGATCAGCGTCTAAATATTTATTTGGAACATTAGATAACAATGACCGAACAAAGATTGAAAAACAATTAGAATCAGTAGCAACAAGTTCAATAAATCTACATGAAATAAATGACATAATTCAACTCATTAACAGAAACATACAAAGAACAAAAGAATTCTTAGACGAACATAGTAACAGAGAACAGTTAATATACGAACTTATCCAATTTACCGAGTATATAGAAGACATTGCAATGGGAATGCAACTTTCACGACTAGGACTATTTAATCAAAAATTACTCAATTACGACAGACTAGAGAACGTTGACAACAGTAACATTTTACAAATTAAAACATCAACCTGGATTAGTACTAACCAAATACTTATCATAGCACATATCCCCATTAAGCAAAAAACTGTCCACACAATTAACATAATACCTTACCCAGATAATAACGGGTACCAACTCGATTACAACGAAAAAGATACTTATTTTGAAGAACATGGCAAAATTTATAATCAAAATAGTAAAGAAATAAGTAACGAATGTATTAAGAACATTATAAAAAGAACTAAACCAATTTGCAATTTTGTCCCCACAACAGTTAACCAGATAATTAAATACGTTGAACCAAACAATATCCTTACTTGGAACATAAAGAATACTATTATAGAACAAGATTGCCAAGAAATAAATAAAAATGTAACAATTAACGGCAATAAAATAATAACAATAAAACAATGTAAAATTAAAATAGGAAAGATAACATTAAACGAAAACCAGCTAAATCCCGAAATAAATCTAACCCCATTGTACACACCCATTGAACTAATAAAAATAAAACCAATAGAACATAAGGACATTGTAAAACTAATATCAAATAATAATATTACAGCCTCTATTATTGTATCACTCATTAGCCTCACATTTTGTATAGTTTGTATCTACTTAAAACTAAAAACAACAAAAACAATTATGGAAACACAGGATACAAACCCAACTGCATTACCAAGATTATATGCGTCAACCCCAATAGAAGCATAAGCTTCCTTTTAAGGGGAGGGAAGTAGCATAATATGCTTCTCATATTACGCTTACATAAACTTAAACCTAACAAAAACAACGCGCATACAATCTTGCGCGTGCATAAATACACAACATAACGTAACGAAACTTGAATCCACAAAAAAGTAAAGCGCATGATTGTTGTATAACTTCATCATTCTTTTTGCATGCACTTAAACACAAATAAATAAAAATGCTGACAAACACATTTCCGTTTCTCGCGACTCACTTCGAGCCGATCAAAACTCTGTACATTCAGTCTTAAGCTGACAGTTTTAAAATAAAGACGCTCACCGAAATCGTTCGTGTTTTAATTTATACTTGGCTTCAGCGTTGATCTTTGTCTTCGTTACAGACGGATCATTTATTTGACTCAAGAAAATAGTAACTACGTAAGTATATAAGTAATTGAATATAAAATTAGCAAATATAGTTATATAATCTTTAGTCAAATGCAGATCTTATTTTATTTAGACGTTCGAGTGGCATTTTGTTAGAATTTTAATATAGGTAATTCATAATAATGTTTTTATCATTGCTGTTGTAGTACTCACGACCTTAAATATCCACTCCATGATGTGCGTAAAGTTGGGCCCAAGTTCACGTTGACATTGTCGAGCTGTAGGTCAAACTTTAAAGGTTCGGCTGTAGAGCAACCAAATGCTCTTATATAGGCCTGGCCTTCCTTACGCCTTGGGGTCGAATCTCTTTGCCACTTTCACACGAATCGAACACGGAAATTTATTGAAATATCCCTCTCTTGTTTTATGAGATTGGATATATATATAACTAATTATATTTCCACGTGTATGCGAATGGGCAGCGTCAAAAATTGTGAGCGTTCGCCACGAAGTTTAATCCGATAATCATCTAAGCTCTGGAAGCTGCATGCTGGTGGTCGCTGTTATAGCTTTTCTTTCCCTAACTGTATAATCGTACGATCATATTCTGTCCTGATTGGTCTAAGACAATTCTCTCGCTTTTTGTTTTACACAAAAGCTGCTATAATTTAGGGCGAGGGTGTCTTGAAGAGTTGTTGCAGTGTAAAGTTAAGTTGGTCACTACACCACAGATAAGGGTAACGAGACTATTTCAAGGAAGCCTTATCTGAAGAAACTCCTTGTTTTCTAGCTTGTATATCCTTCAAATGGAATACTCCTAATTTCCTTCCTCTCTCATCCTCTAATTCATAGTAGTACGAGCTACGTTTCTTATAAACTTTAGCTGGTATAAATACGGGTGCCAATTTACTACTGAATTTCTTTACGGCATTACTTTGTGTAAAGTTTCTAGCATAAACGAAATCGCCGTTTTTAAATTCTATCTGCCGTGTGCGTAGGTTGTATCTATTCGCGTTTTCTTCATGGGATCGGTTTAGGTTCAGTTTAGCTTGCCGTCTCTGCAGTTCTAAAGCCTCCGGTTTAGATTACCGAGTGTCGTCCGCTAACATATTTAGAGTGCGCAGGAGACTATAGTCCTTGCCGTTAAGAATCATATTTTGTCCAAATGTCAGAAAGTAAGGTGACGAACCTGTGCTTCTATGCAACGACGCTCTTAAAGATCCGCTAATAGCGTCTAAGTTGTCATCCCAATTTGTGTGATCTTTCCCTATATAAGCTCTTACAGCGGCTAACACCGATCTGTTAAGTCTTTCACTCGCGTTAGCCTGTGGAGAATATATGGCTGTAAGTTTTTGCTGTACTCCAAAACTAGTAAGGAAAGCTTGGAAATAGCTTGACTTAAACTGATTTCCATTATCAGAAAGTATTACTTCTGGAACGCCAAACGTATAGAATATAGCCCCCTTTAAATAGTCACAGATTTTAGGAGCGGTGAACTTCTTAAGAGGTAACAAAAAGTGGAAACGGGTGTTATGGTCAACGACAATCAACAAACCTATGTGACCTTTTTTTGTGCGAGGGTATGGGCCTAAGAGGTCAATATATAATTTTTGGAATGGCCTGTCTGAGGTTAACGGTTTATAATGTACTTTTTATGAAATGTATGCCTGCACGATGTTGTTGCTGACAAAACGGTTGGTGCTAAGATTTCTTTACATACGGCACAGCTATTTTCAACGCCTTGTGAAACTTCAACTGCATTACCTGCACTATTCTTGGCTGCCATATTATTGTTGTTAAGATATGTTGTAATTATTTGGTTTGTCTTTCTTTATGTCGATCACTTCTATCAGAATCTTAGTTGTATCTCTATTTTTTAGTGGATTGTAGCTGGTCTATTGCCTCATGCTTTTATTTACTTGAAAATCGGACAATATACAGACTTATTGAAGTGTAAGTATAATGTATTCCAGAAAAATCAAATTGTAAATAAAGTTGAGTAAAGAAACGTATGGTGATGAGCTTTTGTGGATTCGAAACAGTTCCACTTGGTCGATCAATTCTCTTTCAAATTGAATCGCATGTTCCTAAGTTTTACTATCCCTTCCAAATAGATACTCTCAATCCAATATGTTAATTTATTGGAATTAGTTATATTGTGTTTTAACTGTGGATGGATTACTTTAGAGCTTACTGTGCTATGACAAGTTAAGGACTTTTCGAGCTTCACGTCTGAGCCGAAAATGTATAGTACTTGTCGTGCTCCACTCGTTGGGCTTCAAAAATGTGTAGTGTATTTTCTCGAGCCCCCACGTTCGGGCGCCAAAAATGTGTAGTGTACGTAGTTCGATAGATTTTTAACTAGTTGGTCTTTTAATAGTGGGTGGTAATTACTAATAAAGAGGACCTTGTACTCCCTTCGCTAGGGATGCGCACTCTTGCTATGCTCGGGTCTAGCTCGCCGTAGGTCGGGGTTCTTTTAGCTTAGGATAGTACGAAACGCTACTACATTTTAATAAGTGCGTCTTACTCATAAACAATATTCAAAAGTGGACTACCGATTAATAAAAGAAATGGCTTTATATTGATACACACCGACACGTGTGAAGATAAGCTACAGATTCTGATAAGTATTGGGAATTTTGGATGTTAATGATTCCCTAAGTCTTTACCCTCCCTACCATGACAATGCTACTTAAAATATTTACATTGTCCCTTGGCCAAGTTCAAAATAACTCTACCACATATTTAAGAAAGTGTTCAACATAAGTACTCGACAAACCATTAAATCTATTTATTCACAATTCATTCTTTTTCAAGATATCTTCAATCATAATTCCATTTATATAAATTCAGTTTAGTAAACTTTTCCATTAAATCACTTTTACAAACTAACAATTTTTAATCTACGCATAATTATCCTAGTCATTCTCTAACTCTTCATTTTTGTTCATATTTAATGGGTAAAATAAAGTATATAAAAGTAAAGTATAAAGCAAATATATATAAGTAATTGAATATAAAATTAGCAAATATAGTTATATAATCTTTAGTCAAATGCAGATCTTATTTTATTTAGACGTTCGAGTGGCATTTTGTTAGAATTTTAATATAGGTAATTCATAATAATGTTTTTATCATTGTTGTTGTAGTACTCACGACGTTGAATATCCACTCCATGATGTGCGTAAAGTTGGGCCCAAGTTCACGTTGACATTGTCGAGCTGTAGGTCAAACTTTAAAGGTTCTATGTTAAATTCCTATTCAAATACCAAAAGTTCCGTCAATCTGCGAGTATTTAATTCATTATTAATCGCAATACAAAAGAAAATCAAGAATCAAAACAAAACACGAAATATAACTGCAGCACTGCAGCGATAAGACCTTAGGAAACCGCTGGCTGCTACGCTGCGTTGCGATAAGACGCAATCACAAAGTTAGACCTCCGTTGGTCATAGGAGATGATCTTCACTGCGTGACGATGATGATGTCCAAATATAATTAAATCTGCTCCGGTCGTCTAAACTTCTGCATAGCTGAATACTCTGGATGAGCCCTAGCCTTCCAATATATTTGGCCAGTTATCATTCGGCAGGTGGCCGGTTGCGTAACTTGTTGGCTGAAGGTTATGTCGCCTCGTGGCCTCTTCTTGGAGCGAACGGGGTTTAAACCATTAGCTGATGCGGGGGTCGACGAGACGGGGGGGTAGTCGGCTGTAGAGCAACCAAATGCTCTTATATAGGCCTGGCCTTCCTTACGCCTTGGGGTCGAATCTCGGAACACGGAAAATTTATTGAAATATCCCTCTCTTGTTTTATGAGATTGGATATATATATAACTAATTATATTTCCACGTGTATGCGAAGTTTAAATGGGCAGCGTCAAAAATTGTGAGCGTTCGCCACGAAGTTTAATCCGATAATCATCTAAGCTCTGGGAAGCTGCATGCTGGTGGTCGCTGTTATAGCTTTTCTTTCCCTAACTGTATAATCGTACGATCATATTCTGTCCTGATTGGTCTAAGACAATTCTCTCGCTTTTTGTTTTACACAAAAGCTGCTATAATTTAGGGCGAGGGTGTCTTGAAGAGTTGTTGCAGTGTAAAGTTAAGTTGGTCACTACAGTCTTTGTCTGATTTATCTTTCTTTGGTTTTTCCATGTCGTTAAAAATCTAGTATGGGCTCGTTTTGCCTCTAACGAATCTCTACTTTGCAAGGTTAAAGTAATAATAATAACGATTTGAATTAGTTTATTATAATCGGGAAAATAGTGAGTTTCTTTAAATAAGCGTATCATTTTTTCAGTACCAGGGTGTAACAATTTAGAATGTTGTTTAATAATAAATTATTTAAATTCAGGATAAGATTTTATATCTTTTAACTTTATGATACTTTTCAGAATTTTCACGTTACTGTGTGGGTTATTGGTTTCTCTATATGTGTCTAAACATGTGTTTAGACATGATAAGTAGACAATCTATAAATATGTTCTATTTAAGGGCTGCAATAAACATGTCACGGGACAGCATAAGTGGCAACTACAGATAAGTATTGCCGAAGTGTCAAGAGATATGACCACGCGGGAGGTGACTAGCGCGGTCATAGGCTTCAAACATAGATTTGAGATAAACCTCAGCTGCATTGACCAACGCAGACTGCAGCGTCTTACAAGCGCTGCATTATATAATTAGATGATAAGAACCTATGTAAGAATGAATAAAAGGCGATGCCCTCGCAGCAGCGAGTCAGTTAGATTCAAACACCCGAATTGAACTCATTAAGTGTACGCATTAGTTTATAGTGTGAACATTTTGGTCCTTCGAGAAATTCTGTTGTTTTCCCCCACCAGTGGTAAGAAACACAGAAGAAAAAAACCAGCGCTTCAAAGTAAAAAGAGCAAGGTTATTCGAGTGATTCTGTTGTTTCCCCCACCAGTGGTAAGAAACACAGAATAAAAGACCACGCCTTAAAGTACTAGGACTATAAGGTGAAACATTGTGTTCTTGCTTTTCCTTGGCTGATCAATCAGCTGTGAGTCGAGGCACAGCTAGGTCAACTTGGCGACCAATCAAAAAATCCTCCAACGGATCACGCCAAAGAATATAAGCAGAAAGCACAAAAAAGTCACAGTGATTGTTTTCCCAACATGTTGTCGGAAAGATCTGTGAAATTGATGCAAGACCAAGGAGAGCTGCAGAACAAAATACTGCAAGCAATCAAGGAAAAGGCATCTATACCAGCAATAGGAGCATTGGTAGTACGATTTACTACTAACAACAATGCGCTGGTAAAATTGGGAGTTGGCGATCATCAATATTTTAATGATAAAATATTTATTAAAACTATGGATGCTGTCAAGGCCTACAAGGAGTCGCAATTAAAGGTAGAAACACTTGAAGAAATAAATATACCAAGTGGATCAAAATTATCTGATAGCGCATCAGCTCGGAGCTCCAGTCCAGTTGATAATCTGGTTCAACTGGTGGATAGAAGAGCGGACAGGGTGAGGCAACAGATGAGCCTAATTTACGAAACCCTGGATAGTTCAAGTGAGATTGAACTAGTCAAGCAGCTGGCAATGATGAAAAGTCATTGGTCCAACGTGACGGACACACTGAAACTGCTTGAAAACAAGTATGACAGAACTGTCTTTGATCAAGATGAGGCAGACATTCTGCAATCTGAAGTTGCCGCACTAGAGATGGTACTTCAAATGAAGTTGGAACAGTTCAAAAGTTCCAACTGCGACGTGCCAGAACTCCCAAAAGTGGACCTTCCAACGTTCAATGGAAATGCGAAGGAATGGCCAACATTTTTCGAGCTGTTCTCTGAACTAATAGACAGCAGGAAAGATCTCAGCAACACAAGGAAGCTGGGATATTTAAGAGCCTGCTTAAAAGGAGAAGCTCAAATGGTGGTTAGCCATTTGATAACGGGATCAGCGGCTAGCTACACAGCAGCGTGGGAGCTTATCTGCAAACGCTATGAGAATAGCAGAAAAATATTCTCCCAACACTTCAACAAATTAATGGAATTGGAGTGCTTGCTGCCCCACGATGAGAAAAATTTAGAGAAGTTTTTGGATACTGCGACCGAGAGCATATTCATAATAAAGCAAAAAGGAAAAATAGGAAGCTCTGCTGACGTAATTTTAGCAGAAATTCTACTGCGGAAATTTTCGCCAGAAGCCTTGCAGCTGTATGAACAGCATGTAAAAAAGGCAAGAGATATACAGTCCTTACAAGACGTACTGGAGTTTATTGAGCAACAATACAACTCAGTAAACGCCATTACCAAAAATACCACTCAGCTTGCTACAAGAAAAGTGCAAGTTAGATCGTGTGCCTTTTGCTCTAAGGATGGCCACGATATGATAAAGTGTCTCAAATTCAGAGCACTATCAATCGAAAAAAGAAAAGAATTCGTTCAAAAGAACAACATGTGCTTTAGATGCTTTGGAAAGCATAATGCTATCGACTGCAGAAAGGAAATTACATGCAATCGATGCTCCAAAAGACACAACAGCCTGCTGCATGAAGACACAAAACGCAGTATCAACAGCAATAGCCTTAAGCAAGGCCAAGACACTCTATTGGCTACAGCTGTTGTTTTAGTGAAAAACAAAGCTGGAGGTTACAATGAGTTGAGGGCGCTTATTGACGGTGGATCCCAGAAGACGCTGATTTCAGAGGAAGCAGCACAAATATTAAGGATTCCCAGAGTAAGGAGTACTATAGAGGTCGAAGGTATCTCCCAGACTACTCAACTATCAAAAAATAGTGTCCACCTAACTATCAAACCAAAAATTCCAAGCAGCTTCAAAGCATCAACGGAAGCATTGGTTTTACCAACACTCCATAGAGCCCTTCCCAGCAAAAAGTTTGATATTGATATCAACAAAGAGTGGAAGGGCTACAGGCTAGCAGATCCACGATTCAACGAGCCAAGCAGAATTGACATGGTGATAGGTGTGGATTTATTTCCCCTGATTATGATGGAGAAAATAAAAACCGTGAATGGAATCTTGGGACAAAAAACCAAATTTGGATGGATTGTGTCCGGAAATATAACTCGAGCAGCAAAGCAGAAAATTATAAGTGCCACTACAACAATAAATCTAAAGGACCTGGAACGCTTTTGGGAATTGGAAGATGAAACCGATGAGACAATTACAGACAATGCAGAATGCGAAAGAAAATTCCAAGAAACAACTGTCATCAACGAGGAAGGCAGATTTGTGGTTTCAATTCCATTCCACCAAGAGGCAAAGCTTGGGGACTCTCGCAAACAGGCAATGGCAAGGCTTATGCAAATGGAAAAGAAGTTTCAAAGAAACCCAAAGAACTGGGCTGCATACAACGAATTCATGAAAGAATACCTTAAGATGGGACATATGGAATCTGTAAAGACAACGGGTCAAGGTAAATACTATTTACCCCATCAAGCAATCATCAGGCCTGGAAGCTTAACTACGAAGTTACGAGTAGTTTTTGACGCATCCGCAAAGACGACAAATGGACTAAGCCTAAATGACGTCATTATAGCTGGCCCTAAGATTCAAAAGGATATATTCGATATTCTAATTAAATGGCGCAAGTGGCAATATGTTATGGTAGCCGACATTGAAAAAATGTATCGCCAAATAAAGGTTGCTGAGAAAGACCAAGAATACCAATATATCCTATGGAGAGATGATCCAAAATTGCCGATCAGTGAGTTCAAGTTAACAACCGTAACATATGGCACCTCGGCAGCACCTTTCTTAGCAGTCCGATGTCTACGAGAGTTGGCAGATCGCTTTTGCCAAGAGGATAGCGTCTTAGCAGAAACAATAAGAGACGACTTTTATATGGATGACCTCATAACTGGTGGAGACACAGTCAACGAGTGCTATGAACTTCAAAGGAAATTGAGAAAAGTAATGGAGAAGGCCGGCATGCATCTGCGAAAATGGGTTGCAAATGACGAACGTATTTTAGCCGACATTCAGGACGACGGTGCTACGGAGAAAATCTGCATTGAGGAAAATGAATCGATCAAAACCTTAGGACTCCAATGGGATCCAAAGAAGGATACATTTACGTTTTCGGCAGAAAAACCAATGCTAACACGCATAACAAAGCGGTTAGTGTTATCACAGTTATCCAGAATTTTCGACCCACTAGGATGGTTAGCACCTGTAACGATTCAAGGCAAATGTTTCATTCAGGAACTGTGGAAATTACCGATGACTTGGGACGTTGAATTGGAATCCAACTTAGCAAACTGGTGGATGGAATATGCTAAAGGCCTATCAGATTTAGAAGGAATTAGCATTTCACGCTGGACTGGATGCTCCAAAGGTATTATGGAGCTACATGGATTCTGCGATGCATCAGAGAAAGCATATGCAGCGGCTGTGTATACAAAAGTAGGCGGCAGAGTCACCTTACTAGCAGCAAAAAGCAAAGTTAATCCCATAAAAAACAGGAAAACAATTCCAAAGTTGGAATTATGTGCTGCACATTTACTAGCTAAGTTATTAGCGGAAGTGCAGACTATATGGAGCAACAAGATTACAACGCATGCATGGAGTGATTCGCAAATTACTATTGCTTGGATACAGAACAAGCGTAGCAAAGATAAGTTCGTCAGAACTAGAGTGGAAGAAATCTATAAACTAATTCCCAATGTCAAATGGAATTACGTTAAGTCGGAAGAAAATCCAGCAGACGTGGCTTCAAGAGGGATATCACCACAAGCGCTTAAAATCTGTGAAATTTGGTGGAGAGGGCCGAATTGGCTATCTATAGATGCACAACACTGGCCCACTCAAAAAGAATCGGAAATTGTTGTGGTATCCACATTGATAAAATCCGAATATCTACAAAAACATCTTTTATCGAAGTATTCATCGATCGACAAACTTCTTAGAGTAATGGCGTATGTATTACGCTTCATAACAAAGCTGAGAGGAAAATCGCAACAGCCGTCACATCTGACGGTAGAGGAATTAAAGCTAGCGAAGATTGCTGTGGTAAAGATACAACAACAGCTAGATTTTGGACACGAAGTCAGACTACTCAAGAACAAAAGACCATTAGACCCAAAGAGTAAGTTACAGGCGCTAAATCCTTTTTTGGATAGTGATGGCGTACTTCGAGTTGGTGGACGACTACAAAACGCAATGATACCGTATAATGTAAAACATCCAATTATACTGGATAAGTCACATTTGACTTGGTTAATTGCAAAGGATGCTCATAAAGAAACTCTGCATGGCGGAATTAACATTATGAGAACTTATATTCAGAGGGAGTTCTGGATATTTGGCATACAAAATTCCTTAAAGAAATATTTAAGGGAATGTATTGTATGCATACGATACAAGCAAGAGATGTCCAGTCAACTGATGGGAAATTTACCAGTTTATCGAGTAACGGCTGATTACTCGTTTCAAAATACTGGAATCGACTACGCCGGACCGTTCCAGATTCGCTGCTCAAAGGGAAGAGGTCAAAAAACTTATAAAGGATACATTTGTGTATTTGTTTGTATGGCAACAAAAGCGATACATCTGGAAGCTGTTAGCGACCTTTCATCAGACAAATTCCTGGAGGCTCTTCGACGGTTCTTTGCAAGACGAGGCAAGAGTGAGAACATATACTCAGATAATGGAACAAACTTCGTAGGAGCTTCAAGAGTGTTGGACAAAGAATTTGTAGCTGCCATTAAAAACAATAATGAGTTAGCACCTACACTAGAAAAAGAAGGCATCAAGTGGCACTTTATTCCCCCGGGAAGTCCCCACATGGGAGGTTTATGGGAAGCCGGTGTAAAATCAGTGAAGCATCACCTTAAACGAGTTATTGGTGAAAACAGCTTTATATATGAAGAATTTGCATCGCTGCTGTGTCAAATCGAAGCAGTGCTAAACTCGCGCCCATTAGTCAGTGTAAGGAGCGAAAACGATGGTGAGGACATATTAACGCCGGGTCATTTTCTGGTGGGAAGACCTCTAATTGGAGCTCCTGAACATTTTGACGAAAGTAAGACAATCAGCTCTTTGGATAGATGGAAGCTTATTCAACGCATCAGAGGTGACTTTTGGAAGAAATGGAAAGAGGAGTATCTGGTGTCATTGCAACAGCGAACCAAATGGCGGCAAGTAAAGCCAAATCTGAAGGAGGGACAGCTGGTTCTTATAAAACATGAGAATACTCACCCTGCAAGATGGCCAATGGGAAGAATCATTGGTACGACTAAAGGACAAGATGATAAAGTCCGGGTAGTCACGGTCAAAACAAACGAGGGGGAAGTAAAAAGATCGCTAAATAAGATCTGTCAACTTCCTGTTAGCGAAGCAAAACCAGCTGGAGCTGCAACGCCATCTATAACGGAGTCAATGCAGCTACGCAAGGACAAGAAGCTTAGGCAGTGAGTTCCAAAGGACAAAAGGAATGGCACTGGAAGCATAGCTACTGTGCTATGCTGTTTATTGATATTGCAAGCTACAAATGCGACAGAAAAATCGGAACCTCAAAAACAAGCCAAAGAACTTGGGAAAATTTACGACATCGACGCAAAAGCTGCAGTTATGGTGAACAAAATTGGTAAAATTGAAGTCGCTACATCCAGTTGGCAATTATTGTTTTATTATGACATGCAAGCCTATTTTGATGTCATAAAACAATCAGAGGACTTCCTGGAAAAATCCCGCTTGGTTTGCACAAAAATGGGAGACTTCAAGGACTACTGCGATTTCTTCGGCACGACAATACGGACAAAAATTGACAACAGAAAAGAAAAAGACAAAATACTTCGGCACCGTACCAACCGAAAGAAAAGGTTTATACTGTTCTTTGATATCGGAAATGCAAATAGAATACAGGAAAATATGCAAACGATCATAAGAAACGAAAAACATCTAATGGAATATGTTGACAATCAGACCTCGGTCATCAATGCCACGGAAGATTTAGTAAGAGCAACTACGATAGAAGCAAACCGGAATTTGGGAAAACTGACCAAACAAGTCAATATTATTGCAGAAACCATGAAGGAGCACTTTATGGTATATAAGGAGTCAATTAAATTCCTTATGCTATCAAATCAAGTGCGAAACTGGATTGAAGAGGCAGAAAGCCTACAAGCAACAGAGATCTCAATGATAACGGACATTAGTGAAGGAAGAATTCATCCTACACTAATTGCCCCTAACAAAATGCTGGAGGAGCTCGAAAAAGTTAAGAAAAAATTAGGACGAAAACAAATGCTACCGGGTGGAAATTCAGTTATACAATTACCACTGATCTATAAACTGATGAAGGCACAAGCTATGTTGAAGGATAATGTCCTATTCATTGAAGCAAAATTGCCGATAAACGGATCTCTTTGAAGTAATCCCAATACCACTGTGGACAAACGGAACAAAGCTTATTCCGAAATTGAATTCTAAATATTTTGCGTTCAATACAGACATAAACGCATATCACCTAATGTCTGAAATGGAAATTAACCAATGCAGACAAGAGGATTCGACAACATGGCTTTGCGAAAGTAATTGGGCATGAAAAAACGCGGAAGATCACTCTTGCGAAATATCTCCATTGAAACCAAGCAAGGCACACTCATGCGAAATGATGGAATTCCAAGGCAATTCGTTCATCAAAGAGATAAGTGGATCCAACCGTTGGCTATTTAAACTGTTTCGGAATACAACAGCTAATATAAGATGCAACGAACAGCATCAAGTTATAAGACTGCCCAATCAAGGCATTATACAACTACTTGCAGGATGCACAGCAATATTAGGAGATACAACAATAATTACTCCTCAAAAAGTAATTTCGACAGCGTCTGAAATATCTATCTTCCCCAGTTTACGAATTATAGATGACAAGGAGACATGGAACGTGGTCCCGCTGAAGCACTTGATTATCAACAACACTAATGAACTGCAAAATCTTCAAATGCGCATCAAGACTCTGAAAAATAACAAAGTACACATTGATGACTTGATTTTCCACACGGCAAGCGGACACTCGGCCCTAGCGTTGACAACGATTATTATAATTATAATGGTCATTTATATCCGGAGGCAACACATAAATGAGAGACAACTACTGGCCGTACATTTTTCCCCCCCGGAGAATGTCTAAACATGTGTTTAGACATGATAAGTAGACAATCTATAAATATGTTCTATTTAAGGGCTGCAATAAACATGTCACGGGACAGCATAAGTGGCAACTACAGATAAGTATTGCCGAAGTGTCAAGAGATATGACCACGCGGGAGGTGACTAGCGCGGTCATAGGCTTCAAACATAGATTTGAGATAAACCTCAGCTGCATTGACCAACGCAGACTGCAGCGTCTTACAAGCGCTGCATTATATAATTAGATGATAAGAACCTATGTAAGAATGAATAAAAGGCGATGCCCTCGCAGCAGCGAGTCAGTTAGATTCAAACACCCGAATTGAGCTCATTAAGTGTACGCATTAGTTTATAGTGTGAACAATATGCTTTTTAAAAACTAAAAAGTATTTATCGTTTTCCATTGTTTCCATCGTCTTCATGGTCAACTCGGTGTATTTATTGGTCAGTTTGGTTTTGGAAAAGTATTTCGTTGTATCTTTAACAAATTAAATTTGTCTTGCAAAATAATTTTGTTCGTGATCATTTAATGTTCTGCTTGTAAAGCTTACTGGTTTATTATCTTGCGATAATACGGCTCCTATGGCGAAATTGCCAGCGTAAGTAGTGACTTGAAATGTTTTTGTGAAATCAGGGCAAATCAAAACTGGGTCGTTCATTATGAGTGTTTTCAATTGATTTATTGTATTCTTCGTTTCTTATGTCTATTTTAGCTCCTTTTTTTAGAAAGATTATCAGATGTTTTGCGATCTTTGCAAAATCTGGAATGAACTTACGGTAATGTCCGCATAAGCCTAAGAAAGATTTAATTTGTTTTGGTGTCTTTGGGAGGGGATATTTTTCGATATCTTTAACTTTCTCTTTATTAGGTTATTCTCTTTATGAGGTTATAATATGACCTAAGAAATTTGTTTGCTTTTTTAAAAATTCGCAAGTGTCCAATTGGAGTTTAAGATTGGCCTCTTTAAGTTTCTCAAAAACTTTCTCAGTGAGTCTAGGTGTTCGTTCAGAGATGTTGAATAGATGATCACATCATCTAAATAAACAAGGCAATGCTTGTTAATGAGGTCTTTTAGGACGTAATTCATGCAAGTTATATAACCCCTAATACAGTGACCCGCATTGGAAGCATAAACACTTTCGTCCAAAACAAGTCCGTTCATTTGTTGCCTTTATATCTAGCAATTGGCTTTTGCCTTAGCCTTCAAATCAATTCACACAGCTTTGACTTTTATCGTTGCCCATGCCCTTCAGCTGGTCCACCAGCGAACATAAACATAAACAGAAGCTTCCGCTTCTACTGCGCATTAGTGCAGCACCAGTTACATACGCAAAACAATCGAATTTCATCACAAGTCGAAATGAGCCTAGCTCAATTCAATTGCAAAAGAAAAAATAAAGTAAACACTATCTGGCCGAGGTTCGTTGGAAGAAATCTGGATCCGCTAGTTCAGTTAATTCGACACCGTGAAGATCAACGGTTGTGCAAATTGCATCAAATTCCAACTAGCAAAAGCTAGCGCGTAGTCAATATGAATGTATTTCCAAATATTCAATAAATAATACAAAAATTAAAAAATATATTTTTTTAAATGAATTCCTAAGAGAAAATTGGTAATTGGCGCCCAACGTGGGGCGGTGCTAACGAAAGTTCGGATTAAAAAATTCGGTGAATAAAAAGTCGAATCATAATTCACGGACTCGCGCCGCCAACCCAGTAGTGAATGTTCAGGTGAAAACTAAAGGTAGATGATAAAAAGTCATACCATCACCACGAACTAAGTACTACAGTGAAATATTTTTTGTGAAAAAATACAAAAAATACACAAACCAATAATAGTGAAAATTCTGATGAGAAATAAAGGTGGACGATAAAAAATCACACCATCATCAAGAATTAAGTGCTATACAGAGAGATAAAAAAAAACATCTTAACCAGTGAAACAAAAAATTTGTGAAAAACGATAAAATCAACAAATCATCTACCAAGAAGGAAGGGCTGAGGGCAATCCCTCGCCAAAACACCATTCAATCAAAAAAAAAAAAAACCCAAAAAACGAAGGAAGGAAGAGCTGAGGGCCATCCCTCGCTACTAATAAACAAACACCTGGAGAATCAGCAACAATTACGAGGCGGATCTGCTGTGAGCAAAAATAAAAAAATACTAATAAAATAATTTTTAAGTGAAACAATTGTGGCGAGTTAAAAAATTTTAGTTGAAGGAAAAGAAAAAAAAAAATAATAATAATTAGTGTAAGCAATCAATCAGCAATTAAGAGAAATTACGTTTAAGAAGTAAATTCACCCTGGAAGATTTAATAAAGCAATTTAACCAATTAAAAATTGCGAATACGAGTATCCATCAGGCAGCATTTCGGCAAATGCCCAATTACAACAACAGGTCCTTTTGACATCAGAACTCATAAAACAAATAGTAACCACCGAAGTACACTCCTTAAAACAGGAGATAATATCATTGAAATTTCAACTACAAGCAAATGAAAACAAGGTAGAGGAATACAAAACTCAGGAAGATGATAGAACCACAGTATGTGACGAATCATATGAGATAATCAAATCGGTACCAGAATTTAAGGGACAAAAGGAACAGTACGTTAGTTGGAGAGAGGCCGCAGAAAACGCGATGGGACAATATGTTATCAAAAGTAAAAGATACTTCGCAGCGCTATCAATCCTCAGAAACAGATTCCAGATTCAAACAAGATAAATCCTTGATTGTTTTCTATTGGGTTGATTTCGAGTGTTCCTGCTGTAGTTTGCGTCGTAGTATTTGCTGTCATTAACTTTCTTTTTCTTTTTGAATTTGCTTTTATAATGAATAACGTTTTGGGCTCTATTATTTTCGTTGTAATGTTTTTCGTCTAATGTTCTATTCTGCCTGTTTTTCTAAAGGGATTCTTTGATTTTGCACGCTTTAAGGGTGTTTGTCTAAATTTTGTGTCGATTTCGTAATCCTTCTTTAATCATCTGGGTATCATAAGTAGGTATGCCTGCGTAAAGAAGGATGTTAGCCGGTGTCTGTCCGGTTGTGTTATGTTTAGTTTTGTGGTTGTATATGTATAAAATTGTCTCCATTCGTGTTTCTTTATTTTCTCTATTGTTCTGTTTTTTCATTTATTGTTTTATGAAGGCGTTCAATGTCTGCTATTCCTGTTTTACTGGTGGTATTTCTATGTTTTCGTTGTTAAGCAAAATTTTCAAAGAAGTGCTTATAAACGCTGAGTCTTTGTCTGATTTATCTTTCTTTGGTTTTCCCATGTCGTTAAAAATATAGTATGGGCTCGTTTTGCCTCTAACGAATCTCTACTTTGCAAGGTTACAGTAATAATAATAATGTTTTGAATTAGTTTATTATAATCGGGAAAATAGTGAGTTTTTTTTTTTAATTAAGCGTATCATTTTTTCAGTACCAGGGTGTAACAATTTAGAATGTTATTTAATAATAAATTATTTAAATTCAGGATAAGATTTTATATCTTTTAACTTTATGATACTTTTTTAAGAATTTTCACGTTACTGTGTGGGTTATTGGTTTCCCGATATGCTTTTTGAAAAACTAAAAGTATTTATCGTTTTCCATGTAAATAACACTGTTATTATTTAAGACGTATTTAATGAGGATATCTGTTGCCTTTGTCCCGGTCAAGTCGACGTATTTATTGGTCAGTTTTGTGTTGGAAAAGTATTTCGTTGTATCTTTAACAAATTCAATTTGTCTTGCAAAATAGTTTATTGGTTTTTCTGTAATTTCAATGTAGGTTTCGTTGCTTTCTGATGAACTGTGTATTGTTGCTGCTGTTGAAATATTTTCTTCTTCGCCTACCATGTTTTCTTCAATTTTGACGCGAGATAAAGCGTCTGCTACATGATTAAGTTTACCTTCTAAATATTTGATTTTGAAATTATAATCACTCAGTCTAATTCGCCAACGTTGTAATTTCATGTTAGGTTCTTTAATATTATTTAGCCAAACAAGTGGTTTGTGATCGCTCAAAATCTCAAAGGGGACTCCATATAGATATGGGGGGAAATATTTGGTTGCCCAAACTAGAAGTTCTTTTTCAATAGTGCTATAATTTTGTTCATGATCATTTAATGTTCTGCTTGCAAAGCTTACTGGTTTGTTATCTTGCGATAATACGGCTCCTATGGCGAAATTGCCAGCGTAAGTAGTGACTTGAAATGTTTTTGTGAAAATAAGGGCAAATCCAAATTGGGTCGTTCATTATGATTGTTTTCAATTGATTTATAGTATTCTTCGTTTCTTATGTCTATTTTACCTCCTTTTTTTTTTTTGAAAGATTATCAGAGGTTTTGCGATCTTTGCAAAATCTGGAATGAACTTACGGAAATGTCCGCATAAGCCTAAGAAAGATTGAATTTGTTGTCTTTGGGAGGGGGTATTTTTCGATATCTTTAACTTTCTTTTTATTAGGTAATTCCCTTTATGAGGTTATAATATGACCTAAGAAATTTGTTTGCTTTTTTTAAAATCGCAAGTGACCAATTGGAGTTTAAGATTGGCCTCTTTAGGTTTCTCAAAAACTTTCTCAGTGAGTCTAGGTGTTCGTTCAGAGATGTTGAATAGATGATCACATCATCTAAATAAACAAGGCAATGCTTGTTAATGAGGTCTTTTAGGACGTAATTCATGCAAGTTATATAACCCCTAATACAGTGACCCGCATTGGAAGCATAAACACTTTCGTCCAAAACAAGTCCGTTCATTTGTTGCCTTTATATCTAGCAATTGGCTTTTGCCTTAGCCTTCAAATCAATTCACACAGCTTTGACTTTTATCGTTGCCCATGCCCTTCAGCTGGTCCACCAGCGAACATAAACATAAACAGAAGCTTCCGCTTCTACTGCGCATTAGTGCAGCACCAGTTACATACGCAAAACAATCGAATTTCATCACAAGTCGAAATGAGCCTAGCTCAATTCAATTGCAAAAGAAAAAATAAAGTAAACACTATCTGGCCGAGGTTCGTTGGAAGAAATCTGGATCCGCTAGTTCAGTTAATTCGACACCGTGAAGATCAACGGTTGTGCAAATTGCATCAAATTCCAACTAGCAAAAGCTAGCGCGTAGTCAATATGAATGTATTTCCAAATATTCAATAAATAATACAAAAATTAAAAAATACATTTTTTTAAATGAATTCCTAAGAGAAAATTGGTAATTGGCGCCCAACGTGGGGCGGTGCTAACGAAAGTTCGGATTAAAAAATTCGGTGAATAAAAAGTCGAATCATAATTCACGGACTCGCGCCGCCAACCCAGTAGTGAATGTTCAGGTGAAAACTAAAGGTAGATGATAAAAAGTCATACCATCACCACGAACTAAGTACTACAGTGAAATATTTTTTGTGAAAAAATACAAAAAATACACAAACCAATAATAGTGAAAATTCTGATGAGAAATAAAGGTGGACGATAAAAAATCACACCATCATCAAGAATTAAGTGCTATACAGAGAGATAAAAAAAAACATCTTAACCAGTGAAACAAAAATTTGTGAAAAACGATAAAATCAACAAATCATCTACCAAGAAGGAAGGGCTGAGGGCAATCCCTCGCCAAAACACCATTCAATCAAAAAAAAAAAAAACCCAAAAAACGAAGGAAGGAAGAGCTGAGGGCCATCCCTCGCTACTAATAAACAAACACCTGGAGAATCAGCAACAATTACGAGGCGGATCTGCTGTGAGCAAAAATAAAAAAATACTAATAAAATAATTTTTAAGTGAAACAATTGTGGCGAGTTAAAAAATTTTAGTTGAAGGAAAAGAAAAAAAAAAATAATAATAATTAGTGTAAGCAATCAATCAGCAATTAAGAGAAATTACGTTTAAGAAGTAAATTCACCCTGGAAGATTTAATAAAGCAATTTAACCAATTAAAAATTGCGAATACGAGTATCCATCAGGCAGCATTTCGGCAAATGCCCAATTACAACAACAGGTCCTTTTGACATCAGAACTCATAAAACAAATAGTAACCACCGAAGTACACTCCTTAAAACAGGAGATAATATCATTGAAATTTCAACTACAAGCAAATGAAAACAAGGTAGAGGAATACAAAACTCAGGAAGTTGATAGAACCACAGTATGTGACGAATCATATGAGATAATCAAATCGGTACCAGAATTTAAGGGACAAAAGGAACAGTACGTTAGTTGGAGAGAGGCCGCAGAAAACGCGATGGGACAATATGTTATCAAAAGTAAAAGATACTTCGCAGCGCTATCAATCCTCAGAAACAGATTCCAGATTCAAACAAGATAAATCCTTGATTGTTTTCTATTGGGTTGATTTCGAGTGTTCCTGCTGTAGTTTGCGTCGTAGTATTTGCTGTCATTAACTTTCTTTTTCTTTTTGAATTTGCTTTTATAATGAATAACGTTTTGGGCTCTATTATTTTCGTTGTAATGTTTTTCGTCTAATGTTCTATTCTGCCTGTTTTTCTAAAGGGATTCTTTGATTTTGCACGCTTTAAGGGTGTTTGTCTAAATTTTGTGTCGATTTCGTAATCCTTCTTTAATCATCTGGGTATCATAAGTAGGTATGCCTGCGTAAAGAAGGATGTTAGCCGGTGTCTGTCCGGTTGTGTTATGTTTAGTTTTGTGGTTGTATATGTATAAAATTGTCTCCATTCGTGTTTCTTTATTTTCTCTATTGTTCTGTTTTTTCATTTATTGTTTTATGAAGGCGTTCAATGTCTGCTATTCCTGTTTTACTGGTGGTATTTCTATGTTTTCGTTGTTAAGCAAAATTTTCAAAGAAGTGCTTATAAACGCTGAGTCTTTGTCTGATTTATCTTTCTTTGGTTTTCCCATGTCGTTAAAAATATAGTATGGGCTCGTTTTGCCTCTAACGAATCTCTACTTTGCAAGGTTACAGTAATAATAATAATGTTTTGAATTAGTTTATTATAATCGGGAAAATAGTGAGTTTTTTTTTTAAATAAGCGTATCATTTTTTCAGTACCAGGGTGTAACAATTTAGAATGTTATTTAATAATAAATTATTTAAATTCAGGATAAGATTTTATATCTTTTAACTTTATGATACTTTTTTAAGAATTTTCACGTTACTGTGTGGGTTATTGGTTTCCCGATATGCTTTTTGAAAAACTAAAAGTATTTATCGTTTTCCATGTAAATAACACTGTTATTATTTAAGACGTATTTAATGAGGATATCTGTTGCCTTTGTCCCGGTCAAGTCGACGTATTTATTGGTCAGTTTTGTGTTGGAAAAGTATTTCGTTGTATCTTTAACAAATTCAATTTGTCTTGCAAAATAGTTTATTGGTTTTTCTGTAATTTCAATGTAGGTTTCGTTGCTTTCTGATGAACTGTGTATTGTTGCTGCTGTTGAAATATTTTCTTCTTCGCCTACCATGTTTTCTTCAATTTTGACGCGAGATAAAGCGTCTGCTACATGATTAAGTTTACCTTCTAAATATTTGATTTTGAAATTATAATCACTCAGTCTAATTCGCCAACGTTGTAATTTCATGTTAGGTTCTTTAATATTATTTAGCCAAACAAGTGGTTTGTGATCGCTCAAAATCTCAAAGGGGACTCCATATAGATATGGGGGGAAATATTTGGTTGCCCAAACTAGAAGTTCTTTTTCAATAGTGCTATAATTTTGTTCATGATCATTTAATGTTCTGCTTGCAAAGCTTACTGGTTTGTTATCTTGCGATAATACGGCTCCTATGGCGAAATTGCCAGCGTAAGTAGTGACTTGAAATGTTTTTGTGAAAATAAGGGCAAATCCAAATTGGGTCGTTCATTATGATTGTTTTCAATTGATTTATAGTATTCTTCGTTTCTTATGTCTATTTTACCTCCTTTTTTTTTTTGAAAGATTATCAGAGGTTTTGCGATCTTTGCAAAATCTGGAATGAACTTACGGAAATGTCCGCATAAGCCTAAGAAAGATTGAATTTGTTGTCTTTGGGAGGGGGTATTTTTCGATATCTTTAACTTTCTTTTTATTAGGTAATTCCCTTTATGAGGTTATAATATGACCTAAGAAATTTGTTTGCTTTTTTTAAAATCGCAAGTGACCAATTGGAGTTTAAGATTGGCCTCTTTAGGTTTCTCAAAAACTTTCTCAGTGAGTCTAGGTGTTCGTTCAGAGATGTTGAATAGATGATCACATCATCTAAATAAACAAGGCAATGCTTGTTAATGAGGTCTTTTAGGACGTAATTCATGCAAGTTATATAACCCCTAATACAGTGACCCGCATTGGAAGCATAAACACTTTCGTCCAAAACAAGTCCGTTCATTTGTTGCCTTTATATCTAGCAATTGGCTTTTGCCTTAGCCTTCAAATCAATTCACACAGCTTTGACTTTTATCGTTGCCCATGCCCTTCAGCTGGTCCACCAGCGAACATAAACATAAACAGAAGCTTCCGCTTCTACTGCGCATTAGTGCAGCACCAGTTACATACGCAAAACAATCGAATTTCATCACAAGTCGAAATGAGCCTAGCTCAATTCAATTGCAAAAGAAAAAATAAAGTAAACACTATCTGGCCGAGGTTCGTTGGAAGAAATCTGGATCCGCTAGTTCAGTTAATTCGACACCGTGAAGATCAACGGTTGTGCAAATTGCATCAAATTCCAACTAGCAAAAGCTAGCGCGTAGTCAATATGAATGTATTTCCAAATATTCAATAAATAATACAAAAATTAAAAAATACATTTTTTTAAATGAATTCCTAAGAGAAAATTGGTAATTGGCGCCCAACGTGGGGCGGTGCTAACGAAAGTTCGGATTAAAAAATTCGGTGAATAAAAAGTCGAATCATAATTCACGGACTCGCGCCGCCAACCCAGTAGTGAATGTTCAGGTGAAAACTAAAGGTAGATGATAAAAAGTCATACCATCACCACGAACTAAGTACTATAGTGAAATATTTTTTGTGAAAAAATACAAAAAATACACAAACCAATAATAGTGAAAATTCTGATGAGAAATAAAGGTGGACGATAAAAAATCACACCATCATCAAGAATTAAGTGCTATACAGAGAGATAAAAAAAAACATCTTAACCAGTGAAACAAAAAATTTGTGAAAAACGATAAAATCAACAAATCATCTACCAAGAAGGAAGGGCTGAGGGCAATCCCTCGCCAAAACACCATTCAATCAAAAAAAAAAAAACCCAAAAAACGAAGGAAGGAAGAGCTGAGGGCCATCCCTCGCTACCAATAAACAAACTCCTGGAGAATCAGCAATTTTAGTTGAAGGAAAAGAAAAAAAAAATAATAATTAGTGTAAGCAACCAATCAGCAATTAAGAGAAATTACGTTTAAGAAGTAAATTCACCCTGAAAGATTTAATAAAGCAATTTAACCAATTAAAAATGGCGAATACGAGTAATCCATCAGGCAGCATTTCGGCAAATGCCCAATTACAACAACAGGTCCTTTTGACATCAGAACTCATAAAACAAATAGTAACCACCGAAGTAGACTCCTTAAAACAGGAGATAATATCATTGAAATTTCAACTACAAGCAAATGAAAACAAGGTAGAGGAATACATGATAGAACCATAGTATGTGACGAATCATATGAGATAATCACATCGGTACCAGAATTTCGTTAATTAATGTTTCCTTTCTAAAATAGTCTATTAAACCGTTATTTTCCATTAGTATTTTTCTTCCTAATACAATGTCATAATAAGGTGAAAATGAATGAATATAGAATTTTTGTATTTGTTGAAAAAGATTGTTGGCACTCTTAGTTATTGGGGATCAGTCCATCAGTAGTTTTGGGTGTCGTTTTGACGGTCCTGAAGTAAGTCTGTTCTGAGTTCGTTGTATAAATTTCTGTTTTGATCAAATTGCTGTTGTCTGGTGGGAGGAGTTTGTTTAAAAGGGGTTTGATTGTTTACGTTAGTTGTTTGGGTCTGTGTGGGATTTGTTAATGGAAAATATGGGCGAATGAATCGTTGGTTGGGGTAAGTGTTTTTGATTTGATTAATGCTTGTAGGTTTATAGGTGTTAAATGAATTTAAATTACGTCTTGGCTGACAATAGGATTTTTTTTTCAATTGGGTCTTGGTATAGACCTTCTTGTTGGTCGGTTTGTCTTAGTTTTTGAACGGTTGAAATGTCATGCCTCACTAAGGTCATGAACAACCTATCGGGTAGTAAGCGTTGAATTGTATTTTTTATAGTAGTTGCCATTGCTTGTGTATAAACCGCTATATTATTTCGGTCATTTTCTAAAGTTAACTTATTTATAATAACAGTTGACTTGTCTTATAAGTTACCTTTAAAAGGTGTGCGATACAACCTTACTAGTAGTTCCTCCAGGGACGTCTGAGTCTTGAATTTCGTGATTAGGGCGTTTTTTAAATTTGTCAATTCGTTGTGCATTTGTAGTGACCAACTTAACTTTACACTGCAAAAACTCTTCAAGACACCCTCGCCCTAAATTATAGCAGCTTTTGTGTAAAACAAAAAGCGAGAGAATTGTCTGAGGCCAATCAGAACAGAATATGATCATACGATTATACAGTTAGGGAAAGAAAAGCTATAGCAGCGACCACCAGCATGCAGCTTCCCCAGAGCTTAGAGCATTATCGGATAAATCTTCGTGGCGAACGCTCATACATTTTTGACGCTGCCCATTTAACTTCACATACACGTGGAAATATAATTAGTTATATATATATCCAATCTCATAAAACAAGAGTTGGTATATTTCAATAAATTTCCGTGTTCGATTTGTGTGTGAAAGTGGCAACGAGATTCGACCCCAAGGCGTAAGGAAGACCAGGCCTATATATAAGAGCATGTGATTGCTCTACAGCCGACTACCCCCCCGTCTCGTCGACCCCCGCATCAGCTTATGGTTTAAACCCCGTCGCTCCAAGAAGAGGCCACGAGGCGACATAACCTTCAGCATCAAATTACGCAACCGGCCACCTGCCGTATGATAACTGGCCAAATATATTGGAAGGCTAGAGTTCATCCAGATATTCAGCTATGCAGAAGTTTAGACGACCGGAGCAGATTTAATTACGTTTGAACATCATCATCGTCACGCAGTGAAGATCATCTCCTATGACCAACGGAGGTCCAACTTTGTGATTTCGTCTTATCGCAGCGCAGCGTAGCAGCCAGCGGTTTACTAAGGTCTTATCGCTGCAATACTGCAGTTATATTTCGTGTTTTGTTTTGATTCTCGATTTTCTTTTGTATTGCGATTTATAATGAATTAAATACTCGCAGATTGACGGAACTTTTGGCATTTGAATAGGAATTTAAATTAGAACCTTTAAAGTTTGACCTACAGCTCGACAATGTCAACGTGAACTTGGGCCCAACTTTACGCACATCATGGAGTGGATATTTAAGGTCGTGAGTACTACAACAACAATGATAAAAACATTATTATGAATCCCCTATAATTAAATTCTAACAAAATGCCACTCGAACGTCTAATTAAAATAATATCTGCATTTGACTAAAGATTATATAATTATATTTGCTAATTTTATATTCAATTACTTATATATATTTGCTTTATACTTTGCTTTTATATACTTTATTTTACTTACGGAATATAAACAAAAATGAAGAGTTAGAGAATGACTAGGATAATTATGCGTAGATTAAAATATTGTTAGTTTGTAAAAGAGATTTAATGAAACCGTTTATTAACTGAATTTATATAAAGGGAATTGTGATTGAAGATATAATGGAAAATAATGAATTGTGAATAAATAGATTTAATGGTTTGTCGAGTACTTATGTTGAACACTTTCTTAAATATGTGGTAGAGTTATTTTGAACTTGGCCAAGGGACAATGTAAATATTTTAAGTAGCATTGTCATGGTAGGGAGGGTAAAGACTTAGGGAATCATTAACATCCAAAATTCCCAATACTTATCAGAATCTTTAGCTTATCTACACACGGTCGGCGTGTATCAGTAGTATCAATATAAAGCCATTTCTTTTGTTAATCGATAATCCAGTTTTGAATATTGTTTATGAGTAAGACGCACTTATTAAAATGTAGTAGCGTTCGTACTATCCTAAGATAAAAGAACCCCGACCTACGGCGAGCTAGACCCGAGCATAGCAAGAGTGCGCATCCCTAGCGAAGGAAGTACAAGGTCCTCTTTATTAGTAATTATCACCCACTATTAAAAGACCCACTAGTTAAAAATCTATCGAACTACGGTACACTACACATTCCAAGTTGGGAGACCTTTTCCGCATCTCCGACAATTTGAAGTTCGATGGCTCCAAATATGATTGCCTTCTGTCGAATGTCGTTCGAAGGGAATAAGTTCAGCAGGTATTCGATACGTCTGATGAACGAGCTGAGATTTGATGGGTCTCCAGAGAATTGCGGTACTTGGGTAATTCCGGTAATTGAGAAAGATTTTCCGCAGTTAACGCCATTTTGGTTTTAGTTCAGTTTTTTTTTTTATTCACAGACTGCTACAGTATGTCGAGACTGTTATTGTTTTTGTTGTTTTTGTCGCACTTTTGATTTAAGTGGGCTCTTGTTTTTGTTCACAGACTGCTACAGAATGTCTAGACTTATGTCTTAGTGAACTGCACTGTGCATGTTTTAATTTTATTACACCTTAGTGGCGGTCTCACTTCACGAAGCAGGCCACAATATTAGGGCTTTAAATTAAGTCCGATCGCACAGGTTCAAATCGCAAAGTATTCAGTATGCAAACCTTTTACAGAGAATTAACATAAGCCTTTTAAGTTCTACTTAGCTTTATATGTCAAAAATACCGGATCATTAAGTTGTTATTGTTAAGCGTTTGGCGTCTTGGGAGAATGTTATTTATGAGGCTTTTGAAGAGTGAAGCTTTCCAAAAGATCGGCTATAGCTGAGTGAGTGAATATGTCACTCCCCCACCTTTTAAATATTAGCTTGTCCTCAAGCGATTATTTCTGGATATAATTGTGGTACTGGATTTTCAATTTCAACTATTTCTGTTTTTGATTCTGTTTCTTTTTCGATATTTTTGTTAGCGGTTTTACTTGATTTTAGGTAAGATTGTTGTTTTACATTTCATATAAAAGTAAAATATGTAAATTAAAACTAAAACAGATATGAAGATTATTACTATGTTTCTGTAAATTGTGTTATTCTTATTGTTTAACAAAATCATTTCTTTAATTTCTATGTGTGACGTTGGTTCGACTTTGGTTACATTGTGTTCATTTATTTGTTTTAATTCTGCTGTGCAGTTGGATATTTTCATGATTTTGTTATTTTCAGTATAAATCTCTCGACCGTTACAATTGTGATGAAGTTTTCTCTTGTCATATTCCAGGTTATAAGTATATTTAGTTTAATATATTGAATATAGGATTGTTTACGATATTTTTGAAAAGTACAACTTGGTGTTTCGTGTTTTATTATGTTAGCTATGCAATGGTCTTTGACAATATTCTTTGTTAGTGTATTTAGAACATAGTTGTTATGTAAGTAGAATTTGCCTTCAATATTTTCCTTAATAATTTATCCATTATTGTCGGGTTAAGGGGCAATTATGAAAGTTGGTTGTTCAATTGTATTCATAGGAATGTGGGACATAAGGAATATTTCATTAGTAGCTACGTTATACCAGGCGGAAGTTTTTATGTTTATCAGATTTTTGTAATTAACGTTGCCAATATTGTCATGTTTTAGTAGTTTAGTGTTCAACATAAGTACTCGACAAACCATTAAATCTATTTATTCACAATTCATTATTTTCCATTATATCTTCAATCACAATTCCCTTTATATAAATTCAGTTAATAAACGGTTTCATTAAATCTCTTTTACAAACTAACAATATTTTAATCTACGCATAATTATCCTAGTCATTCTCTAACTCTTCATTTTTGTTTATATTCCGTAAGTAAAATAAAGTATATAAAAGTAAAGTATAAAGCAAATATATATAAGTAATTGAATATAAAATTAACAATTATAGTTACATAATCTTTAGTCAAATGCAGATCTTATTTTATTTAGACGTTCGAGTGGCATTTTGTAGAAACTTTAAATATCCACTCCATGATGTGCGTAAAGTTGGGCCCAAGTTCACGTTGACATTGTCGAGCTGTAGGTCAAACTTTAAAGGTTCTATGTTAAATTCCTATTCAAATGCCAAAAGTTCCGTCAATCTGCGAGTATTTAATTCATTATAAATCGCAATACAAAAGAAAATCAATAATCAAAACAAAACACGACATGTTACTGCAGCACTGCAGCGATAAGACCTTAGGAAACCGCTGGCTGCTACGCTGCGTTGCGATAAGACGAAATCACAAAGTTAGACCTCCGTTGGTCATAGGAGATGATCTTCACTGCGTGACGTTGATGATGTCCAAATATAATTAAAACTGCTCCGGTCGTCTAAACTTCTGCCTAGCTGGATAATCTGGATGAGCTCTAGCCTTCCAATATATTTGGCTAGTTATCATTCGGCAGGTGGCCGGTTGCGTAACTTGTTGCTGAAGGTTATGTCGCCTCGTGGCCTCTTCTTGGAGCGAACGGGGTTTAAACCATGAGCTGATGCGGGGGTCGACGAGACGGGGGGGTAGTCGGCTGTAGAGCAACCAAATGCTCTTATATAGGCCTGGCCTTGAAATATCCCAACTCTTGTTTTTATGAGATTGGATATATATAACTAAATTATATTTCCACGTGTAAGTGAAGTTTAAATGGGCAGCGTCAAAAATTGTGAGCGTTCGCCACGAAGTTTTATCCGATAATGATCTAAGCTCTGGGAAGCTGCATGTTGGTGGTCGCTGTTATAGCTTTTCTTTCCCTAACTGTATAATCGTACGATCATATTCTGTCCTGATTGGTCTAAGACAATTCTCTCGCTTTTTGTTTTACACAAAAGCTGCTATAATTTAGGGCGAGGGTATCTTGAAGAGTTATTGCAGTGTAAAGTTAAGTTGGTCACTACAGATATTACGTACAGGCTTCCTAGAAGACGCAAACGCCAAAATAAACTTTGGTGACAGAAGCGTAGATTTAAACAACAAAAACTTCTCAATGGACTACATACCAGAACGAGAAGGTAGCCTAGAAGACAACCTGCACTGTTTGAGTGATTTACAGCCATCATTATCCACTAATGATATAGCCACAAATAAACCAGAAGTCTAAATTTTGGTTTTCCAGATGCATCACTCTTTTTTTGGAACTATCCAAATTGGTGAGCAGTAAGGAGATTTACATTTCCGAATTATACCTTGTTCGATCATCTATTTTATTTGTCTGTTGACCTCCTCGTCCACTGATTGAGGATATTTATATGTTTTCTGAAGACAGGATCCTTATGTATGGTTCGTATAGATTGCTTAATCGTGCTTGTAAAGGTCAAATTGTCGCCTTCACGATATTGAATGTTACTAAATTCAAAAAGGACTTTTTTTAATTTTTCTTATCTTCTGCATTTAGATGATCTAATCTAAATATAGATCTAAATCTAAATCTAGAACATCTAAATGCATTGTTTTCTTCCAATGATTTATTGATGGCGAAATCATTCTACGTCTGATATACCATTTTTACTGGATGTTATTTGTATTTTAACATCTGATTTTAACCAATTCGTATCTGCTTTTAATCTTTATCTGCTTTTTTTTCCTGTGGTTTTCCCATTTTGTTAAAAATTTTTATTATAGCTCATTTAGTTTCTAACCAATATCTGCTATTTACTTCAGTTAATGTTGCGATTTTAGAAGATACAAGATAAAAATTGTTGGTTACCAACTAAATAAAAATACATTACATATTTTTCTGTGATGTAAATTTATGGGTTGATCTCATATTATAATTCCGTATTTCTGAGTTCGGTTTTTGCTACATTGCAAATTTCGCATTCGTATATTATATTTTGAATTAGTTTTTGATAATCTTGGAAATATAACTTTTCTTTAAACCATTTCGTTGTTTTCTTATTCTTAGATGAAATATTTCCTAATGATTCTTTAATATAGTTCCTTTAAATTCTGCAAAAGTTTTTATATCATTTAATTTGATACTAGTTTTAATTACTTTAGTTTTACTGTTAGGACCTATGATTACTGCAAACGTTTTTTGAAAGGTTGGGAAATCTGGTTCATGATGGAAATAAAGTTTGTCCAATTATCATCCATTCTTGGAATTGGAAATTTGTCATTGGCAGTGATTCCATTTAGATTTCGGCAATCAACCACAAGTCTATATTTTGGTTTTCCAGATGCATCACTTTACGAATCTTAGTTTGTATGTATCCTTTTTTGTCTCTTCACAAATTTATTTTATTTTTATTTTTAGCTCTTAAGATAGATTTTGATTTTCACATGTGTTGCACTATTGCTTTTTCGTGCGGTTTTGAGGTAACCAATGGGAGCCTCTCACAAATTCAATTGCGTCTTCCTGATATTAAATTCAGGTTTGTTGTTGACACTGCGTTACACAGCTTCGCGCTATGGTCGAGGTTCCAATTAAAACTTAACACCGTTAAAACTTGACCGTTACACGGTTTCGCGTTATTGTGGAGGTGCTAATTAAAGCTTAACACGATATTGATCGCCGCATGGGTGTCTAAAAGCGTGGTGTTTTTATATAGCGATTAAATAGATATTAACACTATCACGACCGACTGCCAGTTACATTATTTACTTTTGAGTCTATTAAATGGACCGTTGTAGTAACTAAGACCCACGCTGTAACAGCAGTTTTGTCAAATAAAAGAAATGATCTTTATTCTATCTCGAAGCTCAAGTCCGACAACAAATACAACTCAATAAAAATTTGCGTAAAAGATGGCAAGAAGCTCTCTACCTTGCCGACAAAAGATTGTATAACAAGGCTGCATCTGATCTCAAAAAATTACTGTCAACTTTAAGAAATTAATCTCTCGCTGAATATTTTACAAATCTAGATCTACATTCTTGTAACCATGAATATAATTTATAGAGAGCAACCAAACATCTTAAACGACCTGCAAAAAGAAACACAGTAGTCCGAAACTGAAATGGCGAATGGTGTAGATCTGATGATGAACAAGCCAAAGCATTTGCTCAGGTGTTGAGCATGTTGAGTCATCAGACTCTGTATTTAAGCCAAACGATATTGATAACCCGCAAACAGAAAGGGAAGAAGATAACTTTCTCGAGTCTCCCTGCCAAATGAGCTTACCCATTCGTAAAATCAGTATTAAAGAAGTTTCATCAGAAATTAAATGGCTTAATAGTAATAAGGCTCCAGGTTCGGACAATATAGATGGCATTCCTTAAAAAATCGATCACCAAAGTGTATACAATGTCTTACGTTTATATTTAATGCGATCTTAAGAGTTGACCAATTCCCAAGCCTGTGTGCAGAAATTATAATGATCCTTAAACCAAACAAAGTGAAGTGACATCGTACCGTGCTGTCAATATTTTTTAAAGTATTTGAAAAAATACTTTTAAAGAGAATGTTGCCAATCTAGGACGAATTCGCTATCATACCCGAACACCAGTTTGGATTCAGAAGAGGCCATGGAACCCCTAAGCCATGTCACAGGATTATAAATTAAATTTTATCAACATTTGAGAGCAAAAAATACTGCACTGGAACAATCTTTCTTGACATCCATCAAGCGTTTGATCGAGTCTGACATGACGGCTTATTATATAAAATCAACAAGTGGTTACCTGCTCCATTATTAGAGTCATACTGAACCAAAAGACACTTTTACGTGCAACAAAAAAAAATGAATGTAATGGAGTCCCACAAGGAAGCGTCTTAGGACCTGTCCACCCTATAACATATACGTGCACTGTGGCAACATACGCGGATGATACAGCTATATTAGCTACTCATCTAAAGAGGAAGCCTCACAACTCCTGCAAGCAGAGCTACCCTTTATTGAAAGCTGGTTCCTTCCTTGGAAAATTAAAGTCAACGCCCTGAAATCTGCGCAAATAACTTTTGCGTTTTTTTCCGTTTTGTCCGTTTATACAAAGCTATACTAAAGCCCGTGTGGACTTATGGCATACAGCTCTGGGGTACTGCTAGCAACTCAAATATTGGGATTCTACAATGCTACCAATCAAAAATTTTAAGACAAATTGTTAATGCTTGTTAATGTTCAAACGATTAAACGATAATGTTCAAACTTAAAAGATTTCATGTGCTAGATTTTCCTGACAGTCATTAAGTATTAAAACATGTTCTATTTCTTCTATTTTATTGAGATATTAACCAATTTTTATTGGTTTAATTAGAATTTCTTCGCATAGAATGGTTACAGGGATTCTTACAATATAGATTAACATTGGTCTGTTACTCGCAATGCTTTTTCTGCTTGTGCATGGCTTCCTCAAAATTTGTGTAAGGTAATTAATTATAATTTAATATTCTTTTAACTTCATTGATCTCCTGGTCTCCTGGTATTTGATGATTGCCCACTGTATGGCCTGATTGAGATTAAGAATTTCCTCTTTAAGCATTTGAATTTGAAACATTAATGTGGTGCTGTATCCCTTTGGAGACGATCAAAGGCTGTTTATTAAATTTCTATGGCCAGAGTGATTTTATTTTTTTGTCAATGATTAGCCTCCTGACATTCAAGCTGTTGATAAGGTGTTTAGCAATCCTGATTTCCTCTCTTATGAAGGGCAGAATTGGGTCGTAAATGTTAATTTTATTAAGGCTGTGTGATTAATTTTATCAATGGTATTTTCATATTCCTATATGTCAATAATATGGATCAATCTAAAGATCCCTGTTTAAACCTTGGTTAGTCCTGTAGTGAGTGTCATAATGTCCGAATTAGTGTAGTCCGTTATTTGTACGTCCGCAGGTGTTTAATGAGATTTTTATAAATAATTCTCCCGCTTTCTGCTAGTACTGTAGTCATTCTGCTTTCCTTGACAATTTCTTTTTTGTATCTGGCTGACAAATTGGTGCCTAATCTTTTATTATTTTGTACGAATATCTCTTGTCCAGGATAATATTTTTTTATCTGATCCCTACTTTTATTATTCTTTTTCCTGCGTGAAGTTTTGTCCGAAATATTGTCTTTTTGTCTGGAGTAGTTTAATCTCAAGTGATACTTTTCTGATAAAGAATAAATCGACCGGTTTCCTGTTTGTAGTTGAGTGTATTGAAGTAAAGTAAGTTTTAAGTCGTTTAATGAACTGTGTACTTTCTCGGCCGTTTGACATATAATTATTTCTGAAACAGTTGAATGAGTTCTATCTGACCGTTGGCTGAACTGTTGTATGGTGGTGCTTTAAAGACCTTTATACTGAACTGGTCTAGCAGCATCCTCGCTTTTGGTTTTTGTGTTTGTTGTATTCCTTTCCTAAAACGTTTTAAGCTTCCGAAGGATTTAGTTATCCTACAGAAAAATAAATTTTTTTTTTTCTTCATTAACGAACCCGAATATGGGATATAAGATGTTTACAGATGTAGGCACAAGACTTAACTCGAACTGTTCAAACTCGTTTAACTAATTGTGAGGATGGTCTCTTGAGACCATCGGAAGTTTCCATTATTTAAATTACTTCTTTGTTTATGTCTGGGTGTCTTGGAATTCGGTTGGGAGCGTGTTGAATGTGCAGATCTCTTATTACAGTGATCGATAAATTTATAGTGGGTTGCCAAGTGAAAGAAATGTATTGGGCAATGGGATACATGGAGATTTGGATATGTCACTATATATATATAAAAAAGTGTGGGCATAAGGCGTTAGAGTGGGCGTGGGAAATATTTTTTTGTCAAATTTAAAGAAATTTACCAGATATATAAATTTTATTAAAAATTAAAAAATATCATATTTTTCATAAGTGTGAAAGTGGTGACAGTTTTTAAGGGTTTATGGGCGTTACGGTGGGCATTGCCAAAAAGATTTTTTGGCAAATCGATGTGTATAAATTTACAAGATATATTCAAAAATGAAAAATATCACATTTTTTAAAAGTGTATGCGTGACTGTCTTGAGCGTTTCAATAAGTTTTTTTTTTGCACACTTATACTTATAAATACATACATATATAAAAATTTCTTTTATTTAACAAAACTTCGGTTTCAGCGTTGGTCTTAGTTACTACATCGGTCCAAATAACAATGTAAGTGTCGCAGTCGGTCGTGATAGTATTAAAATCTATTTAATCGCTATATAAAAACACCACGCTTTTAGACACCCATGCGACGGTCAATATCGTGATTGGAGCCTCGACAATAGCGCGAAACCGTGTAACGCAGTGTCAACAACAAAACTGAGAGGCTGTAAATCCAATGGGTTACCTCAGAACCCCACGAAAATGCAATAGTGCAACCCATGTGAAAATCAAAATCTATCTTAAGAGCAAAAACTAAAAATAAAATAAATTAGTGAAGAGACAAAATAAGATACATACAAACTAAGATCCGTAAAACAACAAATAAAAATAAAAAAAATAAAATAAAGTAAAACAAAAAATAACAATATTAAAAAATTTTTTGAGAACAACGACAAAATGACAGAACCCAGAGTCGTGTCACCCCTATAACATGACCCAGGTTGCCTACCAGATTGGCAATGTGGAGAGGTTCAACGGTGATCCGGGCACCCTATACACCTTTGTAAGCCGAATTGTCTACATACTGGCTCTTTATGTTACCGGACCGCCAACAGCAGACCCTATATGGGCATGTCGAGCGTAGCATCAGCGGAGACGTCATGCGCAGCATTGGAGCCAACAATATCAACACCTGGCTAAGACGACAACTGGTACTCAACTATAACCACATTATTTTGGACGAGTTTCGGAGGACCCCATTCAGAAACAGTGCACGAGCATTCCTGGAGGAAGCAGGAAACCGCAGACAAACACTTACCAGTAAGCTAGAATTAGAACAAAATGATGAAGAAAAAACTTTATATTTAAGATTAATAACATCCAGTATTGAATCCCTTATTGAAAAATTACCTACACACATTTATTTAAGAATAAATAACCCCAATATACCAGATCTGCGATCACTCATAAACATTTTACAAGAAAAAGGAATTTATGAACAAGCGAGTCATACAAGCTCTTATATTAAAAAACAAAATTCTTCTGATAAGCCACAAAAATCCTATAATCACAATATTAATCAGACTATCAATAATACCAGAAGATATCCAATCCAACAACACCAATATCCAAATCACCAATCTACACAAAACTCAAGTTCCTATGTAACCAATCAACCAATAAAGCGATTAAGACCAGCTGATAGTGGACAGACTGGAATGGGTATTGACGAGTCATTGTACCAAAAGGACGCTTTTTATCAGCAGTGTGTCCCATATCACTATTTTTACTATCAAACTTACGACCATTTTGAATATTATCCAGAATATCAGCATCAAACTGAAAACAACCAAAATTCAGAAACAACACAACAGCCACAGCAAGCAATGACAACCGAAAACCCAATGTTGAACAGGCCGAAAATTTTCAGCCACAAGCCTTGGAAAACCACAATATGTAACAATTAAATACACAGAAAATAATTTGAAATGCATTATTGATACCGGATCAACAGTTAACATGATATCCAAAAACATATTTGACCTACCAATCCAGAATACTAATATTCTTATTCATACCAGCAACGGACCGCTCATTATCATCAAAAGAATTCAAAGAATTTGTTCCCAACAACAAACGAATTTTAACTGTACCCTTTTTCCGAGAATTACTATCTCTCTTATTAGGAAGAAAACTTTTAGCAGAAACAAAGGCAAGAATAAGTTGCCACGAAGGAAGGAAGAGCTGAGGGCCATCCCTCGCTACCAATAAACAAACACCTGGAGAATCAGCAACAATTACGAGGCGGATCTGCTGTGAGCAAAAATAAAAAAATACTAATAAAATAATTTTTAAGTGAAACAATTGTGGCGAGTTAAAAAATTTTAGTTGAAGGAAAAGAAAAAAAAAAAAAATAATAATTAGTGTAAGCAATCAATCAGCAATTAAGAGAAATTACGTTTAAGAAGTAAATTCACCCTGGAAGATTTAATAAAGCAATTTAACCAATTAAAAATTGCGAATACGAGTATCCATCAGGCAGCATTTCGGCAAATGCCCAATTACAACAACAGGTCCTTTTGACATCAGAACTCATAAAACAAATAGTAACCACCGAAGTACACTCCTTAAAACAGGAGATAATATCATTGAAATTTCAACTACAAGCAAATGAAAACAAGGTAGAGGAATACAAAACTCAGGAAGTTGATAGAACCATAGTATGTTACGAATCATATGAGATAATCAAATCGGTACCAGAATTTAAGGGACAAAAGGAACAGTACGTTAGTTGGAGAGAGGCCGCAGAAAACGCGATGGGACAATATGTTATCAAAAGTAAAAGATACTTCGCAGCGCTATCAATCCTCAGAAACAGATTCCAGATTCAAACAAGATAAATCCTTGATTGTTTTCTATTCTTTTAGTTTGCGTGTAGTGTACCGTAGTTCGATAGATTTTTAACTAGTGGGTCTTTTAATAGTGGGTGATAATTACTAATAAAGAGGACCTTGTACTTCCTTCGCTAGGGATGCGCACTCTTGCTATGCTCGGGTCTAGCTCGCCGTAGGTCGGGGTTCTTTTAGCTTAGGATAGTACGAAACGCTACTACATTTTAATAAGTGCGTCTTACTCATAAACAATATTCAAAACTGGATTATCGATTAACAAAAGAATGGCTTTATAATGATACTAATGATACACGCCGACACGTGTGAAGATAAGCTACAGATTCTGATAAGTATTGGGAATTTCGGATGTTAATGATTCCCTAAGTCTTTACCCTCCCTACCATGACAATGCTACTTATAATATTTACATTGTCCCTTGGCCAAGTTCAAAATAACTCTACCACATATTCAAGAAAGCGTTCAACATAAGTACTCGACAAACCATTAAATCTATTTATTCACAATTCATTATTTTTCAATATATCTTCAATCATAATTCCATTTATATAAATTCAGTTTAATAAACGTTTTCATTAAATCTCTTTTACAAACTAACAATATTTTTATCTACGCATAATTATCCTAGTCGTTCTCTAACTCTTCATTTTTGTTTATATTCCGTAAGTAAAATAAAATATATAAAAGTAAAGTATAAAGCAAATATATATAAGTAATTGAATACAAAATTAGCAAATATAGTTACATAATCTTTAGTCAAATGCAGATATTATTTTAATTAGACGTTCGAGTGGCATTTTGTTAGAATTTTAATATAGGTAATTCATAATAAGATTTATATCATTGTTGTTGTAGTACTCACGACCTTAAATATACACTCCATGATGTGCGTAAAGTTGGGCCCAAGTTCACGTTGACATTGTCGAGCTGTAGGTCAAACTTTAAAGGTTCTAAGTTAAATTCCTATTCAAATGCCAAAAGTCCCGTCAATCTGCGAGTATTTAATTCATTATAAATCGCAATACAAAAGAAAATCAAGAAGCTGTAGAGCAATCACATGCTCTTATATATAGGCCTGGTCTTCCTTACGCCTTGGGGTCGAATCTCGTTGCCACTTTCACACACAAATCGAACACGGAAATTTATTGAAATATACCAACTCTTGTTTTATGAGATTGGATATATATATAACTAAATTATATTTCCACGTGTATGAAGTTTAAACGGGCAGCGTCAAAAATTGTGAGCGTTCGCCACGAAGGTTTATCCGATAATGATCTAAGCTCTGGGGAAGCTGCATGCTGGTGGTCGCTGTTACAGCTTTTCTTTCCCTAACTGTATAATCGTACGATCATATTCTGTTCTGATTGGTCTAAGACAATTCTCTCGCTTTTTCTTTTACACAAAAGCTGCTATAATTTAGGGCGAGGGTGTCTTGAAGAGTTTTTGCAGTGTAAAGTTAAGTTGGTCCCTACACCACAGATAAGGGTAACGAGACTATTTCAAGGAAGCCTTATCTGAAGAAACTCCTTGTTTTCTAGCTTGTATATCCTTCAAATGGAATACTCCTAATTTCTTTCCTCTCTCATCCTCTAATTCATAGTAGTACGAGCTACGTTTCTTATAAACTTTCGCTGGGATAAATACGGGTGCCAATTTACTACTGAATTTCTTTACGGCATTACTTTGTGTAAAGTTTCTAGCATAAACGAAATCGCCGTTTTTAAATTCTATCTGCCGTGTGCGTAGGTTGTATCTATTCGCGTTTTCTTCATGTGATCGGTTTAGGTTCAGTTAATTTTGAATTCTTATGTGTAAGGGTATAAAAGAAAAATGAATATCAGGCTGACCTAAGGGTTTTATCTCCTGAAATTCACGGGCTTCAGTGGTTGATTTTGACTTAGCAACTTCTGAATCTACGGATGTATCTTGTTGCTCAGAGAAACATCCTTTTGTCGGTTTCCCGGATTACAGTTTGGACAAGTCGGCTTGTATTTTTCTCTAAGTCCGCAACCGTAACAAAATATAATTCTTTTAGCCATACAATCATCGAATCTGTGGCCTTGTTTGTCACAATTCCAACAAGTTGTGGTGTTCCGACGTTGAATTTGGTTTACTTCTTCACCTACTCTTACTAAACCTGTTTCCTCTTCTTCGGTGGTTAATTCTGCCACGCAGGAGCGATAAGGTTTCGGCTTAAACGTCCTGAGATTGTTATAAAACTGTTCATGCCTGCGTACTTCGTATCGGAGTTGTGTTCTGTTTGGGATTTTAAGATGCAACAACTCATGATGTAAGCTAGGCTTCGAATTTCTAACCAATAACTCAACTAATTGTGTTTCGGAAACTCCATTTTGCAGTCTGTCAATCAACCGTTCCATGGTTTCCTGGAAATCTTCAAATGCTTCATTTTCTCCTTGCTTGCGTTTTCGGATGCCCTCCCAAATATCATAATCTGTCTCTATATCTTCGAATCTCTTCCTAAATTCGCCACAAAATGTGTTCCAATCGAAATTTGGATTGTTTCGATGAAACTTCCAATACCAATCGCTTGCTTTTCCGGCAAACAGAAGGTACAAATGGTCGCATAAAAGTCTATAATCATTACCTAGATTTTGTTTGGTGAGTGAGCATATCCTGTAAATGAATTCATCTATCCTGATGCTTGTTTTGCTACCATCGAACTTTAATCCCCATTTTTGAATGATTCCTGATACTTTTTCCGGGCTAACATATGAGCTTGCATTGCTCCTGTTTCCGCATCTTTCTTCTACATTATTATCTAAATTCTGAGAATACCGATTTTGATTGGAATTGTTCCTGCTCAAATCTGTATTTGGTTGGACATTGTCAGGTGTGTAATTTGTCTGTGTGGGCTGAGATAATTGTAAGTTGTCTAAATGACTTTTAATAGATGTCTCTATAGTCTTCCCTAAATAAGAGGTAAGGTTATCCATGAGTTGAGCCTGTTGTTGGCTAACAGTAAACTGTATAAAGTTCATCAACTCTGGTTGAGTACTAAGAGCCATACTGGAATTCGTTGGAGGTTCTGTTAAGATCCTATCCAAATTTCCTCTGTAAGTATTTCTGGTAGACACTCCTCGTCTAGGAGGTGTACCTCGGATCCTGCCTGATCTGTTATTTCTCCTTAATGGGAAAATATCATTATTATCTTGACGTTCGCTTACGCCGGATGTGCCAGCTGTTGCAGCATCTAATTCAGCGAACAGAGTGTTATTAGAGTGAGATAAATTCGATTCGTTGCAATCTGCATTGCAAATTGGAGATGTTTGTGTACTTTTTAAGTGGTTTATAATGCACTTTTTATGAAATGTGTGCCTGCACGATGTTGTTGCTGACAAAAGGGTTGGTGCTAAGATTTCTTTACATATGGCACAGCTATTTTCAACGCCTTGTGAAACTCCAACTGTATTACCTGCACTATTCTTCGCAGTGTGCTATAACAAGTTAAGTACTTTTCGAGCTTCACATCTGAGCCGAAAATGTATAGTACTTGTCGAGCTCCACTCGTTGGGCTTCAAAAATGTGTAGTGTATTTTCTCGAGCCCCCACGTTTGGGCGCCAAAAATGTGTGGTGTACCGTAGTTCGATAGATTTTTAACTAGTGGGTCTTTTAATAGTGGGTGATAATTACTAATAAAGAGGACCTTGTACTTCCTTCGCTAGGGATGCGCACTCTTGCTATGCTCGGGTCTAGCTCGCCGTAGGTCGGGGTTCTTTTAGCTTAGGATAGTACGAAACGCTACTACATTTTAATAAGTGCGTCTTACTCATAAACAATATTCAAAACTGGATTATCGATTAACAAAAGAATGGCTTTATAATGATACTAATGATACACGCCGACACGTGTGAAGATAAGCTAAAGATTCTGATAAGTATTGGGAATTTCGGATGTTAATGATTCCCTAAGTCTTTACCCTCCCTACCATGACAATGCTACTTATAATATTTACATTGTCCCTTGGCCAAGTTCAAAATAACTCTACCACATATTCAAGAAAGCGTTCAACATAAGTACTCGACAAACCATTAAATCTATTTATTCACAATTCATTATTTTTCAATATATCTTCAATCATAATTCCATTTATATAAATTCAGTTTAATAAACGTTTTCATTAAATCTCTTTTACAAACTAACAATATTTTTATCTACGCATAATTATCCTAGTCGTTCTCTAACTCTTCATTTTTGTTTATATTCCGTAAGTAAAATAAAATATATAAAAGTAAAGTATAAAGCAAATATATATAAGTAATTGAATACAAAATTAGCAAATATAGTTACATAATCTTTAGTCAAATGCAGATATTATTTTAATTAGACGTTCGAGTGGCATTTTGTTAGAATTTTAATATAGGTAATTCATAATAAGATTTATATCATTGTTGTTGTAGTACTCACGACCTTAAATATACACTCCATGATGTGCGTAAAGTTGGGCCCAAGTTCACGTTGACATTGTCGAGCTGTAGGTCAAACTTTAAAGGTTCTAAGTTAAATTCCTATTCAAATGCCAAAAGTCCCGTCAATCTGCGAGTATTTAATTCATTATAAATCGCAATACAAAAGAAAATCAAGAAGCTGTAGAGCAATCACATGCTCTTATATATAGGCCTGGTCTTCCTTACGCCTTGGGGTCGAATCTCGTTGCCACTTTCACACACAAATCGAACACGGAAATTTATTGAAATATACCAACTCTTGTTTTATGAGATTGGATATATATATAACTAAATTATATTTCCACGTGTATGAAGTTTAAACGGGCAGCGTCAAAAATTGTGAGCGTTCGCCACGAAGGTTTATCCGATAATGATCTAAGCTCTGGGGAAGCTGCATGCTGGTGGTCGCTGTTACAGCTTTTCTTTCCCTAACTGTATAATCGTACGATCATATTCTGTTCTGATTGGTCTAAGACAATTCTCTCGCTTTTTCTTTTACACAAAAGCTGCTATAATTTAGGGCGAGGGTGTCTTGAAGAGTTTTTGCAGTGTAAAGTTAAGTTGGTCCCTACACCACAGATAAGGGTAACGAGACTATTTCAAGGAAGCCTTATCTGAAGAAACTCCTTGTTTTCTAGCTTGTATATCCTTCAAATGGAATACTCCTAATTTCTTTCCTCTCTCATCCTCTAATTCATAGTAGTACGAGCTACGTTTCTTATAAACTTTCGCTGGGATAAATACGGGTGCCAATTTACTACTGAATTTCTTTACGGCATTACTTTGTGTAAAGTTTCTAGCATAAACGAAATCGCCGTTTTTAAATTCTATCTGCCGTGTGCGTAGGTTGTATCTATTCGCGTTTTCTTCATGTGATCGGTTTAGGTTCAGTTAATTTTGAATTCTTATGTGTAAGGGTATAAAAGAAAAATGAATATCAGGCTGACCTAAGGGTTTTATCTCCTGAAATTCACGGGCTTCAGTGGTTGATTTTGACTTAGCAACTTCTGAATCTACGGATGTATCTTGTTGCTCAGAGAAACATCCTTTTGTCGGTTTCCCGGATTACAGTTTGGACAAGTCGGCTTGTATTTTTCTCTAAGTCCGCAACCGTAACAAAATATAATTCTTTTAGCCATACAATCATCGAATCTGTGGCCTTGTTTGTCACAATTCCAACAAGTTGTGGTGTTCCGACGTTGAATTTGGTTTACTTCTTCACCTACTCTTACTAAACCTGTTTCCTCTTCTTCGGTGGTTAATTCTGCCACGCAGGAGCGATAAGGTTTCGGCTTAAACGTCCTGAGATTGTTATAAAACTGTTCATGCCTGCGTACTTCGTATCGGAGTTGTGTTCTGTTTGGGATTTTAAGATGCAACAACTCATGATGTAAGCTAGGCTTCGAATTTCTAACCAATAACTCAACTAATTGTGTTTCGGAAACTCCATTTTGCAGTCTGTCAATCAACCGTTCCATGGTTTCCTGGAAATCTTCAAATGCTTCATTTTCTCCTTGCTTGCGTTTTCGGATGCCCTCCCAAATATCATAATCTGTCTCTATATCTTCGAATCTCTTCCTAAATTCGCCACAAAATGTGTTCCAATCGAAATTTGGATTGTTTCGATGAAACTTCCAATACCAATCGCTTGCTTTTCCGGCAAACAGAAGGTACAAATGGTCGCATAAAAGTCTATAATCATTACCTAGATTTTGTTTGGTGAGTGAGCATATCCTGTAAATGAATTCATCTATCGTGATGCTTGTTTTGCTACCATCGAACTTTAATCCCCATTTTTGAATGATTCCTGATACTTTTTCCGGGCTAACATATGAGCTTGCATTGCTCCTGTTTCCGCATCTTTCTTCTACATTATTATCTAAATTCTGAGAATACCGATTTTGATTGGAATTGTTCCTGCTCAAATCTGTATTTGGTTGGACATTGTCAGGTGTGTAATTTGTCTGTGTGGGCTGAGATAATTGTAAGTTGTCTAAATGACTTTTAATAGATGTCTCTATAGTCTTCCCTAAATAAGAGGTAAGGTTATCCATGAGTTGAGCCTGTTGTTGGCTAACAGTAAACTGTATAAAGTTCATCAACTCTGGTTGAGTACTAAGAGCCATACTGGAATTCGTTGGAGGTTCTGTTAAGATCCTATCCAAATTTCCTCTGTAAGTATTTCTGGTAGACACTCCTCGTCTAGGAGGTGTACCTCGGATCCTGCCTGATCTGTTATTTCTCCTTAATGGGAAAATATCATTATTATCTTGACGTTCGCTTACGCCGGATGTGCCAGCTGTTGCAGCATCTAATTCAGCGAACAGAGTGTTATTAGAGTGAGATAAATTCGATTCGTTGCAATCTGCATTGCAAATTGGAGATGTTTGTGTACTTTTTAAGTGGTTTATAATGCACTTTTTATGAAATGTGTGCCTGCACGATGTTGTTGCTGACAAAAGGGTTGGTGCTAAGATTTCTTTACATATGGCACAGCTATTTTCAACGCCTTGTGAAACTCCAACTGTATTACCTGCACTATTCTTCGCAGTGTGCTATAACAAGTTAAGTACTTTTCGAGCTTCACATCTGAGCCGAAAATGTATAGTACTTGTCGAGCTCCACTCGTTGGGCTTCAAAAATGTGTAGTGTATTTTCTCGAGCCCCCACGTTTGGGCGCCAAAAATGTGTGGTGTACCGTAGTTCGATAGATTTTTAACTAGTGGGTCTTTTAATAGTGGGTGATAATTACTAATAAAGAGGACCTTGTACTTCCTTCGCTAGGGATGCGCACTCTTGCTATGCTCGGGTCTAGCTCGCCGTAGGTCGGGGTTCTTTTAGCTTAGGATAGTACGAAACGCTACTACATTTTAATAAGTGCGTCTTACTCATAAACAATATTCAAAACTGGATTATCGATTAACAAAAGAATGGCTTTATAATGATACTAATGATACACGCCGACACGTGTGAAGATAAGCTACAGATTCTGATAAGTATTGGGAATTTCGGATGTTAATGATTCCCTAAGTCTTTACCCTCCCTACCATGACAATGCTACTTATAATATTTACATTGTCCCTTGGCCAAGTTCAAAATAACTCTACCACATATTCAAGAAAGCGTTCAACATAAGTACTCGACAAACCATTAAATCTATTTATTCACAATTCATTATTTTTCAATATATCTTCAATCATAATTCCATTTATATAAATTCAGTTTAATAAACGTTTTCATTAAATCTCTTTTACAAACTAACAATATTTTTATCTACGCATAATTATCCTAGTCGTTCTCTAACTCTTCATTTTTGTTTATATTCCGTAAGTAAAATAAAATATATAAAAGTAAAGTATAAAGCAAATATATATAAGTAATTGAATACAAAATTAGCAAATATAGTTACATAATCTTTAGTCAAATGCAGATATTATTTTAATTAGACGTTCGAGTGGCATTTTGTTAGAATTTTAATATAGGTAATTCATAATAAGATTTATATCATTGTTGTTGTAGTACTCACGACCTTAAATATACACTCCATGATGTGCGTAAAGTTGGGCCCAAGTTCACGTTGACATTGTCGAGCTGTAGGTCAAACTTTAAAGGTTCTAAGTTAAATTCCTATTCAAATGCCAAAAGTCCCGTCAATCTGCGAGTATTTAATTCATTATAAATCGCAATACAAAAGAAAATCAAGAATCAAAACAAAACACGAAATATAACTGCAGCACTGCAGCGATAAGACCTTAGGAAACCGCTGGCTGCTACGCTGCGCTGCGATAAGACGAAATCACAAAGTTGAACCTCCGTTGGTCATAGGAGATGATCTTCACTGCGTGACGATGATGATGTTCCAATGTAATTAAATCTGCTCCGGTCGTCTAAACTTCTGCATAGTTGAATAATCTGGACGAGCTCTAGCCTTCCAATACATTTGGCCAGTTATCATACGGCAGGTGGCCGGTTGCGTAACTTGTTGCTGAAGGTTATGTCGCCTCGTGGCCTCTTCTTGGAGCGACGGGGTTTTGAACCATGAGCTGATGCGGGGGTCGACGAGACGGGGGGGGTAGTCGGCTGTAGAGCAATCACATGCTCTTATATATAGGCCTGGTCTTCCTTACGCCTTGGGGTCGAATCTCGTTGCCACTTTCACACACAAATCGAACACGGAAATTTATTGAAATATACCAACTCTTGTTTTATGAGATTGGATATATATATAACTAAATTATATTTCCACGTGTATGAAGTTTAAACGGGCAGCGTCAAAAATTGTGAGCGTTCGCCACGAAGGTTTATCCGATAATGATCTAAGCTCTGGGGAAGCTGCATGCTGGTGGTCGCTGTTACAGCTTTTCTTTCCCTAACTGTATAATCGTACGATCATATTCTGTCCTGATTGGTCTAAGACAATTCTCTCGCTTTTTCTTTTACACAAAAGCTGCTATAATTTAGGGCGAGGGTGTCTTGAAGAGTTTTTGCAGTGTAAAGTTAAGTTGGTCCCTACATGCGTCGTAGTATTTGCTGTCATTAACTTTCTTTTTCTTTTTGAATTTGCTTTTATAATGAATAACGTTTTGGGCTCTATTATTTTCGTTGTAATGTTTTTCGTCTAATGTTCTATTCTGCCTGTTTTTCTAAAGGAATTCTTTGATTTTGCACGCTTTAAGGGTGTTTGTCTAAATTTTGTGTCGATTTCGTAATTTCGATTTCGATTAGCGTAAAGAAGGATGTTAGCCGGTGTCTGTCCGGTTGTGTTATGTTTAGTTTTGTGGTTGTATATGTATAAAATTGTCTCCATTCGTGTTTCTTTATTTTCTCTATTGTTCTGTTTTTTCATTTATTGTTTTATGAAGGCGTTCAATGTCTGCTATTCCTGTTTTACTGGTGGTATTTCTATGTTTTCGTTGTTAAGCAAAATTTTCAAAGAAGTGCTTATAAACGCTGAGTCTTTGTCTGATTTATCTTTCTTTGGTTTTCCCATGTCGTTAAAAATATAGTATGGGCTCGTTTTGCCTCTAACGAATCTCTACTTTGCAAGGTTACAGTAATAATAATAATGTTTTGAATTAGTTTATTTTAATCGGGAAAATAGTGAGTTTTTTTTTTTAAATAAGCGTATCATTTTTTCAGTACCAGGGTGTAACAATTTAGAATGTTATTTAATAATAAATTATTTAAATTCAGGATAAGATTTTATATCTTTTAACTTTATGATACTTTTTTAAGAATTTTCACGTTACTGTGTGGGTTATTGGTTTCCCGATATGCTTTTTGAAAAACTAAAAGTATTTATCGTTTTCCATGTAAATAACACTGTTATTATTTAAGACGTATTTAATGAGGATATCTGTTGCCTTTGTCCCGGTCAAGTCGACGTATTTATTGGTCAGTTTTGTGTTGGAAAAGTATTTCGTTGTATCTTTAACAAATTCAATTTGTCTTGCAAAATAGTTTATTGGTTTTTCTGTAATTTCAATGTAGGTTTCGTTGCTTTCTGATGAACTGTGTATTGTTGCTGCTGTTGAAATATTTTCTTCTTCGCCTACCATATTTTCTTAAATTTTGACGCGAGATAAAGCGTCTGCTACATGATTAAGTTTACCTTCTAAATATTTGATTTTGAAATTATAATCACTCTGTCTAATTCGCCAACGTTGTAATTTCATGTTAGGTTCTTTAATATTATTTAGCCAAACAAGTGGTTTGTGATCGCTCAAAATCTCAAAGGGGACTCCATATAGATATGGGGGGAAATATTTGGTTGCCCAAACTAGAAGTTCTTTTTCAATAGTGCTATAATTTTGTTCATGATCATTTAATGTTCTGCTTGCAAAGCTTACTGGTTTGTTATCTTGCGATAATACGGCTCCTATTGCGAAATTGCCAGCGTAAGTAGTGACTTGAAATGTTTTTGTGAAAATAAGGGCAAATCAAAATTGGGTCGTTCATTATGAGTGTTTTCAATTGATTTATAGTATTCTTCGTTTCTTATGTCTATTTTACATCCTTTTTTTTTTTGAAAGATTATCATAGGTTTTGCGATCTTTGCAAAATCTGGAATGAACTTACGGAAATGTCCGCATAAGCCTAAGAAAGATTGAATTTGTTGTCTTTGGGAGAAGGTATTTTTCGATATCTTTATGAGGTTTATTTTATGAGGTTATAATATGACCTAAGAAATTTGTTTGCTTTTTTAAAAATTCGCAAGTGACCAATTGGAGTTTAAGATTGGCCTCTTTAAGTTTCTCAAAAACTTTCTCAGTGAGTCTAGGTGTTCGTTCAGAGATGTTGAATAGATGATCACATCATCTAAATAAACAAGGCAATGCTTGTTAATGAGGTCTTTTAGGACGTAATTCATGCAAGTTATATAACCCCTAATACAGTGACCCGCATTGGAAGCATAAACACTTTCGTCCAAAACAAGTCCGTTCATTTGTTGCCTTTATATCTAGCAATTGGCTTTTGCCTTAGCCTTCAAATCAATTCACACAGCTTTGACTTTTATCGTTGCCCATGCCCTTCAGCTGGTCCACCAGTGAACATAAACTTAAACAGAAGCTTCCGCTTCTACTGCGCATTAGTGCAGCACCAGTTACATACGCAAAACAATCGAATGTCATCACAAGTCGAAATGAGCCTAGCTCAATTCAATTGCAAAAGAAAAAATAAAGTAAACACTATCTGGCCGAGGTTCGTTGGAAGAAATCTGGATCCGCTAGTTCAGTTAATTCGACACCGTGAAGATCAACGGTTGTGCAAATTGCATCAAATTCCAACTAGCAAAAGCTAGCGCGTAGTCAATATGAATGTATTTCCAAATATTCAATAAATAATACAAAAATTAAAAAATATATTTTTTTAAATGAATTCCTAAGAGAAAATTGGTAATTGGCGCCCAACGTGGGGCGGTGCTAACGAAAGTTCGGATTAAAAAATTCGGTGAATAAAAAGTCGAATCATAATTCACGGACTCGCGCCGCCAACCCAGTAGTGAATGTTCAGGTGAAAACTAAAGGTAGATGATAAAAAGTCATACCATCACCACGAACTAAGTACTATAGTGAAATATTTTTTGTGAAAAAATACAAAAAATACACAAACCAATAATAGTGAAAATTCTGATGAGAAATAAAGGTGGACGATAAAAAATCACACCATCATCAAGAATTAAGTGCTATACAGAGAGATAAAAAAAAACATCTTAACCAGTGAAACAAAAAATTTGTGAAAAACGATAAAATCAACAAATCATCTACCAAGAAGGAAGGGCTGAGGGCAATCCCTCGCCAAAACACCATTCAATCAAAAAAAAAAAAACCCAAAAAACGAAGGAAGGAAGAGCTGAGGGCCATCCCCCGCTACCAATAAACAAACTCCTGGAGAATCAGCAACAATTACGAGGCGGATCTGCTGTTAGCAAAAATAAAAAAATACTAATAAAATAATTTTTAAGTGAAACAATTGTGGCGAGTTAAAAAATTTTAGTTGAAGGAAAAGAAAAAAAAAATAATAATAATTAGTGTAAGCAACCAATCAGCAATTAAGAGAAATTACGTTTAAGAAGTAAATTCACCCTGAAAGATTTAATAAAGCAATTTAACCAATTAAAAATGGCGAATACGAGTAATCCATCAGGCAGCATTTCGGCAAATGCCCAATTACAACAACAGGTCCTTTTGACATCAGAACTCATAAAACAAATAGTAACCACCGAAGTAGACTCCTTAAAACAGGAGATAATATCATTGAAATTTCAACTACAAGCAAATGAAAACAAGGTAGAGGAACACATGATAGAACCATAGTATGTGACGAATCATATGAGATAATCACATCGGTACCAGAATTTCCTTAATTAATGTTTCCTTTCTAAAGTAGTCTATTAAACCGTTATTTTCCATTAGTATTTTTCTTCCTAATACAATGTCATAATAAGGTGAAAATGAATGAATATAGAATTTTTGTATTTGTTGAAAAAGATTGTTGGCACTCTTAGTTATTGGGGATCAGTCCATCAGTAGTTTTGGGTGTCGTTTTGACGGTCCTGAAGTAAGTCTGTTCTGAGTTCGTTGTATAAATTTCTGTTTTGATCAAATTGCTGTTGTCTGGTGGGAGGAGTTTGTTTAAAAGGGGTTTGATTGTTTACGTTAGTGGTTTGGGTCTGTGTGGGATTTGTTAATGGAAAATATGGGCGAATGAATCGTTGGTTGGGGTAAGTGTTTTTGATTTGATTAATGCTTGTAGGTTTATAGGTGTTAAATGAATTTAAATTACGTCTTGGCTGACAATAGGATTTTTTTTTCAATTGGGTCTTGGTATAGACCTTCTTGTTGGTCGGTTTGTCTTAGTTTTTGAACGGTTGAAATGTCATGCCTCACTAAGGTCATGAACAACCTATCGGGTAGTAAGCGTTGAATTGTATTTTTTATAGTAGTTGCCATTGCTTGTGTATAAACCGCTATATTATTTCGGTAATTTTCTAATGTTAACTTATTTATAATAACAGTTGACTTATCTTATAAGTTACCTCTAAAAGGTGTGCGATACAACCTTACTAGTAGTTCCTCCAGGGACGTCTGAGTCTTGAATTTCGTGATTAGGGCGTTTTTTAAATTTGTCAATTCGTTGTGCATTCCAAGTTGGGAGACCTTTTCCGCATCTCCGACAATTTGAAGTTCGATGGCTCCAAATATGATTGCCTTCTGTCGAATGTCGTTCGAAGGGAATAAGTTCAGCAGGTATTCGATACGTCTGATGAACGAGCTGAGATTTGATGGGTCTCCAGAGAATTGCGGTACTTGGGTAATTCCGGTAATTGAGAAAGATTTTCCGCAGTTAACGCCATTTTGGTTTTAGTTCAGTTTTTTTTTTTTATTCACAGACTGCTACAGTATGTCGAGACTGTTATTGTTTTTGTTGTTTTTGTCGCACTTTTGATTTAAGTGGGCTCTTGTTTTTGTTCACAGACTGCTACAGAATGTCTAGACTTATGTCTTAGTGAACTGCACTGTGCATGTTTTAATTTTATTACACCTTAGTGGCGGTCTCACTTCACGAAGCAGGCCACAATATTAGGGCTTTAAATTAAGTCCGATCGCACAGGTTCAAATCGCAAAGTATTCAGTATGCAAACCTTTTACAGAGAATTAACATAAGCCTTTTAAGTTCTACTTAGCTTTATATGTCAAAAATACCGGATCATTAAGTTGTTATTGTTAAGCGTTTGGCGTCTTGGGAGAATGTTATTTATGAGGCTTTTGAAGAGTGAAGCTTTCCAAAAGATCGGCTATAGCTGTTTATATGAAGAGTGAATATGTCACTCCCCCACCTTTTAAATATTAGCTTGTCCTCAAGCGATTATTTCTGGATATAATTGTGGTACTGGATTTTCAATTTCAACTATTTCTGTTTTTGATTCTGTTTCTTTTTCGATATTTTTGTTAGCGGTTTTACTTGATTTTAGGTAAGATTGTTGTTTTACATTTCATATAAAAGTAAAATATGTAAATTAAAACTAAAACAGATATGAAGATTATTACTATGTTTCTGTAAATTGTGTTATTCTTATTGTTTAACAAAATCATTTCTTTAATTTCTATGTGTGACGTTGGTTCGACTTTGGTTACACTGTGTTCATTTATTTGTTTTAATTCTGCTGTGCAGTTGGATATTTTCATGATTTTGTTATTTTCAGTATAAATCTCTTGACCGTTACAATTGTGATGAAGTTTTCTCTTGTCATATTCCAGGTTATAAGTATATTTAGTTTAATATATTGAATATAGGATTGTTTACGATATTTTTGAAAAGTACAACTTGGTGTTTCGTGTTTTATTATGTTAGCTATGCAATGGTCTTTGACAATATTCTTTGTTAGTGTATTTAGAACATAGTTGTTATGTGAGTAGAATTTGCCTTCAATATTTTCCTTAATAATTTATCCATTATTGTCGGGTTAAGGGGCAATTATGAAAGTTGGTTGTTCAATTGTATTCATAGGAATGTGGGACATAAGGAATATTTCATTAGTAGCTACGTTATACCAGGCGGAAGTTTTTATGTTTATCAGATTTTTGTAATTAACGTTGCCAATATTGTCATGTTTTAGTAGTTTAGGATTAAATATTCCTAGTCGTGTTGTGAACCCATTTCAATGTCCTCGATATATTCGGTAAAATGTTCAATGTTAAATTTTAATAGATTAATTTTTTGTTCTTTTTTCAAAGAATTGGACTGGGTCTTAATTATTTCTATGCCATTATTGAGACTGTCAATAACGTGGTTTAGAGTGCTGACCTGTACTGTGTCTTGTGATAGAGTCGAAATTTGTTGTTCAATATGTTGTCTGTCGGGTATAAGTTCAGCAGGTATTCGATACGTCTGATGAACGAGCTGAGATTTGATTGGTCTTCAGAGAATTGCGGTACTTGGGTAATTGCGGTAATTGAGAAAGATGTTCCGCAGTTAACGCCATTTTGGTTTTAGTTCAGTTTTTTTTTTATTCACAGACTGCTACAGTATGTCGAGACTTATGTCTTAGTGAACTGCAATGTGCACCTTTTAATTGTATTACACCTTAGTGGCGGTTAGGGGCTTAAATTAACTCCGATCGCACAGGTTCTTGTGGGGATACTGATTTTAGTCACTTTAAACGAACCGAAATCACTTTGTTGCGGCCAATTCGCGGGTACAATCAGAAAAGGTTACTTGGTCGTACAAGTTTCCTCTTTTCACTAGATTGTCAAAGGATAACGAGTTTATTAGGACTTCTTGTTGGGCGGTTTGTCTTAATTTTTGAACGGTTGAAATGTCATGCCTCGCTAAGGTCATGAACAACCTATCGGGGAGTGAGTGTTGAATTCCATGAGTGTTTGGTGGTAGGTTCTTGGTGACAATAACAACTTCGGCCACATCGGGCCACTTGTGCTTTATTTGTATAAACAAATTCAGCCAAGGGTTTGCTAAGCACTCGCACTCCAGCTTTAGAGTTAATTCATTCACTTTACTATTAAGATTTTTGCCTTGAAATAAGAATTATATTTTTTTCAACACTTTGCCACAAATTGTTGCCACCCTCGGAAATCTTCCGTTGGTACGGAGTTGCCTCTCTATTTCCGTAGTGTGACCCGTCATGTGTTGATAGTTCCTGTATCTTTGCCCATCGATCGATGCCCTTGTGATCCCGGCGCTCCCTTCCGTAGGCGCCTATGACTACCAACAAAATTGATTGCTCCTTTTCTTTCCCGGTAAGTTTAAAGTCTAAAAATGTTTAACGATGGCTTTCGATTCCCCACACCAGCACCTTTCCTCGGAGGATGTGTTCCTAAGGTTCCGTAAAGTGCATTACTCCTTCGTACCAAAGACATTAGAATAACAAGATGCGTAACGGACATACATTGGCATTTGCACTATGCAGTCACTTTTTTGGTGGCGGCAATTATTGCATTTTCACTCTGTTTTTGATAACTATCTTGTAGGCTGATCCCGTCGGATATCCGAGTCTTCTTGCCTCAGGAACTCGTTGTTGGGGATGTGCTCCTCCCGTTGCTGACGCCGTCTTGCCCGTAGGCAATTTCTGTGTGTCTCCGCGATTTCTTTGGTCCCCCAATAGACTAGTTCCTGATGATGTTGGTGATTCCTCGACGCCTTGATGCTGGCGTCTATATCTATATCTATATGCCGTCTCAACTGCTCGAGTGAGACACTCTGCGCTGTCCGTTGCGTTCGCACCGGATTCCCCGGATTCCCCCGGATTCAGGATTCCCAAATTCCCTCAGGAACGGGTCCCGCTGGAGCGTCCTTGGGTTGAAGTGCCTTTGCTATGTTTGGGGCTGTCGCAGATTATCGCCTTGTGGTCATTGTGCGCACTGGAATAGCGAGCCACAGCAAAATCGACCCGACACAGCAAAATCCAGCTTTGCTGAAGGTGTGCTCCGAACCCGTATTTAGAGCTACTATCAGCGACGCGAAAGCTTCCTGCAGGGTTTGCACTCTTGCATTTGATTAATGTTTTGGCCAATTTCGTTGGCCAATTATTATGATCTAATAAAATATTATTTAAAAACTAATGCCGTGACTATTATTTTTTTTAGGTAATTGATGTAACAGAAATAGAAAATAATGTAAATCCTATTTTGTATCTTAAATTATCCGCCTGAGGACAGGCTAATTTCTTAAGGATGGGGAAGTAGCATATGTATGTACCAAATCAAACCAATATCAAATTATACTTTGCCCAGTAACACACTTAAACTAACTTACTCTTCTTGAACAAAGAAGAGAGCCACTCAAGCTCATATAAACAAAGTCGACGAAGTGTTTGCTAAGCGTTCAACTCACACTCCAGATTTAGATTTAATTTGTTCGCTCTATACTTAGGACTAGAATTGTCTCCGCTTCCGCAATTTTACATATTTGAATAAAGAATTTATTTTTTTTTCTAAATAAATTACCGTGGATTCGTTATAGACGCATTCGGTGGTCCTAAACTTATAGTGACCAACAAAGTACCTTCGTGACTAATCAGAAGTGACTAATCCGCCAGTCATACAGTGCTTAATAATTAAAATCGCTTCAATTTGGGAGCCCACCATAAATTTGTGACCGCTACTAGAAGTGAAAAAATTACATAACTAACATAAATTAATAATAAGATCACTAAAGGGTAACTGAAGCCACAGATTTTGCATATTAAGCAAAGACAGTATGTAGCCCGCAAAACAAAAAGCGTCAAATAAAATAAAATAAAAAAAACAACAATGGCACTATCACAACAACAAGTGCAACTACTCTCAGAGAATCATCTGTACCAGTCTCTTGGTCAGATTCGACAGGTACCAACACTTACCGGTACGACACTGGAACTGAGTTCGTTCATAAGAAGAATAGAGTTCATACTTCAACTTTACCCATTAACTGACCCGTCAGTTACACTTCCTCTTCAGTGCAAATTTGGACGGTACATACAAAAATCAGTACAGCCCAAACTATAACAACACTTAAAATAATGAAAATTATAATCTAGACAAAATAAAAATCAATATATTAAAAAAAAATAATAACAGCCATGACCAGTCTTTCGAATACCTATTCCAAGAATTTAAGCAAAAACTCGACCAAGCACAGACACAAAATCCTTTAAATTATCAACAAAATTCTTCAAACTATCAACAAAATCCAGTTTCTTCATCTGCTCCGAATCAGGCAACAAAAAAGCAAAGACCCAGTACCAGCGGCCATTCAAAAAATGGATACGTCTAAAAATTTTCATCTACATGCCTAAGACGAAGAAGAAGACACAACTCCTTCATAAAAATTGTTTTAAACAATATACCGCGCCGATGTGTTATAGATACTGGGTCCACAATAAACATCATGAGAGCAAACATTTTTAAATTTTCGAGCTAAAACTACTAATTTACAATTAGTACAATTTACAATTAAACACCACTAACGGTGCAATAACCCTAAAAGAAATCATAATTTTCAAACCAAGTAAGCTATGCCCCACTAAACTAGTTTTTTATATTCATAATTTTTCTGGAAATTATTATATGATATGTAGTGTACGTAGTTCGATAGATTTTTAACTAGTTGGTCTTTTAATAGTGGGTGGTAATTACTAATAAAGAGGACCTTGTACTCCCTTCGCTAGGGATGCGCACTCTTGCTATGCTCGGGTCTAGCTCGCAGATTCTGATAAGTATTGGGAATTTTGGATGTTAATGATTCCCTAAGTCTTTACCCTCCCTACCATGACAATGCTACTTAAAATATTTACATTGTCCCTTGGCCAAGTTCAAAATAACTCTACCACATATTTAAGAAAGTGTTCAACATAAGTACTCGACAAACCATTAAATCTATTTATTCACAATTCATTCTTTTTCAATATATCTTCAATCATAATTCCATTTATATAAATTCAGTTTAGTAAACTTTTCCATTAAATCTCTTTTACAAACTAACAATTTTTAATCTACGCATAATTATCCTAGTCATTCTCTAACTCTTCATTTTTGTTCATATTCAATGGGTAAAATAAAGTATATAAAAGTAAAGTATAAAGCAAATATATATAAGTAATTGAATATAAAATTAACAATTATAGTTACATAATCTTTAGTCAAATGCAGATCTTATTTTATTTAGACGTTCGAGTGGCATTTTGTAGAAACATTAAATATCCACTCCATGATGTGCGTAAAGTTGGGCCCAAGTTCACGTTGACATTGTCGAGCTGTAGGTCAAACTCTTAAGGTTCTATGTTAAATTCCTATTCAAATGCCAAAAGTTCCGTCAATCTGCGAGTATTTAATTCATTATAAATCGCAATACAAAAGAAAATCGAGAATCAAAACAAAACACGACATATTACTGCAGCACTGCAGCGATAAGACCTTAGGAAACCGCTGGCTGCTACGCTGCGTTGCGATAAGACGAAATCACAAAGTTAGACCTCCGTTGGTCATAGGAGATGATCTTCACTGCGTGACGTTGATGATGTCCAAATATAATTAAAACTGCTCCGGTCGTCTAAACTTCTGCCTAGCTGGATAATCTGGATGAGCTCTAGCCTTCCAATATATTTGGCTAGTTATCATTCGGCAGGTGGCCGGTTGCGTAACTTGTTGCTGAAGGTTATGTCGCCTCGTGGCCTCTTCTTGGAGCGAACGGGGTTTAAACCATGAGCTGATGCGGGGGTCGACGAGACGGGGGGGTAGTCGGCTGTAGAGCAACCAAATGCTCTTATATAGGCCTGGCCTTGAAATATCCCAACTCTTGTTTTTATGAGATTGGATATATATAACTAAATTATATTTCCACGTGTAAGTGAAGTTTAAATGGGCAGCGTCAAAAATTGTGAGCGTTCGCCACGAAGTTTTATCCGATAATGATCTAAGCTCTGGGAAGCTGTGGTCGCTGTTATAGCTTTTCTTTCCCTAACTGTATAATCGTACGATCATATTCTGTCCTGATTGGTCTAAGACAATTCTCTCGCTTTTTGTTTTACACAAAAGCTGCTATAATTTAGGGCGAGGGTATCTTGAAGAGTTATTGCAGTGTAAAGTTAAGTTGGTCACTACAGATATTACGTACAGGCTTCCTAGAAGACGCAAACGCCAAAATAAACTTTGGTGAAAGAAGCGTAGATTTAAACAACAAAAACTTCTCAATGGACTACATACCAGAACGAGAAGGTAGCCTAGAAGACAACCTGCACTGTTTGAGTGATTTTACAGCCATCATTATCCACTAATGATAAAGCCACAAATAAACCAGAAGTCTAAATTTTGGTTTTCCAGATGCATCACTCTTTTTTTGGAACTATCCAAATTGGTGAGCAGTAAGGAGATTTACATTTCCGAATTATACCTTGTTCGATCATCTATTTTATTTGTCTGTTGACCTCCTCGTCCACTGATTGAGGATATTTATATGTTTTCTGAAGACAGGATCCTTATGTATGGTTCGTATAGATTGCTTAATCGTGCTTGTAAAGGTCAAATTGTCGCCTTCACGATATTGAATGTTACTAAATTCAAAAAGGACTTTTTTTAATTTTTCTTATCTTCTGCATTTAGATGATCTAATCTAAATATAGATCTAAATCTAAATCTAGAACATCTAAATGCATTGTTTTCTTCCAATGATTTATTGATGGCGAAATCATTCTACGTCTGATATACCATTTTTACTGGATGTTATTTGTATTTTAACATCTGATTTTAACCAATTCGTATCTGCTTTTAATCTTTATCTGCTTTTTTTTCCTGTGGTTTTCCCATTTCGTTAAAAATTTTTATTATAGCTCATTTAGTTTCTAACCAATATCTGCTATTTACTTCAGTTAATGTTGCGATTTTAGAAGATACAAGATAAAAATTGTTGGTTACCAACTAAATAAAAATACATTACATATTTTTCTGTGATGTAAATTTATGGGTTGATCTCATATTATAATTCCGTATTTCTGAGTTCGGTTTTTGCTACATTGCAAATTTCGCATTCGTATATTATATTTTGAATTAGTTTTTGATAATCTTGGAAATATAACTTTTCTTCAAACCATTTCGTTGTTTTCTTATTCCTAGATGAAATAATTCCTAGTGATTCTTTAATATAGTTCCTTTAAATTCTGCAAAAGTTTTTATATCATTTAATTTGATACTAGTTTTAATTACTTTAGTTTTACTGTTAGGACCTATGATTACTGCAAACGTTTTTTGAAAGGTTGGGAAATCTGGTTCATGATGGAAATAAAGTTTGTCCAATTATCATCCATTCTTGGAATTGGAAATTTGTCATTGGCAGTGATTCCATTTAGATTTCGGTAATCAACCACAAGTCTATATTTTGGTTTTCCAGATGCATCACTTTACGAATCTTAGTTTGTATGTATCCTTTTTTGTCTCTTCACAAATTTATTTTATTTTTATTTTTTGCTCTTAAGATAGATTTTGATTTTCACATGTGTTGCACTATTGCTTTTTCGTGCGGTTTTGAGGTAACCAATGGGAGCCTCTCACAAATTCAATTGCGTCTTCCTGATATTAAATTCAGGTTTGTTGTTGACACTGCGTTACACAGCTTCGCGCTATGGTCGAGGTTCCAATTAAAACTTAACACCGTTAAAACTTGACCGTTACACGGTTTCGCGTTATTGTGGAGGTGCTAATTAAAGCTTAACACGATATTGATCGTCGCATGGGTGTCTAAAAGCGTGGTGTTTTTATATAGCGATTAAATAGATATTAACACTATCACGACCGACTGCCAGTTACATTATTTACTTTTGAGTCTATTAAATGGACCGTTGTAGTAACTAAGACCCACGCTGTAACAGCAGTTTTGTCAAATAAAAGAAATGATCTTTATTCTATCTCGAAGCTCAAGTCCGACAACAAATACAACTCAATAAAAATTTGCGTAAAAGATGGCAAGAAGCTCTCTACCTTGCCGACAAAAGATTGTATAACAAGGCTGCATCTGATCTCAAAAAATTACTGTCAACTTTAAGAAATTAATCTCTCGCTGAATATTTTAGAAATCTAGATCTACATTCTTGTAACCATGAATATAATTTATAGAGAGCAACCAAACATCTTAAACGACCTGCAAAAAGAAACACAGTAGTCCGAAACTGAAATGGCGAATGGTGTAGATCTGATGATGAACAAGCCAAAGCATTTGCTCAGGTGTTGAGCATGTTGAGTCATCAGACTCTGTATTTAAGCCAAATGATATTGATAACCCGCAAACAGAAAGGGAAGAAGATAACTTTCTCGAGTCTCCCTGCCAAATGAGCTTACCCATTCGTAAAATCAGTATTAAAGAAGTTTCATCAGAAATTAAATGGCTTAATAGTAATAAGGCTCCAGGTTCGGACAATATAGATGGCAATTCTTAAAAAATCGATCACCAAAGTGTATACAATGTCTTACGTTTATATTTAATGCGATCTTAAGAGTTGACCACTTCCCAAGCCTGTGTGCAGAAATTATAATGATCCTTAAACCAAACAAAGTGAAGTGACATCGTACCGTGCTGTCAATATTTTTTAAAGTATTTGAAAAAATACTTTTAAAGAGAATGTTGCCAATCTAGGACGAATTCGCTATCATACCCGAACACCAGTTTGGATTCAGAAGAGGCCATTGAACCCCTAAGCCATGTCACAGGATTATAAATTAAATTTTATCAACATTTGAGAGCAAAAAATACTGCACTGGAACAATCTTTCTTGACATCCATCAAGCGTTTGATCGAGTCTGACATGACGGCTTATTATATAAAATCAAAAAGTGGTTACCTGCTCCATTATTAGAGTCATACTGAACCAAAAGACACTCTTACGTGCAACAAAAAAAAATGAATGTAATGGAGTCCCACAAGGAAGCGTCTTAGGACCTGTCCACCCTATACACGGCCGATATGCCGGTAACATATACGTGCACTGTGGCAACATACGCGGATGATACAGCTATATTAGCTACTCATCTAAAGAGGAAGCCTCACAACTCCTGCAAGCAGAGCTACCCCTTATTGAAAGCTGGTTCCTTCCTTGGAAAATTAAAGTCAACGCCCTGAAATCTGCGCAAATAACTTTTGCGTTTTTTTCCGTTTTGTCCGTTTATACAAAGCTATACTAAAGACTTATGGGTACTGCTAGCAACTCAAATATTGGGATTCTACAATGCCACCAATCAAAAATTTTAAGACAAATTGTTAATGCTTGTTAATGTTCAAACGATTAAACGATAATGTTCAAACTTAAAAGATTTCACGTGCTAGATTTTCCTGACAGTCATTAAGTATTAAAACATGTTCTATTTCTTCTATTTTATTGAGATATTAACCAATTTTTATTGGTTTAATTAGAATTTCTTCGCATAGAATGGTTACAGGGATTCTTACAATATAGATTAACATTGGTCTGTTACTCACAATGCTTTTTCTGCTTGTGCATGGCTTCCTCAAAATTTGTGTAAGGTAATTAATTATAATTTAATATTCTTTTAACTTCATTGATCTCCTGGTCTCCTGGTATTTGATGATTGCCCACTGTATGGCCTGATTGAGATTAAGAATTTCCTCTTTAAGCATTTGAATTTGAAACATTAATGTGGTGCTGTATCCCTTTGCAGACGATCAAAGGCTGTTTATTAAATTTCTATGGCCAGAGTGATTTTATTTTTTTGTCAATGATTAGCCTCCTGACATTCAAGCTGTTGATAAGGTGTTTAGCAATCCTGATTTCCTCTCTTATGAAGGGCAGAATTGGGTCGTAAATGTTAATTTTATTAAGGCTGTGTGATTAATTTTATCAATGGTATTTTCATATTCCTATATGTCAATAATATGGATCAATCTAAAGATCCCTGTTTAAACCTTGGTTAGTCCTGTAGTGAGTGTCATAATGTCCGAATTAGTGTAGTCCGTTATTTGTACGTCCGCAGGTGTTTAATGAGATTTTTATAAATAATTCTCCCGCTTTCTGCTAGTACTGTAGTCATTCTGCTTTCCTTGACAATTTCTTTTTTGTATCTGGCTGACAAATTGGTGCCTAATCTTTTATTATTTTGTACGAATATCTCTTGTCCAGGATAATATTTTTTTATCTGATCCCTACTTTTATTATTCTTTTTCCTGCGTGAAGTTTTGTCCGAAATATTGTCTTTTTGTCTGGAGTAGTTTAATCTCAAGTGATACTTTTCTGATAAAGAATAAATCGACCGGTTTCCTGTTTGTAGTTGAGTGTATTGAAGTAAAGTAAGTTTTAAGTCGTTTAATGAACTGTGTACTTTCTCGGCCGTTTGACATATAATTATTTCTGAAACAGTTGAATGAGTTCTATCTGACCGTTGGCTGAACTGTTGTATGGTGGTGCTTTAAAGACCTTTATACTGAACTGGTCTAGCAGCATCCTCGCTTTTGGTTTTTGTGTTTGTTGTATTCCTTTCCTAAAACGTTTTTAAGCTTCCGAAGGATTTAGTTATCCTACAGAAAAATAAATTTTTTTTTTTCTTCATTAACGAACCCGAATATGGGATATAAGATGTTTACAGATGTAGGCACAAGACTTAACTCGAACTGTTCAAACTCGTTTAACTAATTGTGAGGATGGTCTCTTGAGACCATCGGAAGTTTCCATTATTTAAATTACTTCTTTGTTTATGTCTGGGTGTCTTGGAATTCGGTTGGGAGCGTGTTGAATGTGCAGATCTCTTATTACAGTGATCGATAAATTTATAGTGGGTTGCCAAGTGAAAGAAATGTATTGGGCAATGGGATACATGGAGATTTGGATATGTCACTATATATATATAAAAAAGTGTGGGCATAAGGCGTTAGAGTGGGCGTGGGAAATATTTTTTTGTCAAATTTAAAGAAATTTACCAGATATATAAATTTTATTAAAAATTAAAAAATATCATATTTTTCATAAGTGTGAAAGTGGTGACAGTTTTTAAGGGTTTATGGGCGTTACGGTGGGCATTGCCAAAAAGATTTTTTGGCAAATCGATGTGTATAAATTTACAAGATATATTCAAAAATGAAAAATATCACATTTTTTAAAAGTGTATGCGTGACTGTCTTGAGCGTTTCAATAAGTTTTTTTTTTGCACACTTATACTTATAAATACATACATATATAAAAAAGTGAAAAATATTACATTTTTTAAATGTGGGCGTGTTCAGGTCCTATCTTTTTTTTTGGTTGTAAATTTCAGATCCTTAGTGATCATCATAATATATGTACGGACGGGAATGGCTAAAAGATTTTTGGGAAAGCATAGAAATTGAATATCATTATGACCAATGTAGTTAATATTATTATTTCGAATATATAAGGTTGGCAAATATCTCCATTCCGCCTTTTTGTCTTTTGAATTTCGCGGATATGTACAAAGCGCTACAGAGCTCGTATCTGGCAATACTATACATAATTTGAAAGGTCTTGACATAACCTACAAAACGACGCTATGCATGATTAGTTTGGATATTGCGTTCAACAGTTATAAACGTGTAAACATGGAGTTCACTAACGCCGAAATTCGCGCTATTTTAAAGTTTTCCTTCGTTAAAGGCAAATCCGCTAGAGAAACGTTCCGTGAGATTAATGGTGTTTTGGGGGATGGTACTCTATCACTTCGAACCGCGGAGGAATGGTTTCAACGATTCAGAGCCGGTGAAAACGACACCATGGATAAGCCAGTCGGCGGAAGACCTGTGACGACAAATACCGATCAAATCATGAAATACATCGAGTTAGACCGGCATGTGGCATCTCGTGCCATCGCCCAGGAGATGGGAGTTAGTCACCAAACCATTTTAAACCATCTGCAGAAGGCTGGATACAAAAAAAAGCTTGATGTTTGGGTGCCGCATGATTTGACGCAAAAAACCTTCTGGACCGAATCAGCGCCTGCGATATGCTCCTGAAACGGAACGAACTCGACCCATTCTTGAAGCGGATGGTGACTGGCAACGAAAAATGGATCACATACGACAATATCAAGCGAAAACGGTCGTGGTCGAAGGCCGGTGAATCGTCCCAAACAGTGGCCAAGCCGGGATTGACGGCCAGGAAGGTTTTGCTGTGTGTTTGGTGGGATTGGAAGGGAATCATCTAAGGGATTTCTACCATCTACTGCGAACAACTGGACCGCTTGAAGCAGGCGATCGACCAGTAGCGTCCAGAATTGGCCAACAGGAAGGGTGTAGTGTTCCACCAGGACAACACCAGACCACACACTTCGTTGATGACTCGTCAGAAGCTACGGGAGCTCGGATGGGAGGTTTTATCGCATCCACCATTTAGCCCGGACATAGCGCCAAGTGATTACCACCTGTTCCTGTCCATGGCGAATGCCCTTGGTGGTGTAAAGTTGAACTCAAAAGAGGCTTGTGAAAAGTGGCTGTCCGAGTTCTTCGCAAATAAGGAGGGGGGCTTCTACGAGGGAGGTATTATGAAGTTGCCGTCTAGATGGAAACAGATTATCGAACAAAACGGCGCATATTTGAACTAAATCCGATCACTGTAACACTTTTTATAAAGCATTGAATAAAGAGCAAAAAAGCTGAAGGGAGATATTTGCCAACCTATTATTATTATTTTTTTGTTTTCTTTTGTATTAAGTTTTTTGTTTCAATATACGATGTCGGTTCCAATTGCTTACATAGATGTTTTGTGTATAATCTAATCTAATCTGTTTGAAATTGAGAATTCTTCTAATTGGATGGAACAATTAAATATGTTTATGATATTGTTTCCTTCAATTGTGATTTTATTTTTAATACAGTTTTGATTTACTTCGGTTTTTGGCATATTCCAAGTGAGTAATATTTATTATTTGGTTGATTTGATGATTTTTATATGTGTTTATATAGTGACGTATTTACGCCACCCAAACCGGCCAATTTCATTAATTTCATGAACAATAAAGAACTTCCTGTACTGTATGCCCTCTGCTAAGTATGCGTTTTGATAAAAAAAATCCTTTGGCAACGATAAACAAATTCTTGGGCATCGGCACTTAGCCATTCATGTAAACAAATCCCTAAGCCTAACCTAAACAGAGGCTTCTCCTCAATTTTACTTACATTTTATTTTCAGTCTTAGGTTGAACACTGAAGAATGAAGATCATAATTCAACTCGGTTTGCAATTTCTTTTATTTAAAAAAACTTCGGTTTCAGCGTTGGTCTTAGTTACTACATCGGTCCAAATAACAATGAAAGTGTCGCAGTCGGTCGTGATAGTATTAAAATCTATTTAATCGCTATATAAAAACACCACGCTTTTAGACACCCATGCGACGGTCAATATCGTGATTGGAGCCTCGACAATAGCGCGAAACCGTGTAACGCAGTGTCAACAACAAAACTGAGAGGCTGTAAATCCAATTGGTTACCTCAGAACCCCACGAAAATGCAATAGTGCAACCCATGTGAAAATCAAAATCTATCTTAAGAGCAAAAACTAAAAATAAAATAAATTAGTGAAGAGACAAAATAAGATACATACAAACTAAGATCCGTAAAACAACAAATAAAAATAAAAAAAATAAAATAAAGTAAAACAAAAAATAACAATATTAAAAAATTTTTTGAGAACAACGACAAAATGACAGAACCCAGAGTCGTGTCACCCCTATAACATGACCCAGGTTGCCTACCAGATTGGCAATGTGGAGAGGTTCAACGGTGATCCGGGCACCCTATACACCTTTGTAAGCCGAATTGTCTACATACTGGCTCTTTATGTTACCGGACCGCCAACAGCAGACCCTATATGGGCATGTCGAGCGCAGCATCAGCGGAGACGTCATGCGCAGCATTGGAGCCAACAATATCAACACCTGGCTAAGACGACAACTGGTACTCAACTATAACCACATTATTTTGGACGAGTTTCGGAGGACCCCATTCAGAGACAGTGCACGAGCATTCCTGGAGGAAGCAGGAAACCGCAGACAAACACTTACCAGTAAGCTAGAATTAGAACAAAATGATGAAGAAAAAACTTTATATTTAAGATTAATAACATCCAGTATTGAATCCCTTATTGAAAAATTACCTACACACATTTATTTAAGAATAAATAACCCCAATATACCAGATCTGCGATCACTCATAAACATTTTACAAGAAAAAGGAATTTATGAACAAGCGAGTCATACAAGCTCTTATATTAAAAAACAAAATTCTTCTGATAAGCCACAAAAATCCTATAATCACAATATTAATCAGACTATCAATAATACCAGAAGATATCCAATCCAACAACACCAATATCCAAATCACCAATCTACACAAAACTCAAGTTCCTATGTAACCAATCAACCAATAAAGCGATTAAGACCAGCTGATAGTGGACAGACTGGAATGGGTATTGACGAATCATTGTACCAAAAGGACGCTTTTTATCAGCAGTGTGTCCCATATCACTATTTTTACTATCAAACTTACGACCATTTTGAATATTATCCAGAATATCAGCATCAAACTGAAAACAACCAAAATTCAGAAACAACACAACAGCCACAGCAAGCAATGACAACCGAAAACCCAATGTTGAACAGGCCGAAAATTTTCAGCCACAGGCCTTGGAAAACCACAATATGTAACAATTAAATACACAGAAAATAATTTGAAATGCATTATTGATACCGGATCAACAGTTAACATGATATCCAAAAACATATTTGACCTACCAATCCAGAATACTAATATTCTTATTCATACCAGCAACGGACCGCTCATTATCATCAAAAGAATTCAAAGAATTTGTTCCCAACAACAAACGAATTTTAACTGTACCCTTTTTCCGAGAATTACTATCTCTCTTATTAGGAAGAAAACTTTTAGCAGAAACAAAGGCAAGAATAAGTTGCCGCGATCAAGAGGTTACTCTTTACAACAACAAATACAAATTAGTAGAAGGAATAGCAGCACAAGAGCAGAGTCATTTTGAAAATTTAAATTTTCACCCCTATTAGAATCAGACCTATACAGATTGGAACATTTAAATAACGAAGAAAAACAAAGATTGTGTGCACCCTTGCTGTACCATGAAGGTTACAAGTTGACATTTACTAATCAAACCAAACATACCATTAATACAATTATACATTCTTAATTATACAGTTACCTTATACAGGCTTATGAACAAGAGTTCGAAAGCCAAATACAAGATATGCTAAATCAGGGTATTATACGTACCAGTAACTCACCTTACAATAGTACCAGCTGGGTTGTTCCAAAAAAGCAAGATGCATCAGGCAAACAGAAACTTAGAATTGTAGTAGACTACCGAAAATTCCCAAGCATGGACGAAAGGAAAGCTAGGCAGATGTAATTATTTCACAACTATAGACCTGGCAAAAGGTTTTCACTAGATCGATATGGACCCATAATCAATTTCAAAGACAGCCTCTTCCACCAAGCACGGTCATTACGAATATTTGCGCATGCCATTTGGATTAAAAAACGCACCAGTCACCTTTCAACGGTGCATGAATGACATTTTAAGATCACTCTTAAATAAACACTGTCTTGTATACCTGGACGACATAATTTTATTCTCGACATCCCTTGATGAGCACCTACAATCGCTTAGACTAGTTTTCGAAAAACTAGCAAAGGCCAACCTTAAATTACAGCTTGACAAGTGTGAGTTTCTCAAGCATGAAACCACATTTTTAGGACGTATTGTAACACCAGATGGAATAAAACCAAATCCTGAAAAGAATAAAGCCATTCAGAAATATCCAATTGCCACTAAACCAAAAGAAATAAAATCTTTTCTTGGACGGACAGGATACTACTGTAAATTCATTCCAAACTATGGAGAAGTATCCAAACCCATCACTAAATGTTTAAAAAAGAACATGAATATTGATATTACCAACCCAGAATATGACTTCGCATTTAAAAAATTAAAATATCTACTATCAAAAGACCCAATTCTCAAAGTACCCGACTTTACAAAGAAATTAATTTTAACCACAGACGCAAGTGATGTCGAAGGATGATGAAGGAGCGGTACTCTCACAAGAGGGACACCCACTTAGTTACATAAGCCGAGCACTTAACGAACACGAGATCAATTACAGAGCAATCGAGAAAGAACTCTTGGCAATTGTATGGGCGACAAAGACTTTCCGAAACTACCTAATTAGACGACACTTTGAAATATCCAGTGATATTTACAACCAAGCTTGTTGTATCGTATGAAAGATCCAAATTCAAAACTAACCCGATGGAGAGTAAAATTATCCGAATTTGATTTTGACATAAAGTACATTAAAGGAAAAGAAAATTGCGTGGCGGACGCACTATCCAGAATAAAACTCGAGGAGACAAACCTGAGCGAACGGACCCAACATAGCGCAGAAGATCTTTATAACAGAAAGACTTTTAAACACATTCAACAGACAGGTGATATTTTTGAAGGGACCACGAAATATTAAAATGACCAAGTATTTCAAAAAACATATAACACAGATTTATTACGACAATATGACTAGAGAAAAAGCCGAACAATATTTGGTTGACCATTTTTGGGGTAAAAAGAGTGTGTTGTATATTGACAGTGACGCAGATTTCGGGATCATTCAAGCCGCACATAAACAGACTAAAAACACTAAATATACCGGAATCTTGCGTAGCATAATTTTACTAAACCACTTATGCAGAATTTAAAGAATTGATCATAAGTACTCACGAAAAACTTCTACACCCTGGAATACAGAAAACTACAAAGCTTTTCGGTGTAACGTACTATTTCCAATAGTCAACTAGTTATCCAAAACATAATAAATAAATGCAATATCTGTAATTTAGCAAAGACAGAGCACCTTAACACAGATACACCCAGACCAGAGCATTGCCGCGACAATTTCATGATAGACATTTACTCATCTGAAGGCAAACATTACGTTAGTTGCATGAACATTTATTTTCCATTTGCCACATTAGAAGAAATAAAAACAAAGGACTGGTTGGAATGCAAAAATGCACTTATGCGTATATTCAACCAGCTGGGCAAGCCAAAAATACTAAAAGCAGACAGAGATGGCTCATTTTCCAGTTTGGCCCTCAAACGATGGCTAGACAGTGAGGAAATTGAATTGCAGCTTAACACTACAAAGACCGGTGTAAGACTACATAAAACAAAGACTACATAAAAAAAATGCTCATCTGGATAAGTTACTTTTTCATAAATTGGGACTTTTATTATTTCGGAATGTGGAAATCGGTTTTTATGCAGGTAGTTACTGAATTTAAAATATCGTGTTTTAGTAATTTGGGATTGAATATTCCTAATCTGGTCATTTACATTCCTAATTTGATTTCTTCAATATATTCTTTCATTTTTTCATCGTAAATTAAATTACATTAATGGCATGATTGACAGTGTCGATTATTAGATTTATTTCAGTTACTTCAATACTATTATCTTTCAATTTTTGAATTAACTTCTTAATCTTCTGTATCGTTTTCATTTAATGGTGCATAAAGATATATAATAGCGAGTAATAGCGATAATAACGAGTTCGCGGTTGCAAGTTTTGAAAAAAATATAAGTTCAATTCACGTCTTAATGGTATAGTGGATGAATTAGAACTAAATCTGGAGTGTGAGTTGAACGCTTAGCAAACCCTTGGTCGACTTTGTTTATATGAACTTGAAGGCTCTAATCTTTATTCAAATGGGTTGCGCTCTATAAGAGAGTTGCGCATGGAAAATTACCAGGATTTGTGCTGCGTAAGCTTAGTGGGAACGAATTTCGGCATAGGCGGATGTTTATGTCTATGAATCAATTGTTTATGCTAACGCGGCCGAAATTGTTATTGTCGCCACGAGCTTGGGATCTGACTTATGTGTTGGGGTTTGTAAGTTTAAGTGTGTTGCTGGGCAAATGGATTGGATGGGTGTGATCAAGAGGTACATATGTACTGTGTGTGTGGTGTGTGTGTGTGTAACCAAGTGAGAAGAAACAGGATTTACATTATTTTCTATTTCTGTTACATCATTGTTTACAATATTTGATTCAATAGGAGTGGCTACTTGTCTTTTGAATTTGATTATAATTTTCTTAGCTATATTCTTATATTTGTAGATATAATAGAATATTATTATGACAACTAAAACTATTAAAATAGTAAATGTAATTATTTGATCCGTTTTGATGCGTTTTGATAAAAAAAATCCTTTGGCAACGATAAACAAATTCTTGGGCATCGGCACTTAGCCATTCATGTAAACAAATCCCTAAGCCTAACCTAAACAGTTTTGCCTGCTCTTTCTGTGTTTCCAAGTATCTAAGAGCAATGCTCTCCCAATATACACTAACATATTTCTTAAGCACAGAGGCTTCTCCTCAATTTTAGTTACATTTTATTTTCAGTCTTAGGTTGAACACTGAAGAATAAAGATCATAATTCAACTCGGTTTGCAATTTCTTTTATTTAACAAAACTTTTATTTTAAAAAAAAGAACCCAGAGTCGTGTCACCCCTATAACATGACCCAGGTTGCCTACCAGAGTGGCAATGTGGAGAGGTTCAACGGTGATCCGGGCACCCTATACACCTTTGTAAGCCGAATTGTCTACATACTGGCTCTTTATGTTACCGGACCGCCAACAGCAGACCCTATATGGGCATGTCGAGCGCAGCATCAGCGGAGACGTCATGCGCAGCATTGGAGCCAACAATATCAACACCTGGCTAAGACGACAACTGGTACTCAACTATAACCACATTATTTTGGACGAGTTTCGGAGGACCCCATTCAGAGACAGTGCACGAGCATTCCTGGAGGAAGCAGGAAACCGCAGACAAACACTTACCAGTAAGCTAGAATTAGAACAAAATGATGAAGAAAAAACTTTATATTTAAGATTAATAACATCCAGTATTGAATCCCTTATTTAAAAAAATTACCTACACACATTTATTTAAGAATAAATAACCCCAATATACCAGATCTGCGATCACTCATAAACATTTTACAAGAAAAAGGAATTTATGAACAAGCGAGTCATACAAGCTCTTATATTAAAAAACAAAATTCTTCTGATAAGCCACAAAAATCCTATAATCACAATATTAATCAGACTATCAATAATACCAGAAGATATCCAATCCAACAACACCAAATCACCAATCTACACAAAACTCAAGTTCCTATGTAACCAATCAACCAATGAAGCGATTAAGACCAGCTGATAGTGGACAGACTGGAATGGGTATTGACGAATCATTGTACCAAAAGGACGCTTTTTATCAGCAGTGTGTCCCATATCACTATTTTTACTATCAAACTTACGACCATTTTGAATATTATCCAGAATATCAGCATCAAACTGAAAACAACCAAAATTCAGAAACAACACAACAGCCACAGCAAGCAATGACAACCGAAAACCCAATGTTGAACAGGCCGAAAATTTTCAGCCACAGGCCTTGGAAAACCACAATATGTAACAATTAAATACACAGAAAATAATTTGAAATGCATTATTGATACCGGATCAACAGTTAACATGATATCCAAAAACATATTTGACCTACCAATCCAGAATACTAATATTCTTATTCATACCAGCAACGGACCGCTCATTATCATCAAAAGAATTCAAAGAATTTGTTCCCAACAACAAACGAATTTTAACTGTACCCTTTTTCCGAGAATTACTATCTCTCTTATTAGGAAGAAAACTTTTAGCAGAAACAAAGGCAAGAATAAGTTGCCGCGATCAAGAGGTTACTCTTTACAACAACAAATACAAATTAGTAGAAGGAATAGCAGCACAAGAGCAGAGTCATTTTGAAAATTTAAATTTTCACCCCTATTAGAATCAGACCTATACAGATTGGAACATTTAAATAACGAAGAAAAACAAAGATTGTGTGCACCCTTGCTGTACCATGAAGGTTACAAGTTGACATTTACTAATCAAACCAAACATACCATTAATACAATTATACATTCTTAATTATACAGTTACCTTATACAGGCTTATGAACAAGAGTTCGAAAGCCAAATACAAGATATGCTAAATCAGGGTATTATACGTACCAGTAACTCACCTTACAATAGTACCAGCTGGGTTGTTCCAAAAAAGCAAGATGCATCAGGCAAACAGAAACTTAGAATTGTAGTAGACTACCGAAAATTCCCAAGCATGGACGAAAGGAAAGCTAGGCAGATGTAATTATTTCACAACTATAGACCTGGCAAAAGGTTTTCACTAGATCGAGATGGACCCATAATCAATTTCAAAGACAGCCTCTTCCACCAAGCACGGTCATTACGAATATTTGCGCATGCCATTTGGATTAAAAAACGCACCAGTCACCTTTCAACGGTGCATGAATGACATTTTAAGATCACTCTTAAATAAACACTGTCTTGTATACCTGGACGACATAATTTTATTCTCGACATCCCTTGATGAGCACCTACAATCGCTTAGACTAGTTTTCGAAAAACTAGCAAAGGCCAACCTTAAATTACAGCTTGACAAGTGTGAGTTTCTCAAGCATGAAACCACATTTTTAGGACATATTGTAACACCAGATGGAATAAAACCAAATCCTGAAAAGAATAAAGCCATTCAGAAATATCCAATTGCCACTAAACCAAAAGAAATAAAATCTTTTCTTGGACGGACAGGATACTACTGTAAATTCATTCCAAACTATGGAGAAGTATCCAAAACCCATCACTAAATGTTTAAAAAAGAACATGAATATTTATATTACCAACCCAGAATATGACTTCGCATTTAAAAAATTAAAATATCTACTATCAAAAGACCCAATTCTCAAAGTACCCGACTTTACAAAGAAATTAATTTTAACCACAGACGCAAGTGATGTCGAAGGATGATGAAGGAGCGGTACTCTCACAAGAGGGACACCCACTTAGTTACATAAGCCGAGCACTTAACGAACACGAGATCAATTACAGAGCAATCGAGAAAGAACTCTTGGTAATTGTATGGGCGACAAAGACTTTCCGAAACTACCTAATTAGACGACACTTTGAAATATCCAGTGATATTTACAACCAAGCTGGTTGTATCGTATGAAAGATCCAAATTCAAAACTAACCCGATGGAGAGTAAAATTATCCGAATTTGATTTTGACATAAAGTACATTAAAGGAAAAGAAAATTGCGTGGCGGACGCACTATCCAGAATAAAACTCGAGGAGACAAACCTGAGCGAACAGACCCAACATAGCGCAGAAGAAGATAATAGTGACTTGATCTTTATAACAGAAAGACTTTTAAACACATTCAACAGACAGGTGATATTTTTGAAGGGACCACGAAATATTAAAATAACCAAGTATTTCAAAAAACATATAACTCAGATTTATTACGACAATATAACTAGAGAAAAAGCCGAACAATATTTGGTTGACCATTTTTGGGGTAAAAAGAGTGTTTTGTATATTGACAGTGACGCAGATTTCGGGATCATTCAAGCCGCACATAAACAGACTAAAAACACTAAATATACCGGAATCTTGCGTAGCATAATTTTACTAAACCACTTATGCAGAATTTAAAGAATTGATCATAAGTACTCACGAAAATCTTCTACACCCTGGAATACAGAAAACTACAAAGCTTTTCGGTGTAACGTACTATTTCCAATAGTCAACTAGTTATCCAAAACATAATAAATAAATGCAATATTTGTAATTTAGCAAAGACAGAGCACCTTAACACAGATACACCCAGACCAGAGCATTGCCGCGACAATTTCATGATAGACATTTACTCATCTGAAGGCAAACATTACGTTAGTTGCATGAACATTTATTTGCCATTTGCCACATTAGAAGAAATAAAAACAAAGGACTGGTTGGAATGCAAAAATGCACTTATGCGTATATTCAACCAGCTGGGCAAGCCAAAAATACTAAAAGCAGACAGAGATGGCTCATTTTCCAGTTTGGCCCTCAAACGATGGCTAGACAGTGAGGAAATTGAATTGCAGCTTAACACTACAAAGACCGGTGTAAGACTACATAAAACAAAGACTACATAAAAAAAATGCTCATCTGGATAAGTTACTTTTTCATAAATTGGGACTTTTATTATTTCGGAATGTGGAAATCGGTTTTTATGCAGGTAGTTACTGAATTTAAAATATCGTGTTTTAGTAATTTGGGATTGAATATTCCTAATCTGGTCATTTACATTCCTAATTTGATTTCTTCAATATATTCTTTCATTTTTTCATCGTAAATTAAATTACATTAATGGCATGATTGACAGTGTCGATTATTAGATTTATTTCAGTTACTTCAATACTATTATCTTTCAATTTTTGAATTAACTTCTTAATCTTCTGTATCGTTTTCATTTAATGGTGCATAAAGATATATAATAGCGAGTAATAGCGATAATAACGAGTTCGCGGTTGCAAGTTTTGAAAAAAATATAAGTTCAACATAGCGCAGAAGAAGATAATAGTGACTTGATCTATATAACAGAAAGACTTTTAAACACATTCAACAGACAGGTGATATTTTTGAAGGGACCACGAAATATTAAAATAACCAAGTATTTCAAAAAACATATAACTCAGATTTATTACGACAATATAACTAGAGAAAAAGCCGAACAATATTTGGTTGACCATTTTTGGGGTAAAAAGAGTGTGTTGTATATTGACAGTGACGCAGATTTCGGGATCATTCAAGCCGCACATAAACAGACTAAAAACACTAAATATACCGGAATCTTGCGTAGCATAATTTTACTAAACCACTTATGCAGAATTTAAAGAATTGATCATAAGTACTCACGAAAAACTTCTACACCCTGGAATACAGAAAACTACAAAGCTTTTCGGTGTAACGTACTATTTCCAATAGTCAACTAGTTATCCAAAACATAATAAATAAATGCAATATTTGTAATTTAGCAAAGACAGAGCACCTTAACACAGATACACCCAGACCAGAGCATTGCCGCGACAATTTCATGATAGACATTTACTCATCTGAAGGCAAACATTACGTTAGTTGCATGAACATTTATTTGCCATTTGCCACATTAGAAGAAATAAAAACAAAGGACTGGTTGGAATGCAAAAATGCACTTATGCGTATATTCAACCAGCTGGGCAAGCCAAAAATACTAAAAGCAGACAGAGATGGCTCATTTTCCAGTTTGGCCCTCAAACGATGGCTAGACAGTGAGGAAATTGAATTGCAGCTTAACACTACAAAGACCGGTGTAAGACTACATAAAACAAAGACTACATAAAACAATTAATGAAAAAATTCGCATAATCAAAACATCCGACTACGACGAAATCAAATTGAGCAAAATAGAAACAATACTTAACATATACAATCACAAGACCAAACACGATACCACTGGATAGACCTTTGCACACATATTTCTCTACGCTGGACAACCAATATTAGACACACAACAAAACAAAGAAAACAGAATAAACAAATTAAACAGTCGCAGAATGGTATACGAAGTCGACACGAGATACAGAAAAGGCCCACTACAGAAAGGCAAATTAGAAAATCCATTTAAGCCAACCAAAAATGTGGAACAAACGGACTCTGACCATTTCAAAATCACTAACATAAATAAAGTTACTCACTACTACAAAACACAATTCAAAAAACGAATAAAAAATAATCAAATTTCAATTCCACAGGTGCCTGGAACTTGATGACATTTTTGCTTATGCTGATCACAACGGTTCATGAACAGCAAATGAAAATTAATAATATTGACACCAATCACGGCTATCTCCTCGTTTCTGATAAACCAGTCCAAATACCATCCTTCTTTGAACATTATTGTTTAAGTATCAACTTAACCGAAATACACACTGTAGCTGATTAAACAAAACAAAAAAAACAAAATGATAAGAGTGACTCAATGTAAAAAAGAAATCAATAGTATAATTTTAAGTGAAAATCTCTTAAAACCAGAAATAGATTTCAACCCATTATACACACCACTTACCATAACAAAAATAAAAACTGTAAAACACAACGACATTGATGAAATGATTTCACAAAACAATGTTACACTTTACATATTATTAACTATTATCATCATTAAACTTATATTATTGTACTTATATCTAAAATACGTATCGTTTAACCCATTCATGATGTTGTACGCAAAATTAGAATTAAGAAAAAATCAAAACACACCACAACAAATAGATATTGAAGAAACTCCATTACCCGTACTATATCCATCAATCCCAGCCCAAGTATAGGCTTCTCTTTAAGGGAAGGGTAGTGACGTATTTGCGCCACCCAAACCGGCCAATTTCATTAATTCCATGAACAATAAAGCACTTCCTGTACTGTAATCCCTCAGTATGCGTTTTGATAAACAAATCCTTTGGCAACGATAACCAAAATCTTGGGCAGCGGCACTTAGCCATTCATGTAAACAAATCCCTAAGCCTAACCTAAGCAGTTTTGCCTTCTCTTTCTGAAGCTTCTCCTCAACTTAAGAATCCAAGAGCAATGCTCTCCCTAAGTAACCAAGAGCAATGCTCTCCCAAAATACACTAACATATTTCTTAAGCACAGAGGCTTCTCCTCAATTTTACTTACATTTTATTTTCAGTCTTAAGTTGAACACTGAAGAATAAAGATCATAATTCAACTCGATTTGCAATTTCTTTTATTTAACAAAACTTCGGTTTCAGTGTTGTTCTTAGTTACTACAACGGTCCATTTAATAGACTCAAAAGCAAATAACAATGTAACTATGGATATTGTTTGTTTTAATATTCCTTTCATACATTCATAAAATATTTGTTTTTTAGACCGCTCGTTAAACATTTGGTTGTTTACTAGAAAATATTTATCTTGAGTAGCTCCTGTTAAAATGTTATTATGCTCATCTGGATAAGTTACTTTTTCATAAATTGGGACTTTTATTATTTCGGAATGTGGAAATCGGTTTTTATGCAGGTAGTTACTGAATTTAAAATAACGTGTTTTAGTAATTTGGGATTGAATATTCCTAATCTGGTCATTTACATTCCTAATTTGATTTCTTCAATATATTCTTTCATTTTTTCATCGTAAATTAAATTACATTAATGGCATGATTGACAGTGTCGATTATTAGATTTATTTCAGTTACTTCAATACTATTATCTTTCAATTTTTAATTAACTTCTTAATCTTCTGTATCGTTTTCATTTAATGGTGCATAAAGATATATAATAGCGAGTAATAGCGATAATAACGAGTTCGCGGTTGCAAGTTTTGAAAAAAATATAAGTTCAACATAGCGCAGAAGAAGATAATAGTGACTTGATCTTTATAACAGAAAGACTTTTAAACACATTCAACAGACAGGTGATATTTTTGAAGGGACCACGAAATATTAAAATAACCAAGTATTTCAAAAAACATATAACTCAGATTTATTACGACAATATGACTAGAGAAAAAGCCGAACAATATTTGGTTGACCATTTTTGGGGTAAAAAGAGTGTGTTGTATATTGACAGTGACGCAGATTTCGGGATCATTCAAGCCGCACATAAACAGACTAAAAACACTAAATATACCGGAATCTTGCGTAGCATAATTTTACTAAACCACTTATGCAGAATTTAAAGAATTGATCATAAGTACTCACGAAAAACTTCTACACCCTGGAATACAGAAAACTACAAAGCTTTTCGGTGTAACGTACTATTTCCAATAGTCAACTAGTTATCCAAAACATAATAAATAAATGCAATATTTGTAATTTAGCAAAGACAGAGCACCTTAACACAGATACACCCAGACCAGAGCATTGCCGCGACAATTTCATGATAGACATTTACTCATCTGAAGGCAAACATTACGTTAGTTGCATGAACATTTATTTGCCATTTGCCACATTAGAAGAAATAAAAACAAAGGACTGGTTGGAATGCAAAAATGCACTTATGCGTATATTCAACCAGCTGGGCAAGCCAAAAATACTAAAAGCAGACAGAGATGGCTCATTTTCCAGTTTGGCCCTCAAACGATGGCTAGACAGTGAGGAAATTGAATTGCAGCTTAACACTACAAAGACCGGTGTAAGACTACATAAAACAAAGACTACATAAAAAAAATGCTCATCTGGATAAGTTACTTTTTCATAAATTGGGACTTTTATTATTTCGGAATGTGGAAATCGGTTTTTATGCAGGTAGTTACTGAATTTAAAATATCGTGTTTTAGTAATTTGGGATTGAATATTCCTAATCTGGTCATTTACATTCCTAATTTGATTTCTTCAATATATTCTTTCATTTTTTCATCGTAAATTAAATTACATTAATGGCATGATTGACAGTGTCGATTATTAGATTTATTTCAGTTACTTCAATACTATTATCTTTCAATTTTTGAATTAACTTCTTAATCTTCTGTATCGTTTTCATTTAATGGTGCATAAAGATATATAATAGCGAGTAATAGCGATAATAACGAGTTCGCGGTTGCAAGTTTTGAAAAAAATATAAGTTCAATTCACGTCTTAATGGTATAGTGGATGAATTAGAACTAAATCTGGAGTGTGAGTTGAACGCTTAGCAAACCCTTGGTCGACTTTGTTTATATGAACTTGAAGGCTCTAATCTTTATTCAAATGGGTTGCGCTCTATAAGAGAGTTGCGCATGGAAAATTACCAGGATTTGTGTTGCGTAAGCTTAGTGGGAACGAATTTCGGCATAGGCGGATGTTTATGTCTATGAATCAATTGTTTATGCTAACGCCGCCGAAATTGTTATTGTCGCCACGAGCTTGGGATCTGACTTATGTGTTGGGGTTTGTAAGTTTAAGTGTGTTGCTGGGCAAATGGATTGGGTGGGTGTGATCAAGAGGTACATATGTACTGTGTGTGTGTGGTGTGTGTGTGTGTAACCAAGTGAGAAGAAACAGGATTTACATTATTTTCTATTTCTGTTACATCATTGTTTACAATATTTGATTCAAAGGAGTGGCTACTTATCTTTTGAATTTGATTATAATTTTCTTAGCTATATTCTTATATTTGTAGATATAATAGAATATTATTATGACAACTAAAACTATTAAAATAGTAAATGTAATTATTTGAAATTAATTATTTGCTTTATTATGGATTTCAAAAATATCTTTAGCTTGTATATAAGAAAGGGCTTTTAATTTAGTGATATTGTTGTTGACATAAATCGTTTGTGTGTAATCTAACATAGTGTTTCGATTTGTATGAAACAGTTAAAAGCTTTTATTATGTTGTCTCCCTCTATTATTATATCTCTATTTACGCAATTTTGGTTAAGTATGGTTTTTGGTAAGTGCCAAATTAATATTAAATTAAATATTAAATTTTGCTTCCTAGAAGACGTCAATGCCCAAATAAATTTTGGCAATAGAAGCGTAGATTTAAACAACAGTTTCTTAATGGACTACATACCAGAACGAGAAGGTAGCCTAGAAGACAAAGTCGACTGCTTGAATGATTCACAGCCATCATTATCCACTGACGATGAAGCCACAAATTATGCAATATGACGACGCCATTTACGAGTTTTATTCTGACTTCATACATTTTTTAGGGGAAAATCCCTGTTACCCGTCTTCAAACGAAGAGTAGCGGGGATACCAATGAAGTTCCTTATTGACACCGGTGCGTCAAAAAATTTTATCCGACCTTACAAAGAGCTAACCTGCCCGGTGGGCGTAACTTTTAAAATTCATTCATTCACTACTTCAGTGACAGAAAAATGTTTCGTCTCGATTTTTAATCGAGGCTACTTTTATCGTATTACCAGAGCTTACACAATTTGATGGGATAATAGGGGCCAATCTGTTAGCACAGGCCGGATCAACACTTTGCCTTGCTTCTGCACAGCTAAAAACGAGGATTTGGTTCCATAGATGCGCTAACGTCAACTTCACTAACGTGGAGTGCGCTGATGCGTCGCCTTTGGTAAAGAAGGCATTCAGAGAGATGATTATAAACCGAAAGAGCGCCTTCGCGGACCCCGACGTGGCCCTGCCGTATAATACGTCCGTGGTGGCCACAATTAGGACAACTAGCGAGGAGGCCATCTACGCTAAATTATATCCCTATGGGGCAGCGGATTTCGCAAAGAAATCCAGAGTCTCCTTAAAAATGGAATAAGACAAAAATCGGTTTGGCCCTACAACAGCTCGGTATGGGTAGTTGACAAAAAGAGCCTAGATGAGGACGGTGTTCAGAACAAACGTTTAGTTACAGACTTTCGCAAACTAAACAAGAGAACAGTGCCGGATAGATACCCGATGCCGGATATATTAATGATATTAGACAACTTAGGAAAAGCAAAGTATTTCACGAAGCTTGACCTTAAGGCCGGGTATGTAATGTACAACCCTTCCAATTGTATTACGAAAAAAAAAAAACAACGATTTTGTTGAAAGACGTTTAACTCTAAAATAAACGATGAATTTGAATTTTCGAGAAAAGATAACACAATTAAAAAACGGTTACCTATCTCGGTAATTCGGGGTCATTCGGGGTAAAAAAAAAAATCAAGTAGTTCGAAAAGTGATGTGTGACATTTTTTAAATATAGGAGGCAAATCTAGCGTCCACATTGCCACGGGCAGCGGAGCACCCCGGATAGGGCTCTACAGTGACTTAGATCGGGGTTCTATGCAGATAAAGAACTGCACACTCGGCAGATCTGCACAACTTTCCTGTGGAAAACTAAAAAAACCTTGGCGAGCAGCGAACGCATAACCTTGCGGACTCGCCCTACCAAAACAAGGAGAAAGAAAAAGAAATATAACCTCTGCATCTATACTCTACATCTACATCTTACACTTACACTTACTGTAGAGCAACTATAATTAAAGAACTTATCAAAAATGAAACATCTATTAGTGTGGCAAATATCTCCCTTCCGCCTTTTTGTCTTTTGAATTTTGCGGCTATGTACAAAGCGCTACAGAGCTCGTATCTGGCAATACTATACATCATTTGAAAGGTCTTGACATAACCTACAAAACGATGCAAATTCGCGCTATTTTAAAGTTTTCCTTCGTTAAAGGCAAATCCGCCAGAGAAACGTTCCGTGAGATTAATGGTGTTTTGGGGGATGGTACTCTATCACTTCGAACCGCGGAGGAATGGTTTCGACGATTCAGAGCCGGTGAAAACGACACCATGGATAAGCCAGCCGGCGGAAGACCTGTGACGACAAATACCGATCAAATCATGGAATACATCGAGTTAGACCGGCATGTGGCATCTCGTGACATCGCCCAGGAGATGGGAGTTAGTCACCAAACCATTTTAAACCATCTGCAGAGGGCTGGATACAAAAAAAAGCTTGATGTTTGGGTGCCGCATGATTTGACGCAAAAAAACCTTCTGGACCGAATCAACGCCTGCGATATGCTGCTGAAACGGAACGAACTCGACCCATTCTTGAAGCGGATGGTGACTGGCGACGAAAAATGGATCACATACGACAATATCAAGCGAAAACGGTCGTGGTCGAAGGCCGGTGAATCGTCCCAAACAGTGGCCAAGCCGGGATTGACGGCCAGGAAGGTTTTGCTGTGTGTTTGCTGTGGGATTGGAAGGGAATCATCCACTTGAGCTGCTCCCATATGGCCAGACGCTTAATTCTACCATCTACTGCGAACAACTGGACCGCTTGAAGCAGGCGATCGACCAGAAGCGTCCAGAATTGGCCAACAGGAAGGGTGTAGTGTTCCACCAGGACAACGTCAGACCACACACTTCGTTGATGACTCGTCAGAAGCTACGGGAGCTCGGATGGCAGGTTTTATCGCATCCACCATATAGCCCGGACATAGCGCCAAGTGATTACCACCTGTTCCTGTCCATGGCAAATGCCCTTGGTGGTGTAAAGTTGAACTCAAAAGAGGCTTGTGAAAAGTGGCTGTTCGAGTTCTTCGCAAATAAGGAGGGGGGCTTCTACGAGGGAGGTATTATGAAGTTGCCGTCTAGATGGAAACAGATTATCAAACAAAACGGCGCATATTTGAACTAAATCCGATCACTGTAACACTTTTTATAAAGCATTGAATAAAGAGCAAAAAAAGCGGAAGGGAGATATTTGCCAACCTATTATTTTGATTTATAGTGGGTTATTTTCCTGCCTCTGTTTTTCTCTTCATAATGTTTTTCGTCAATCTGTGTAATTTCTCCTGTCGTTTTATATGGGTTTGATGTCTTAGATTTTACTAATGGTGTTTGTCTATATCTGGTATCTACTTCATAACTATGTCTATTTTCGTTTAATTTATTAATTTTATTAATTTTCTCTTGCTAGGTGTCATGTGCAGGTGTTCCTGCATATATAAAAATATCTGCTGGTGTTTTACCTGTTGTATTATGTTTAATTTTATGGTTATAAACATAGAGTAGGGTTTCAAATTTTGTTATTTTATTCTCTGGGTCGGACTCAGTGCTTATAATTCTTAACTTTTCGTTGACAGTTTTATGAAATCTCTCAATGTCAGAAATTCCATTTTTACTTGTTGTGACCTTAATGTGAACATTTTCGGACTTTAGCCATAAATGTAATGCAGCACACATAAATGCTGAGTCTTTATCGGCTTTTATTTCGGACGGTTTTCCCATTTCATTAAAAAATTTTAAGTTGAGCTCTTTTTGCTTCGAGCCAATCCCTAGAGCTGACTTCAATTAAGGCGGAATATTTGGAATGTTTTATTATCGATTAAATAAAAATCGATAACATATTTTTCTCTAGGATTGAAAATTTCTGGCTCGTTAGCTCGTAATTTAATTTAGTGTCTCTATGTTCTGTTTTGGACATGTTACATACTTCACATTCGTTTATAATGTTCTGTATTAACTTTTGATAGTCTGGGTATTAATATTTTTCTTTAAAAATGTTGGTTTGTTTTTCTATACCTGGATGTAAGAGTTTTCTGTGGGTTTTTATTATTACTTCTTTAAATTCTGAATATGTTTCAATATCTATTAATTTACTGGTTGCTCTCATAACTTTAGTTATGTTAATCGGACTGACAATTTCTGTGAAGGCTTTTTGAAATGTAAGGAAATCTATTTCATTATGAAAATAAATTACGCGTTTTTTTGTACACAAATGTTCTTTTATTAATTCTTTTGCATACGCGCTTGTTATTTTTTTATAATGGATTTTTAGTTTTGTTTTATGAAAATATTTTCTTATTTCTGTATTGTTATTGTCGTCTTTGACAAATTCTATTTGTCTATTATAGTAGTTTATTGGTCTTTCCGTAAAGAAAATGTAATTTTCGTTATCTTCATGGCTACTATGTACGGTAGCAGCTGAAGTGGGAGATTCGCCGTTGAAGTTTTCTATTTTTACACGTGAAAGTGCGTCGGCGACATGGTTTTCTTTTCCTGGTACATATTTTATATGGTAATCAAACTCATTAAGTCTGATTTTCCATCTTTGGAGTTTCATGTTTGGTTCCTTGATATTATCGAGCCAAACTAAAGGTTGATGATCACTAAGGATCTGAAATTTACGACCAAAAAGATACGACCTGAAGTATTTAGTGGCCCAGACAATATCTAAAAGTTCTTTTTCTATTGCTGAATAATTAAGTTCATGTTCATTGAGAGTATGGCTAGCGTAACAAACGGGTTTACGATCCTTTGATAATACAGCGGCATTGCTTGCATCTGTGGTTAATGAGAATGTTTTTTCGAAATTTGGGTAAATTAATATTGGTTCCGACATAATTAAAAATATTAATTTTCGAAGGCTGATATATACTCCGTATTTTTAGAATTTATAACGGAACCTATTTTTAGTTGTTGTGTTATGCTTTTAGCAATTTTTGCAAAGTTAGGGATAAATTTATTTTTTTATTTCTTTATTAGTTTTAGGTAATGGGAATTTCTGTATGGCTTCTATTTTATTTGGGTTGGGCTTTATGCCTTCAGTAGTTACAATGTGTCCTAAGAACTCTGTTTCTCTTTTCATAAATTCACATTTGTCAAGTTGTAACTTTAGATTAGCTTCTTGTAATTTAGAAAATACTTTACATAGAGATAACAAGTGTTCTTCCAAAAGAGTGGAAAAAACTTTTATATCGTCCATGTAAACTAAACAATCTTTGTAAATTAGGTTTTCTAATAGATAGTTAATACAACGTTGAAATGTTGCAGGTGCATTCTTCAGTCCAAATGGCATTCGAGTGTACTCGTAATGTCCATTTTTTGTGGAATGAGATGTTTTTTGAATCGAGCTTACATCTATTTGGATCTGATGAAAACCTTTTGCTAAATCTATGGTAGTGAAATATTGAGACCTACCTAGCTTATCTAGTATTTCATCCATGACAGGAAATGGGTATTTATCATCAATAGTAATTTCGTTTAGTTTGCGATAGTCGATTACTAACGTGAACTTTGTTTTACCAGAAGCATCGCTTTTTTTTCGGTATTATCCAGATAGGAGAACAGTAGGGTGAGTTCGATTTTCGAACAATGCCTTGTTGAATCATTTCTTTGATTTGTACCTCGGCTTCTTTGTCGTAGGCCTGGGGGTATTTATAAGGTTTCCTATAGATTGGGTCTTCATGTTTAGTTTTGATGACATGCTTTACAGTACTTGTGAAGGTCAAATTTTCACCTTCTCTGTATCCTTCTCTGTACCTAAATTCTTGAAGAATTTTAGTAAGGGCACTTGACTCTTCTTTATTTAGATGGTCAAGCCTGAATTCATTTGATTCCCTTATCTCGTTTCCTATTGCATAATTTGTGGCTTCATCATCAGTGGATAATGATGGCTGTAAAACATTCAAATAGTCGGGGTTGTCTTCTAGGCTACCTTCTCGTTCTGGTAGGTAGTCCATTAAGAAGCTGTTCATGTTTAAATCTACACTTCTTTTGCCAAAGTTTATTTGGGCGTTGGCGTCTTCTAGGAACCCTGTACCTAATATCATATCATAATTTTCGGAAAAATTATGAATATAAAAAACTTGTTTAGTAGGGCAAAGCTTACTTGGTTTTAGAATTATGATTTTCTTTAGGGTTATTGTACCGTTAATGGTGTGTGTTTGTAAATTAGTAGTTTTAGCAGGGAATTTAAAAATCTTTGCTCTTATGATGTTTATTGTAGACCCAGTGTCTATAACACATCGGAGGGGTATATTGTTTAAAACAATATTTATGAAGGAAGGAATTTTCATGTGGATGAAAATTTTCGAACGTATCCATTTTTGAATGGTCGCTGGTACTAGGTCTTTGCCTATTTGTGGCCGGATTCAAATCTGGCTAATTGCATGTAGAGTCTATCTGCGAGTTTTTTAATAATTACATTTTTTACTGTATTGTTCATTGCATTTGTATAAATATGATTATGTAGATCATTATTTTCTAGCTAGCTAGCTTATTTGTTATTACAAAGTATTTTGCTTCAAGCTCTTCTATGAACTTACGAACTGATCCATTGAATTGGGTGTTATATAGTCGTCTCAAAAGCTCTTCAAATGGTGTCTGGGTCTTGAACTCGGCGATTAGGGCTTCCTTCAATTCCGGCCATGTATTAGCTGCACTGAGCTGGGATACTCGTTGGGCGTCGCCTCCAATTTGCATTTCGATTGCACTGAAGAGGACGTGTAACTGACGGACGTCAGTTGATGGATATAGTTGAAGTATGAACTCTATTCTTCTTATGAACGAGCTGAGTTCCAGTGTCGTACCGGTAAATGTTGGTACCTGTCGAGTCTGACCAAGAGCCTGGTTCAGATGATTCTCGGAGAGTAGTTGCACTTGTTGTTGTGGTAGTGCCATTGTTGTTTTTCTTGTTGTTGATTTTATTTTATTTTTCACTCCTCGTAGCGGTCAAGCTTTTTGTTTTGCGGGCACTGTCTTTGGTTGATATGCAAAACCTGGGGCTTCAGTTACCCTTTAGTGGTCTTGTCTTTGCAGCACTTATGTAATTTTTTGACCTCTAGTAGCGGTCTTGGTGGGCTACCAAGTTGAAGCGGTTTTAATTTTTAAGCACTGTATGACTGGCGGATAGTTACTTCACAAAGTTGAAGTTAAATCACACACGAATGTTCTATGGTACAGCATGGTACGTATGCTGTTCCAACTACGTTAATTAAACCTATTTTATTACGTTTAACAATTTTAATTACATTGTTTTCTCAATTCAGTTTATCTATTAAATATTTGATGTGGATATACTTCTTTAAATTCTTCGGCTGATTTTAATAAATCTTTATAGGTAGCTTCTGTCTTAGAAATATTAACGATTAAATACTGATATTCATAATTTGATGGTTGGTCTATATATCCTATTTAAACAAAAAAGAGAAATCCATTTTGGGCCTTGATAGGATTGATTTCAATACTTTGTTGCTTAGTTATTTGGGTTAGAGATAATAGGAAAATTACGATGAAAAAGCAACTTAACTTTTATTTGATTCATTTTCGATACTTCTTAATTTCTCATTAATGTTTTATGGAATCATTCTGCGTCTGATATATCATTTTTAATTTTTTTACATTTTGACATTTTTTTGCATTTGTATATTATATTTTAAATTAGTTTTTAATAATCTGGGAAATAGATCTTTTCTTTAAACCATTTCGTTGTTTTCTTATTCCTAGATGAAATAATTCCTAGTGATTCTTTAATATAGTTCCTTTAAATTCTGCAAAAGTATTTATATCATTTAATTTGATAGTAGTTTTAATTACTTTAGTTTTACTGTTAGGACCTATGATTAATGCCAGGATTTTTTAAAGGTTGGGAAATCTGGTTCATGATGGAAATAAAGGGCGCTATATTTTTCTCATAAATATTCTTTAATTATATCTTTTACTAATTCAACTGTTAATTCTTTATATTTAGTTCTGATTTTCATTTTTGTAAAATAATGAATAAAACTGATGATTGCTAGATTAATTGTAGTCAATTATTGGCACTTTCCCAGTTTGTCCAATATATCATCCATTCTTGGAATTGGAAATTTGTCATTGGCAGTGATTTCATTTATTTTGCGGTAATCAACCACAAGTCTAAATTTTGGTTTTCCAGATGCATCACTCTTTTTTTGGAACTATCCAAATTGGTGAGCAGTAAGGAGATTTACATTTCCGAATTATACCTTGTTCGATCATCTATTTTATTTGTCTGTTGACCTCCTCGTCCACTGATTGAGGATATTTATATGTTTTCTGAAGACAGGATCCTTATGTATGGTTCGTATAGATTGCTTAATCGTGCTTGTAAAGGTCAAATTGTCGCCTTCACGATATTGAATGTTACTAAATTCAAAAAGGACTTTTTTTAATTTTTCTTATCTTCTGCATTTAGATGATCTAATCTAAATATAGATCTAAATCTAAATCTAGAACATCTAAATGCATTGTTTTCTTCCAATGATTTATTGATGGCGAAATCATTCTACGTCTGATATACCATTTTTACTGGATGTTATTTGTATTTTAACATCTAATTTTAACCAATTCGTATCTGCTTTTAATCTTTATCTGCTTTTTTTTCCTGTGGTTTTCCCATTTTGTTAAAAATTTTTATTATAGCTCATTTAGTTTCTAACCAATATCTGCTATTTACTTCAGTTAATGTTGCGATTTTAGAAGATACAAGATAAAAATTGTTGGTTACCAACTAAATAAAAATACATTACATATTTTTCTGTGATGTTGTAAATTTATGGGTTGATCTCATATTATAATTCCGTATTTCTGAGTTCGGTTTTTGCTACATTGCAAATTTCGCATTCGTATATTATATTTTGAATTAGTTTTTGATAATCTTGGAAATATAACTTTTCTTTAAACCATTTCGTTGTTTTCTTATTCTTAGATGAAATAATTCCTAGTGATTCTTTAATATAGTTCCTTTAAATTCTGCAAAAGTTTTTATATCATTTAATTTGATACTAGTTTTAATTACTTTAGTTTTACTGTTAGGACCTATGATTACTGCAAACGTTTTTTGAAAGGTTGGGAAATCTGGTTCATGATGGAAATAAAGTTTGTCCAATTATCATCCATTCTTGGAATTGAAAATTTGTCATTGGCAGTGATTCCATTTAGAATTCGGTAATCAACCACAAGTCTATATTTTGGTTTTCCAGATGCATCACTTTACGAATCTTAGTTTGTATGTATCCTTTTTTGTCTCTTCACAAAATTATTTTATTTTTATTTTTTGCTCTTAAGATAGATTTTGATTTTCACATGTGTTGCACTATTGCTTTTTCGTGCGGTTTTGAGGTAACCAATGGGAGCCTCTCACAAATTCAATTGCGTCTTCCTGATATTAAATTCAGGTTTGTTGTTGACACTGCGTTACACAGCTTCGCGCTATTGTCGAGGTTCCAATTAAAACTTAACACCGTTAAAACTTGACCGTTACACGGTTTCGCGTTATTGTGGAGGTGCTAATTAAAGCTTAACACGATATTGATCGTCGCATGGGTGTCTAAAAGCGTGGTGTTTTTATATAGCGATTAAATAGATATTAACACTATCACGACCGACTGCCAGTTACATTATTTACTTTTGAGTCTATTAAATGGACCGTTGTAGTAACAAAGACCCACGCTGTAACAGCAGTTTTGTCAAATAAAAGAAATGATCTTTATTCTATCTCGAAGCTCAAAACCGACAACAAATACAACTCAATAAAAATTTGCGTAAAAGATGGCAAGAAGCTCTCTACCCTGCCGACAAAAGATTGTATAACAATAAGGCTTTTAGAGAACTAGTTCAGATCCTCATATCACGGACGTCAAAATAACTCAACCAATAATAAAAACGGGATTGTAGAATGCATGTGGACTAGCTAGGAACTCTGAGGAGCTTCGGCTTTTCTTAAGCATGCAAGATATCGATATCATGTTTGCCACTGAAACACACGTGCGAGGAGGACAAACCATCTTTTTATCTGGTTACTCCACCTACCACGCCGTCCACCCAGTTGAAAACAGTAGAGGTGGTGTCCCTGTCATAGTGCGTTCCTCCTTGCAATTGTCCCCAACCTCCAGACTCAACCAAACGACCGGCAGGTAGCGAGTGTGCAGCCACAGACTTCAGCGGGAAAGGTTACTTTAGCTTCGGTGTATCTGCCACCCAGCGAGCGTTTGATGAAAGTGTAAGTTAGCAAAGGCGGTACACAGGGAGAGAAATCGCCGAATAGCCGAATTGCAGGCCACCATATCCGGTAGCTTGCACGCGCATTGGAAGAACTGTTGATCGCGCATTCCAAGGGCAATTGCCCGCAGTCCGGTCGGAGCACTCACGGAGCGAGTGACTGACACCGGATATCGGAATGCTGACCTGGCGCTTCGGAGACTGCGCTGCAGCGAGGCAGAAATGGGTAGCTCTTTAATTTAGTCTAAATGTGTACTCCGGGGTTTAATAGCCTCGACAATCCGATTAAAACCCTCGCCCTAACAGGATAGTGGAGAATAAAGTTATTAAAATATTAAGCTAGCAACTGAGTGATTTATTAACTGGTGCCCAACAAACGATACCCACGCGACGCGTTAAAAAGTACGAAAATACAGCAACAACACGCGACTGAAAATAATTCAAGTGCAGAAGAGCATTAGCAACAACAACAATACCAGCGGTACCAGCGGCAACAGCAGCAGCAGCAACAGCGCCTGTACAAGCGGCAGCAACGGCAAGCGGCAACAGCAGCGGTACCAGAAACCAAAATCCGTCGGCAAACAAACCCCGACGATAAAATAAAAACATACAAACTACAAAGGGAAACCGCAAGACTTCCCGCATCGGAGAAAAGCAGCACCAGTAGCAGCTACGACAACGACAACAGTACCGGCGACAACGGCAGCAGCGGCGACAACACCTGACCTATAACAACGGCAGCAGCAGCAGCAACGACAGCAGCAGCACCAGCAGCAAGGGGCCGTCGGCAAAACGCAAATCTAGACTATAAAATAGGAATATGTGAGTAGGCTTTTTGTCTAAAGTGATTCGCCAGAAAAAATTCTGCCGATATTTAAAATCAAACTTAATAAAAATAGATGTGCATATTTTTATACACTGAGATCCACTGAAAATATACCCAGCGATCTTTTTTCATGTATAGAGAGTATGACAACGCCTCGTCAGGCGAGGAAGTGTTAGAAGAGTATAAAAAACTTTTAAAAACAAAATTACAAAACAGGCTAATAGGGCTGCACACATTCGGGACAGCATTCTCAACGATAGGAATTCAGTAAAGCAGCAAGTGTTAGGAATGCAAGCAGCGCTCCAAAGGCAGGGAGAGATATTCGAAGAGAAATTAGCCGCCATTACGGGGGAGTTAAATTTGCTTAATGGCAAAACCCCGAAAGTCCAGATATACCGCGAAATTGAAATTAGACCAGGAAGCGAGTGCAACGAACCTCTCGACATGGTAAAATCCGTCCCGGAATTTGACGGGAAACAAGAAAATTGCGTCTGCTGGAGACAGGCCGCAACTGCGACATACAAATTATTTGAACCTTACGAAGGCGGCAGTCCACATTACCAAGCTGTCGGAATTCTAAAAAATAAAGTAAAAGGCCCAGCGGCCGCCGTACTAGCCTTATTTAACACTGTGTTCAATTTCCATGCGATAATAGCACGCTTAGACTTTGCAAGAATTAAGTTTGTCAAGACAGGGAGAATATCCTTACTCAAATATTACGATGAGGTAGAACGGAAGCTAACGCTTTTAACAAACAAAACAATTTGACACATGACGCGACCGCAGCAGCCGTCCTCAATGAACAACACAGAAATGACGCTTTACATGCGTTCGTGTCTGGCCTAAAGAAATCACTGAAAATAGCCGTTTTTCCGGCACAACCACAGGACTTGCATTCGGCATTGGCATTAGCTCAGGAGGCCGAATCAAGTAATGATAGGAGTGTGTTCGCCGCTAGTTCCGCCATAACGAAGTGGAGAAATCCATCACAGCAAAATTCATATAACTATGAACAGGATCATTATCTAGGGGCAATTAAAATAAATCCCCATTTCATAAAAACCCTAGGGGGAGGAAACCATCAAACCGGCTCGCTTAGGAAGCAGTCTCATCCGTATTTGGGAAACAACCAGAGCCAGCCGCCCGCACCCGGACCAATGGAGGTTGATAACTCATCTCGGTCCAGGCAGCCTGCTACTTGGCAAAGGGGTCAGTCCACACGGACTCAACAAAGAATTAACTATATGCCAGAACAGAAGTCAGGAGAGGAAGAATATAACCAGGTGGCACATGAGAGGGTTAAACAAATAGAAGACGAGCTCGACACTGACGACGTCTGCAATTTTTTAGGGTAACATCCCTGCTCCCGTATATCACTCGTAAGTTAGCAGGGAGGGAAATCAAATTACTTATTGATACTGGCACTTCAAAAAATTACATAGCACCATGCCCAGGGCCTAGTGCCTAATTTCTCTGTTAAATGTACAGTCACATTTTTTTATACTTTATACTTCTTAAGGACTTTGATGGAATCGTCGGGCTTGACTTACTTAAACAAGTGAATGCAAGACTCGACCTTAACAAAAATATACTAGAGACTAGTAATGGGGTAGAAAAATCCAATTCTCCAAAACCGAAAACGGTAACTTCATCCAAATAGACGACAAAGACGTCCCACCGGCAATAAAAGCCGCTTTTGACAATATGGCACCCCATGGTCGTAGGTTAAACAACTTCTAGCGAAGTGCTTTCATTTGAAAGCAAAAAATACTGCACTTGAACATTCTTTCTTGACATTCATCAAGCGTTTAATCGAGTCTGACATGACGGCTTATTATATAAAATCAAAAAGTGGTTACCTGCTCCATTATTAAAGTCATACTGAACCAAAAGACACTTTTACGTGCAACAAAAAAAATGAATGTAATGGAGTCCCACAAGGAAGCGTCTTAGGACCTGTCCACCCTATACACGGCCGATATGCCGGTAACATATACGTGCACTGTGGCAACATACGTGGATGATACAGCTATATTAGCTGCCTGTCCACCCTATACACGGCCGATATGCCGGTAACAAATACGTGCACTGTGGCAACATACGTGGATGATACAGCTATATTAGCTACTCATCTAAAGAGGAAGCCTCACAACTCCTGCAAGCAGAGCTACGCCTTATTGAAAGCTGGTTCCTTCCTTGGAAAATTAAAGTCAACGCCCTGAAATCTGCGCAAATAACTTTTGCATTCAGAAGAGGTGACTGCCCAGATGTCTCATTTTATGTATCAGCAATCCCACAAAGTAATTGCATAAAGTAAGACTAACGTGGAAAAACCAAATAAAGGCAAAGCGCCAGCAACTAAATTTAAAAAGTTTGAAGATGACCTGGTTGCTTGGCCGAAAATCTGCAACCACTCTGGAAAATAAAGTCCGTTTATACAAAACTATACTAAAGCCCGTGTAGACTTATGGCATTCAGCTCTGGGGTACTGCCAGCAACTCAAATATTGAGATTCTACAACGCTACCAATCAAAAATATTAAGACAAATTGTTAATGCTCCATTTTATATTTCAAATGCAAGTACGCAAAGACTTAATAATCCCTTATGTAAAAGAAGAAATAGCAAAACAGAGTAAAATTATATAGGCAGACTAAGAACCCATGAAAATAACTTAGCCTTAAGTTTGGCAAATAATAATAATAACGTCAGAAGACTTAAAAGATTTCACGTGCTAGATCTCCCTGACAGGCATTAAGTATTAAAACATGTTTTAATACATTATTTTTTGCTATTTTATTGAGATATTAGCCAATTTTGATTGGTTTAATTATAATTTCTTCGCATAGCATGGTTACAGGGATTCTTACAATATAGATTAACATTGGTCTGTTACTCGCAATGCTTTTTCTGCTTGTGCATGGCTTCCTCAAAATTTGTGTAAGGTAATTAATTATAATTTAATATTCTTTTAACTTCATTGATCTCCTGGTCTCCTGGTATATGATGATTGCCCACTGTATGGCCTGATTGAGATTAAGAATTTCCTCTTTAAGCATTTGAATTTGAAACATTAATGTGGTGCTGTATCCCTTTGGAGACGATCAAAGGCTGTTTATTAAATTTCTATGGCCAGAGTGATTTTATTTTTTTGTCAATGATTAGCCTCCTGACTTTCAAGCTGTTGATAAGGTGTTTAGCAATCCTGATTTCCTCTCTTATGAAGGGCAGAATTGGGTCGTAAATTTTAATTTTATTAAGGCTGTGTGATTATTTTATAAATGGTATTTTCATATTCCTATATGTCAATAATATGGATCAATCTAAAGATCCCTGTTTAAACCTTGGTTAGTGCTGTAGTGTGTGTCATAATGTCCGAATTAGTGTAGTCCGTTATTTGTACGCCCGCAGGTGTTTAATGAGTTTTTTATAAATAATTCTCCCGCTTTCTGCTGGTACTGTAGTGATTCTGCTTTCCTTGACAATTTCTTTTTTGTATCTGGCTGACAAAATGGTGCCTAATCATTTATTATTTTGTACGAATATCTCTTGTCCAGGATAATATTTTTTTTATCTTTTATTATGGTGAGCCAAATCTTTTTCCTGCGTGAAGTTTTGTCCGAAATATTGTCTTTTTGTCTGGAGTATAAATAATTCTCCCGCTTTCTGCTAGTACTGTAGTGTTTCTGTTTTCCTCGACAATATCTTTTTTGTATCTGGCTGACAACTTGTTGCCTAATCTTTTATTGTTTTGTACGAGGATGTTTTGTCCAGGATAATATTTTTTATCAGATCCCTACTTATGGTGAGCTAAATCTATTTCCTGAGAGTTTGTTTTAGCTTATTGAATGCTTCCCAAACGCTTTCGTCGAGGTAGAGTAGCGTTCTGCTTGAGGCATTCAGATTGTTTTTTAGATGGTTTCAGATAGATGATTTTCCTCATTTTTGCTAAAGATGATGATGTATACGAAACACCTAATTTCTAAATGTTCCCTGAAGATATCGTCAAGCGTCCCTTAAAAAATTGAAGGGTCGTTTTTGAGGCCAAACGGTTGTCTGGTAAACTCATATTTTCCCTGGTTAACTGAGAATGCCATTTTTTCGCAGTGTATCGTTTCCGATAATGGCATTGAAGGTCTTTAAGGAGGGTAATAGATAAAATTTGATAAAAGTATCTTTTAGGTCGAAAAGATTGGCGATTGTATGGTGCGTTAAAATAACTTGTCCGCCCACAGAGTTAATGAAAAAAGGTTGATGGTTTTTGATTGGTTTTTTAGCTAATCTTCGTTGGATATCATTTTTTTGGATCCGTGTCTATCAGAATTTTTGTCATCTCTCCATAACCTGCTTTAGATTGGAAGTAATCTGCCTAATCTGTTTCCTGCTCGAAATCTGTGATTTCTGAATAGTATTCATTGAGTGTTGCTTCGTCAGTTTCTAGTGGTTCGTTGTTGTACTCTGTAGTTAATAATTCGCGTACCATAACCAGGGCAGCCTATGGGGTGCTCTTACAGGTTTTTTTTCTTTTACGAATTCGCGTACGGTAACCAGGGCAGCCTATGGTGTGCACTTATAGGCGTTAGGCGCCAGTTAAATAAAAGAATATTTATTTATTTAAAAAAAATGTTATTCGGACCAATTAACTCTGAATTATAAGTTTGGGTGATATTTATAGCCAGCTCCGTCGCTGCCTCAGCAGCTTTATATATTATATATATATTATTATATATGGTCGAAAACGCTTCCTTCTGTCTGTTACCTACTTTTCAACGAATCTAGTATACCCTTTTAGTATACGAGAAAAGGGTATAAGAAAGAAAACAATATAGAATGCTATACATTGTTTATAAAAATGTTTACAAATGTAAAAAAAAAATCCGCAAAGAACTTCAGAAGTATTAAAACTTATTAATTTTCCATCGCTTTTTAAAAACTAGTTGACTAAATTATGCACCTAATAAAGCGATATTTTTGGTCTCGAAACAGAAACCAAATCAGCTATTTAGTTCACAAGTGTACTGATACAGTTATATTTCTTGATGAAACTAAATACAATGTAATCAGAAACTATCCCAAACATTTATATAATTATTATTGCATTTTATAATTATTATAGAATATTCATTCAAAATTATTCAGAAGAATCACGCACGTAACGGGGCTTTGCGAAAAGAACGTACCGTTTGAAAAAAGGGGAAATAATGCAACCGACACTTCCTCAGTACCTAGATTTCAGCAAAGTATTTTGCATAGCCACGGGTGGTAGTAAACAAGCATGTGGAGCGGTACCATCCCAAGACCATAACGGACAACAGCTACTAGGCATTCAAGAACCTTTACAAAGGGCGAAAGTAATAAGTCCACAACAAAGCAATAGTTAGCAGCAATTCATTAGGCAATAAATCAATTTAGACCATACATATAAGGTATGGCATTTTCAAGGATATCAATAAATGAAATGAACCATGTACATATATGGTATGGTACCATACAGTATGGTATTTTCTAGGAGAAATCCAAGCTCCAAACTCTTGGACATTGGACTTGGAAGAATATATATACGGTAGAATACCTTAAGGGGAAAGATAACCATGTAGCGGACGCGTTATCAAGGATATCAATAAAATTATGCAAATATTTAAAAATAAAGAATATAAACTGCACATCATTACCAAACCATTGAAGTAGTTGAAAGATGGCATAGAACTCTAAATGAATATACGATCCGGTCCTATAAGTTAAATAAAAGATTATTTATTTATTTTAAAAGAATGTTATTCGGACCAGAGGTCCTGATTTATTTGCACAAAAATTGGAACTATATCTGAATCTCTGCCTGCGTCGGTGCTGTTGGCTACCGTCAGCGCTCCCACGGGAAGCGCTCCAGACGCTGATCTTGCATCTTTCGGTTATTGCAACTGCAAGCCCGGATGTGCGTGCAAGCTTTAATTGTCATTTAATTGTCACCTCGGATTGATGGTGTACGGAGTACTTGTTCATCAATTCTATTGCTGAAGTTTCTGACAAATGACCCATAAATCGTTGACGTTGTTCCGTTGATTGAGATCTTGCCGCTAAGCTTGTTGAGTAGCATAAATCCGGGTGCGATTTCATCGATTATGGGGATGTGTTGGTTGTTGATTCTAGTGCAGGTGGCACGGCGACTTTTTAGGAGATTTGGTAGGCGAGATTTCATTATAATTATTACAGTTTTCAGTTCTTGCGAATATTTTTTTTTTTACATCTAATTACATTTTCGTTTTTAATTTTATTGACAAATTAACCAATTTTTATTGGTTTAATTAGAATTTATTCGCATAGCTTGGTATCGGTTACAGGGATTTTGACAATATAAATTAACATTGGTCCGTTACTCGCAATGCTTACTTCGGCTTCCTCAAAATGTGTGTAAGTTAATTGATTCTGATCTAATATTCTTTTAACTTCATTGATCTCCTTGTCTCCTAGTATTTGAGGGTTCTTAATGTCTGCAATTGACCACTGTATGGCCTGATTGAGATTAAGAATTTCCTCTTTAAGCATTTGAATTTGAAACATCCCTTAAGGCTGTTTATTAAAGTTCTATTGGCCAGAGTAATTTTGTTTATTTTGCCAATGATTAGCCTATTAAGTTGTTAGTTAGAGCTGAATTTATTTTTTCATGAATTATTTTAAAATCTCTGCTATCTGGGATTCCAGCCAGCCATTTCCAAGCACTACCTGTTAGGTCTATATGTATTTTCCCTTTACTCCTGACTTTCCAACTGTTGATTAGGTTTTTAGCAATCCTGATTTCCTCTGTTATAAAGGGCAGAATTGGGTCGTAAATTCTAATTTTATAAAGGCTTTGTGATTAATTTTATCAATGGTTTTTTCATATTCCTCTATTTCAATAATATTAATCAATCTAAAGATCCATGTTTGAACCTTGGATAGTCCTGTAGTCAATGTCACAATGTCCGAATTAGTTTAAATTTGTATTTTGTATAAATAATTCTCCCGCTTTCTGTTTTCCTTGACAATTTCTTTTTTGTATCTGACTGACAACGTGGTTCCTAATCTTATATTGTTTTGTACGAGGATGTTTTGTCCAGGATAATATTTTTTATCCGATCTCTAATTTTATTGTGGTGAGCTAAATCTATTTCCTTTGCTCTTTGCCCGAAATATTCTGTCTTTCTGTCTAAAGTAGTTTTGGTTCAAGTGATACTTTTCTGCCAAAGAATAATCGACAAGTTTCCTGTTTGCGGTTGAGTGTATTGAATATTTATACTTGTAGGCTGATCTCTCTATAAGGTCGTTTAATCAACTGTGTAATTTCTCGGCCTTTTCGCATCTAATAATTTCTGAAAGGGTTGAGTGAAAGCGATCTATCTGACCGTTGGCTGAACTGTTTTAGGGTGGTGCACTTTATATTGAACTGGTCTTGCAGCATCCGCAACCTGTTCAAAGGGATTTTTCGTTATCTATTATCACTATTTCTGGAATACCGAAGTTTATTAATTTCTTTATTTTCTTCTTATTAGTTTCTTTCAGGGAATGCTTAATGTTGCTTGTGTTGCTCGTGATTTGACTTTTTTAGCCTGTGCGAATTTAGAAAATTTATCTATTGCTGTGAGGACTACTTGTTTACATGTGAGGTAAAAGTCGATGTGAATAATTTGGCCTGGGTATTGTGGTATTGGTGTGCTTTGAAGCTCTGGCTTATTTGGGTGTCTTTCGTATTTTTGTTATTATTTTTATGATTTTAGCCCTCATTTGTGGAAAATATACTTTTTCTAATAGCAGCTGTCTGCTTTCGCTGCTGTTGCGGTGGTCATTTTCGTCTGTCAGTTCTGTAACTATTTTATTAGAGAATCTGGTTTTGTAATTATTAAAAAGTGGATACAACTCTTGAAGTTTTCTTGTAGATTCCATTTATGACAGACGGATTTAGCCTTTCTCTTAGAATTTTAATCAAATTTTCTGAATTGAATATTGGTTCTTTGATAAGTCGGAAAAACAATTTCGAATTTTTAGGATTTTTCTCCCAAAGATAGCAGTATTTGATTTTTGAAAACATTTATTGGTTCTTCTGCCATAGGTATTAGTTTTTCGGGAGAGCTGAAACTACTGTGCACGGTTCCTGTCATTGCATTTAGTTATCCATGCGTTTGCAAGGGAGGTCTACTCCCTGCATCGGGAACCACGTTTGCCTTGCCAGGTTTGTGCAAAAGTGTCTTCTAAAATTGCTTTCAATCTTTTCATTTTGTCGTTACGGCTTTTTAGATTAGTGGGTGAGAGACTCGTGATTTGTGAATATCTTTATTTTGGAAAAAACATTTGGAAGAGTTTGTATTGACCAAGTTATGGCCAGCATTTCTTTCTTGTTTGCGTAACTTTCTTCTGCCTTACTTAAGGTTCTAGAAATAAGCATTATTGTTTTGTCCTCCTAAACTAATACAGCTCCTATGGCATAATCTTAAGCATCGGTGGTCAATTGGAATTCTTTAATATAACCTGGATAAGCAAGCATGACTTCTTCGGAAGCGCGATTTTGTTTTAGCTTATTTAATGCTGCTTGAAAAAATAACAAAAGTAAGAAAATTCACTCAAAATATTTCATTGATTTAACCTGTTAAGGACTATAGTTAGTTGTTTGTTTTTCGAACTCGAGAATGGACAAAAACTAATAGAGAAGACTGGAATCTAACAAGTCTTTTAGAGAAAGATCCTCATATCACGGACGTCAAAATAACTCAACCAATAATAAAAAACGGATTGTAGAATGCATGTGGACTAGCTAGGAACTCTGAGGAGCTTCGGCTTTTCTTAAGCATGCAAGATATCGATATCATGTTTGCCACTGAAACACACGTGCGAGGAGGACAAACCATCTTTTTATCTGGTTACTCCACCTACCACGCCGTCCACCCAGTTGAAAACAGTAGAGGTGGTGTCCCTGTCATAGTGCGTTCCTCCTTGCAATTGTCCCCAACCTCCAGACTCAACCAAACGACCGGCAGGTAGCGAGTGTGCAGCCACAGACTTCAGCGGGAAAGGTTACTTTAGCTTCGGTGTATCTGCCACCCAGCGAGCGTTTGATGAAAGTGTAAGTTAGCAAAGGCGGTACACAGGGAGAGAAATCGCCGAATAGCCGAATTGCAGGCCACCATATCCGGTAGCTTGCACGCGCATTGGAAGAACTGTTGATCGCGCATTCCAAGGGCAATTGCCCGCAGTCCGGTCGGAGCACTCACGGAGCGAGTGACTGACACCGGATATCGGAATGCTGACCTGGCGTTTCGGAGACTGCGCTGCAGCGAGGCAGAAATGGGTAGCTCTTTAAATTAGTCTAAATGTGTACTCCGGGGTTTAATAGCCTCGACAATCCGATTTAAACCCTCGCCCTAACAGGATAGTGGAGAATAAAGTTATTAAAATATTAAGCTAGCAACTGAGTGATTTATTAACTGGTGCCCAACAAACGATACCCACGCGACGTGTTAAAAAGTACGAAAATACAGCAACAACACGCGACTGAAAATAATTCAAGTGCAGAAGAGCATTAGCAACAACAACAATACCAGCGGTACCAGCGGCAACAGCAGCAGCAGCAACAGCGCCTGTACCAGCGGCAGCAACGGCAAGCGGCAACAGCAGCGGTACCAGAAACCAAAATCCGTCGGCAAACAAACCCCGACGATAAAATAAAAACATACAAACTACAAAGGGAAACCGCAAGACTTCCCGCATCGGAGAAAAGCAGCACCAGTAGCAGCTACGACAACGACAACAGTACCGGCGACAACGGCAGCAGCGGCGACAACACCTGACCTATAACAACGGCAGCAGCAGCAGCAACGACAGCAGCAGCACCAGCAGCAAGGGGCCGTCGGCAAAACGCAAATCTAGACGATAAAATAGGAATATGTGAGTAGGCTTTTTGTCTAAAGTGATTCGCCAGAAAAAATTCTGCCGATATTTAAAATCAAACTTAATAAAAATAGATGTGCATATTTTTATACACTGAGATCCACTGAAAATATACCCAACGATCTTTTTTCATGTATAGAGAGTATGACAACGCCTCGTCAGGCGAGGAAGTGTTAGAAGAGTATAAAAAACTTTTAAAAACAAAATTACAAAACAGGCTAATAGGGCTGCACACATTCGGGACAGCATTCTCAACGATAGGAATTCAGTAAAGCAGCAAGTGTTAGGAATGCAAGCAGCGCTCCAAAGGCAGGGAGAGATATTCGAAGAGAAATTAGCCGCCATTACGGGGGAGTTAAATTTGCTTAATGGCAAAACCCCGAAAGTCCAGATATACCGCGAAATTGAAATTAGACCAGGAAGCGAGTGCAACGAACCTCTCGACATGGTAAAATCCGTCCCGGAATTTGACGGGAAACAAGAAAATTGCGTCTCCTGGAGACAGGCCGCAACTGCGACATACAAATTATTTGAACCTTACGAAGGCGGCAGTCCACATTACCAAGCTGTCGGAATTCTAAAAAATAAAGTAAAAGGCCCAGCGGCCGCCGTACTAGCCTCATTTAACACTGTGTTCAATTTCCATGCGATAATAGCACGCTTAGACTTTGCAAGAATTAAGTTTGTCAAGACAGGGAGAATATCCTTACTCAAATATTACGATGAGGTAGAACGGAAGCTAACGCTTTTAACAAACAAAACAATTTGACACATGACGCGACCGCAGCAGTCGTCCTCAATGAACAACACAGAAATGACGCTTTACATGCGTTCGTGTCTGGCCTAAAGAAATCACTGAAAATAGCCGTTTTTCCGGCACAACCACAGGACTTGCATTCGGCATTGGCATTAGCTCAGGAGGCCGAATCAAGTAATGATAGGAGTGTGTTCGCCGCTAGTTCCGCCATAACGAAGTGGAGAAATCCATCACAGCAAAATTCATATAACTATGAACAGGATCATTATCTAGGAGCAATTAAAATAAATCCCCATTTCATAAAAACCCAAGGGGGAGGAAACCATCAAACCGGCTCGCTTAGGAAGCAGTCTCATCCGTATTTGGGAAACAACCAGAGCCAGCCGCCCGCAGCCGGACCAATGGAGGTTGATAACTCATCTCGGTCCAGGCAGCCTGCTACTTGGCAAAGGGGTCAGTCCACACGGACTCAACAAAGAATTAACTATATGCCAGAACAGAAGTCAGGAGAGGAAGAATATAACCAGGTGGCACATGAGAGGGTTGAACAAATAGAAGACGAGCTCGACACTGACGACGTCTGCAATTTTTTAGGGTAACATCCCTGCTCCCGTATATCACTCGTAAGTTAGCAGGGAGGGAAATCAAATTACTTATTGATACTGGCACTTCAAAAAATTACATAGCACCATGCCCAGGGCCTAGTGCCTAATTTCTCTGTTAAATGTACAGTCACATTTTTTTATACTTTATACTTCTTAAGGACTTTGATGGAATCGTCGGGCTTGACTTACTTAAACAAGTGAATGCAAGACTCGACCTTAACAAAAATATACTAGAGACTAGTAATGGGGTAGAAAAATCCAATTCTCCAAAACCGAAAACGGTAACTCATCCAAATAGACGACAAAGACGTCCCACCGGCAATAAAAGCCGCTTTTGACAATATGGCACCCCATGGTCGTAGGTTAAACAACTTCTAGCGAAGTGCTTTCATTTGAAAGCAAAAAATACTGCACTGGGACATTCTTTCTTGACATTCATCAAGCGTTTGATCGAGTCTGACATGACGGCTTATTATATAAAATCAAAAAGCGGTTACCTGCTCCATTATTAAAGTCATACTGAACCAAAAGACACTTTTACGTGCAACAAAAAAAATGAATGTAATGGAGTCCTACAAGGAAGCGTCTTAGGACCTGTCCACCCTATACACGGCCGATATGCCGGTAACATATACGTGCACTGTGGCAACATACGTGGATGATACAGCTATATTAGCTGCCTGTCCACCCTATACACGGCCGATATGCCGGTAACAAATACGTGCACTGTGGCAACATACGCGGATGATACAGCTATATTAGCTTCCTTGGAAAATTAAAGTCAACGCCCTGAAATCTGCGCAAATAACTTTTGCATTCAGAAGAGGTGACTGCCCAGATGTCTCATTTTATGTATCAGCAATCCCACAAAGTAATTGCATAAAGTAAGACTAACGTGGAAAAACCACATAAAAGCAAAGCGCCAGCAACTAAATTTAAAAAGTTTGAAGATGACCTGGTTGCTTGGCCGAAAATCTGCAACCACTCTGGAAAATAAAGTCCGTTTATACAAAACTATACTAAAGCCCGTGTAGACTTATGGCATTCAGCTCTGGGGTACTGCCAGCAACTCAAATATTGAGATTCTACAACGCTACCAATCAAAAATATTTTGATTGGTTTAATTATAATTTCTTCGCATAGCATGGTTACAGGGATTCTTACAATATAGATTAACATTGGTCTGTTACTCGCAATGCTTTTTCTGCTTGTGCATGGCTTCCTCAAAATTTGTGTAAGGTAATTAATTATAATTTAATATTCTTTTAACTTCATTGATCTCCTGGTCTCCTGGTATTTGATGATTGCCCACTGTATGGCCTGATTGAGATTAAGAATTTCCTCTTTAAGCATTTGAATTTGAAACATTAATGTGGTGCTGTATCCCTTTGGAGACGATCAAAGGCTGTTTATTAAATTTCTATGGCCAGAGTGATTTTATTTTTTTGTCAATGATTAGCCTCCTGACTTTCAAGCTGTTGATAAGGTGTTTAGCAATCCTGATTTCCTCTCTTATGAAGGGCAGAATTGGGTCGTAAATTTTAATTTTATTAAGGCTGTGTGATTATTTTATAAATGGTATTTTCATATTCCTATATGTCAATAATATGGATCAATCTAAAGATCCCTGTTTAAACCTTGGTTAGTGCTGTAGTGTGTGTCATAATGTCCGAATTAGTGTAGTCCGTTATTTGTACGCCCGCAGGTGTTTAATGAGTTTTTTATAAATAATTCTCCCGCTTTCTGCTGGTACTGTAGTGATTCTGCTTTCCTTGACAATTTCTTTTTTGTATCTGGCTGACAAATTGGTGCCTAATCATTTATTATTATGTACGAATATCTCTTGTCCAGGATAATATTTTTTTTATCTTTTATTATGGTGAGCCAAATCTTTTTCCTGCGTGAAGTTTTGTCCGAAATATTGTCTTTTTGTCTGGAGTATAAATAATTCTCCCGCTTTCTGCTAGTACTGTAGTGTTTCTGTTTTCCTTGACAATATATTTTTTTTTGTATCTGGCTGACAACTTGTTGCCTAATCTTTTATTGTTTTGTACGAGGATGTTTTGTCCAGGATAATATTTTTTATCAGATCCCTACTTATGGTGAGCTAAATCTATTTCCTGAGAGTTTGTTTTAGCTTATTGAATGCTTCAAAAACGCTTTCGTCGAGGTAGATTAGCGTTCTGCTTGAGGCATTCAGATTGTTTTTTAGATGGTTTCAGATAGATGATTTTCCTCATTTTTGCTAAAGATGATGATGTATACGAAACACCTAATTTCTAAATGTTCCCTGAAGATATCGTCAAGCGTCCCTTAAAAAATTGAAGGGTCGTTTTTGAGGCCAAACGGTTGTCTGGTAAACTCATATTTTCCCTGGTTAACTGAGAATGCCATTTTTTCGCAGTGTAACGTTTCCGATAATGGCATTGAAGGTCTTTAAGGAGGGTAATAGATAAAATTTGATAAAAGTATCTTTTAGGTCGAAAAGATTGGCGATTGTATGGTGCGTTAAAATAACTTGTCCGCCCACAGAGTTAATGAAAAAAGGTTGATGGTTTTTGATTGGTTTTTTAGCTAATCTTCGTTGGATATCATTTTTTTGGATCCGTGTCTATCAGAATTTTTGTCATCTCTCCATAACCTGCTTTAGATTGGAAGTAATCTGCTTAATCTGTTTCCTGCTCGAAATCTGTGATTTCTGAATAGTATTCATTGAGTGTTGCTTCGTCAGTTTCTAGTGGTTCGTTGTTGTACTCTGTAGTTAATAATTCGCGTACCATAACCAGGGCAGCCTATGGTGTGCACTTATAGGCGTTAGGCGCCAGTTAAATAAAAGAATATTTATTTATTTAAAAAAAATGTTATTCGGACCAATTAACTCTGAATTATAAGTTTGGGTGATATTTATAGCCAGCTCCGTCGCTGCCTCAGCAGCTTTATATATTATATACTTCATATGGTCGAAAACGCTCCCTTCTGTCTGTTACCTACTTTTCAACGAATCTAGTATACCCTTTTAGTATACGAGAAAAGGGTATAAGAAAGAAAACAATATAGAATGCTATACATTGTTTATAAAAATGTTTACAAATGTAAAAAAAAAAATCCGCAAAGAACTTCAAAAGTATTAAAACTTATTAATTTTCCATCGCTTTTTAAAAACTAGTTGACTAAATTATGCACCTAATAAAGCGATATTTTTGGTCTCGAAACAGAAACCAAATCAGCTATTTAGTTCACAAGTGTACTGATACAGTTATATTTCTTGATGAAACTAAATACAATGTAATCAGAAACTATCCCAAACATTTATATAATTATTATTGCATTTTATAATTATTATAGAATATTCATTCAAAATTATTCAGAAGAATCACGCACGTAACGGGGCTTTGCGAAAAGAACGTACCGTTTGAAAAAAAGGGAAATAATGCAACCGACACTTCCTCAGTACCTAGATTTCAGCAAAGTATTTTGCATAGCCACGGGTGGTAGTAAACAAGCATGTGGAGCGGTACCATCCCAAGACCATAACGGACAACAGCTACTAGGCATTCAAGAACCTTTACAAAGGGCGAAAGTAATAAGTCCACAACAAAGCAATAGTTAGCAGCAATTCATTAGGCAATAAATCAATTTAGACCATACATATAAGGTATGGCATTTTCAAGGATATCAATAAATGAAATGAACCATGTACATATATGGTATGGTACCATACAGTATGGTATTTTCTAGGAGAAATCCAAGCTCCAAACTCTTGGACATTGGACTTGGAAGAATATATATACGGTAGAATACCTTAAGGGGAAAGATAACCATGTAGCGGACGCGTTATCAAGGATATCAATAAAATTATGCAAATATTTAAAAATAAAGAATATAAACTGCACATCATCACCAAACCATTGAAGTAGTTGAAAGATGGCATAGAACTCTAAATGAATATACGATCCGGTCCTATAAGTTAAATAAAAGATTATTTATTTATTTTAAAAGAATGTTATTCGGACCAGAGGTCCTGATTTATTTGCACAAAAATTGGAACTATATCTGAATCTCTGCCTGCGTCGGTGCTGTTGGCTACCGTCAGCGCTCCCACGGGAAGCGCTCCAGACGCTGATCTTGCATCTTTCGGTTATTGCAACTGCAAGCCCGGATGTGCGTGCAAGCTTTAATTGTCATTTAATTGTCACCTCGGATTGATGGTGTACGGAGTACTTGTTCATCAATTCTATTGCTGAAGTTTCTGACAAATGACCCATAAATCGTTGACGTTGTTCCGTTGATTGAGATCTTGCCGCTAAGCTTGTTGAGTAGCATAAATCCGGGTGCGATTTCATCGATTATGGGGATGTGTTGGTTGTTGATTCTAGTGCAGGTGGCACGGCGACTTTTTAGGAGATTTGGTAGGCGAGATTTCATTATAATTATTACAGTTTTCAGTTCTTGCGAATATTTTTTTTTTACATCTAATTACATTTTCGTTTTTAATTTTATTGACAAATTGGCCAATTTTTATTGGTTTAATTAGAATTTATTCGCATAGCTTGGTATCGGTTACAGGGATTTTGACAATATAAATTAACATTGGTCCGTTACTCGCAATGCTTACTTCGGCTTCCTCAAAATGTGTGTAAGTTAATTGATTCTGATCTAATATTCTTTTAACTTCATTGATCTCCTTGTCTCCTAGTATTTGAGGGTTCTTAATGTCTGCTTTTGACCACTGTATGGCCTGATTGAGATTAAGAATTTCCTCTTTAAGCATTTGAATTTGAAACATTAATGTGGTGCTGTATCCCTTAAGGCTGTTTATTAAAGTTCTATTGGCCAGAGTAATTTTGTTTATTTTGTCAATGATTAGCCTATTAAGTTGTTAGTTAGAGCTGAATTTATTTTTTCATGAATTATTTTAAAACCTCTGCTATCTGGGAATCCAGCCAGCCATTTCCAAGCACTACCTGTTAGATCTATATGTATTTTCCCTTTACTCCTGACTTTCCAACTGTTGATTAGGTTTTTAGCAATCCTGATTTCCTCTGTTATAAAGGGCAGAATTGGGTCGTAAATTCTAATTTTATAAAGGCTTTGTGATTAATTGTATCAATGGTTTTTTCATATTCCTCTACTTCAATAATATTAATCGATCTAAAGATCCATGTTTGAACCTTGGATAGTCCTGTAGTCAATGTCACAATGTCCGAATTAGTATAAATTTGTATTTTGTATAAATAATTCTCCCGCTTTCTGTTTTCCTTGACAATTTCTTTTTTGTATCTGACTGACAACGTGGTTCCTAATCTTATATTGTTTTGTACGAGGATGTTTTGTCCAGGATAATATTTTTTATCCGATCTCTAATTTTATTGTGGTGAGCTAAATCTATTTCCTTTGCTCTTTGCCCGAAATATTCTGTCTTTCTGTCTAAAGTAGTTTAGGTTCAAGTGATACTTTTCTGCCAAAGAATAATCGACAAGTTTCCTGTTTGCGGTTGAGTGTATTGAATATTTATACTTGTAGGCTGATCTCTCTATAAGGTCGTTTAATCAACTGTGTAATTTCTCGGCCTTTTCGCATCTAATAATTTCTGAAAGGGTTGAGTGAAAGCGATCTATCTGACCGTTGGCTGAACTGTTTTAGGGTGGTGCACTTTATATTGAACTGGTCTTGCAGCATCCGCAACCTGTTCAAAGGGATTTTTCGTTATCTATTATCACTATTTCTGGAATACCGAAGTTTATTAATTTCTTTATTTTCTTCTTATTAGTTTCTTTCAGGGGATGCTTAATGTTGCTTGTGTTGCTCGTGATTTGACTTTTTTAGCCTGTGCGAATTTAGAAAATTTATCTATTGCTGTGAGGACTACTTGTTTACATGTGAGGTAAAAGTCGATGTGAATAATTTGGCCTGGGTATTGTGGTATTGGTGTGCTTTGAAGCTCTGGCTTATTTGGGTGTCTTTCTTATTTTTGTTATTATTTTTATGATTTTAGCCCTCATTTGTGGAAAATATACTTTTTCTAATAGCAGCTGTCTGCTTTCGCTGCTGTTGCGGTGGTCATTTTCGTCTGTCAGTTCTGTAACTATTTTATTAGAGAATCTGGTTTTGTAATTATTAAAAAGTGGATACATTTCTTGAAGTTTTCTTGTAGATTCCATTTATGACAGACGGATTTAGCCTTTCTCTTAGAATTTTATGAATTTTAAATTTTCTGAATTGAATATTGGTTCTTTGATAAGTCGGAAAAACAATTTCGAATTTTTAGGATTTTTCTCCCAAAGATAGCAGTATTTGATTTTTGAAAACATTTATTGGTTCTTCTGCCATAGGTATTAGTTTTTCGGGAGAGCTGAAACTACTGTGCACGGTTCCTGTCATTGCATTTAGTTATCCATGCGTTTGCAAGGGAGGTCTACTCCCTGCATCGGGAACCACGTTTGCCTTGCCAGGTTTGTGCAAAAGTGTCTTCTAAAATTGCTTTCAATCTTTTCATTTTGTCGTTACGGCTTTTTAGATTAGTGGGTGAGAGACTCGTGATTTGTGAATATCTTTATTTTGGAAAAAACATTTGGAAGAGTTTGTATTGACCAAGTTATGGCCAGCATTTCTTTCTTGTTTGCGTAACTTTCTTCTGCCTTACTTAAGGTTCTAGAAATAAGCATTATTGTTTTGTCCTCCTAAACTAATACAGCTCCTATGGCATAATCTTAAGCATCGGTGGTCAATTGGAATTCTTTAATATAACCTGGATAAGCAAGCATGACTTCTTCGGAAGCGCGATTTTGTTTTAGCTTATTAAATGCTGCTTGAAAAAATAACAAAAGTAAGAAAATTCACTCAAAATATTTCATTGATTTAACCTGTTAGGTTTTTTATAAATTCCAATATATTATATAATTATATTATTTGTTAAGGACTATAGTTAGTTGTTTGTTTTTCGAACTCGAGAATGGACAAAAACTAATAGAGAAGACTGGAATCTAACAAGTCTTTTAGAGAAAGATCCTCATATCATGGACGCCACAGACTTCAGAGGGAAAGGTTACTTTAGCTTCGGTTTATCTGCCACCCAGCGAGCGTTTGATGAAAGTGTAAGTTAGCAAAGGCGGTACACAGGGAGAGAAATCGCCGAATAGCCGAATTGCAGGCCACCATATCCGGTAGCTTGCACGCGCATTGGAAGAACTGTTAATCGCGCATTCCAAGGGCAATTGCCCGCAGTCCGGTCGGAGCACTCACGGAGCGAGTGACTGACACCGGATATCGGAATGCTGACCTGGCACTTCGGAGACTGCGCTGCAGCGAGGCAGAAATGGGTAGCTCTTTAATTTAGTCTAAATGTGTACTCCGGGGTTTAATAGCCTCGACAATCCGATTTAAACCCTCGCCCTAACAGGATAGTGGAGAATAAAGTTATTAAAATATTAAGCTAGCAACTGAGTGATTTATTAACTGGTGCCCAACAAACGATACCCACGCGACGTGTTAAAAAGTACGAAAATACAGCAACAACACGCGACTGAAAATAATTCAAGTGCAGAAGAGCATTAGCAACAACAACAATACCAGCGGTACCAGCGGCAACAGCAGCAGCAGCAACAGCGCCTGTACCAGCGGCAGCAACGGCAAGCGGCAACAGCAGCGGTACCAGAAACCAAAATCCGTCGGCAAACAAACCCCGACGATAAAATAAAAACATACAAACTACAAAGGGAAACCGCAAGACTTCCCGCATCGGAGAAAAGCAGCACCAGTAGCAGCTACGACAACGACAACAGTACCGGCGACAACGGCAGCAGCGGCGACAACACCTGACCTATAACAACGGCAGCAGCAGCAGCAACGACAGCAGCAGCACCAGCAGCAAGGGGCCGTCGGCAAAACGCAAATCTAGACGATAAAATAGGAATATGTGAGTAGGCTTTTTGTCTAAAGTGATTCGCCAATAAAAAATAGCTGAAGAAAAAATTCTGCCGATATTTAAAGTCAAACTTAATAAAAATAGATGTGAATATTTTTATACACTGAGATCCACTGAAAATATATCCAACGATCTTTTTTCATGTATAGAGAGTATGACAACGCCTCGTCAGGCGAGGAAGTGTTAGAAGAGTATAAAAAACTTTTAAAAACAAAATTACAAAACAGGCTAATAGGGCTGCACACATTCGGGACAGCATTCTCAACGATAGGAATTCAGGAAAGCAGCAAGTGTTAGGAATGCAAGCAGCGCTCCAAAGGCAGGGAGAGATATTCGAAGAGAAATTAGCCGCCATTACGGGGGAGTTAAATTTGCTTAAAGGCAAAACTCCGAAAGTCCAGATATACCGCGAAATTGAAATTAGACCAGGAAGCGAGTGCAACGAACCTCTCGACATGGTAAAATCCGTCCCGGAATTTGACGGGAAACAAGAAAATTGCGTTTCCTGGAGACAGGCCGCAACTGCGACATACAAATTATTTGAACCTTACGAAGGCGGCAGCCGACATTACCAAGCTGTCGGAATTTTAAAAAATAAAGTAAAAGGCCCAGCGGCCGCCGTACTAGCCTCATTTAACACTGTGTTCAATTTCCATGCGATAATAGCACGCTTAGACTTTGCAAGAATTAAGTTTGTCAAGACAGGGAGAATATCCTTACTCAAATATTACGATGAGGTAGAACGGAAGCTAACGCTTTTAACAAACAAAACAAACTCAATGAACACAGAAATGACGCTTTACATGCCTTCGTATCTGGCCTAAAGAAATCACTGAAAATAGCCGTTTTTCCGGCACATCCACAGGACTTGCATTCGGCATTGGCATTAGCTCAGGAGGCCGAATCAAGTAATGATAGGAGTGTGTTCGCCGCTAGTTTCGCCAGGCATAACGAAGTGGAGAAATCCATCACAGCAAAATTCATATTACTATGAACAGGATCATTATCTAGGGGCAATTAAAATAAATCCCCATTTCATAAAAACCCAACGGGGAGGAAACCATCAAACCGGCTCGCTTAGGAAGCAGTCTCATCCGTATTTGGGAAACAACCAGAGCCAGCCGCCCGCACCCGGACCAATGAAGGTTGATAACTCATCTCGGTCCAGGCAGCCTGCTACTTGGCAAAGGGGCCAGTCCACACGGACTCAACAAAGAATTAACTATATGCCAGAACAGAAGTCAGGAGAGGAAGAATATAACCAGGTGGCACATGAGAGGGTTGAACAAATAGAAGACGAGCTCGACACTGACGACGTCTGCAATTTTTTAGGGTAACATCCCTGCTCCCGTATATCACTCGTAAGTTAGCAGGGAGGGAAATCAAATTACTTATTGATACTGGCACTTCAAAAAATTACATAGCACCATGCCCAGGGCTTAAAGGCATTGCGGCAGTAAAAAAAAACAATTTAGCGTTAGGTCAATTCATGGCCATACAAAGATAGAACAAAAGTGCCTAATTTCTCTGTTTAATGTACAGTCACATTTTTTTATACTTTATACTTCTTAAGGACTTTGATGGAGTCGTCGGGCTTGACTTACTTAAACAAGTGAATGCAAAACTCGACCTTACCAAAAATATACTAGAGACTAGTAATTGGGTAGAAAAATTCTAATTCTCCAAAACCGAAAACGGTAACTTCATCCAAATAGACGACAAAGACGTCCCACCGGCAATAAAAGCCGCTTTTGACAATATGGCACCCCATTGTCGTAGGTTAAACAACTTCTAGCGAATGGCGTAATAAGGCCATCCCGATCGCCCTACAACAACCCGACTTGGGTTGTAGACAAAAAGGGATTTGACCAAAACGGGGTAAAAAAGAAACGGTTGGTTATCGACTTTAGAAAGTTGAACCATAAAACCGTGGATGATAAGTATCCTATTGCTTAGATTTCGACTATATTGTCATATAGGCGAGTCAAAATATTTCTAAACACTCGACCTTAAAGCGGGCTTTAACCAAATCGAGTTAGCAGAGAAAGACCGAGAAAAAACAGCTTTCTCGATAAACAATGGCAAATATGAGTTTTCCAGATTAGCATTCGGGCTCAAGAACGCCCCAAGTATTTTTCAGAGAGCTATAGATGAGAGCTATAGATAGATATGCTACGTGTATATCGACGATGTTATTATTTTCTCAAAAACAAAAGAGGACCATGTCAAGGACATACAGTGGCTCCTTGGAAAACTGCTCGAAGCAGGCATGAGGGTATCTCAAGAAAAGTCGAAGTTTTTCAAAAAAAGCGTCGAATACTTGGGGATTCATCGTGTCGCAAGGGAGTCTCCGAAAGGAGTTCCCCTTGCCAAAAAATCTTTTTGATCTCAGATCTTTTCTGGGTTTAGGAAGTTACTACAGGTGTTTTATCAAAAACTTCGCGTCAATCGCAAGCCCCCTAACGGGAATCCTTAAAGGCGATAACGGGAAAACAAACAAGTATCAGTCAAAAAAAATTAATATAAATATGACTGAAGAACAACATTTAAGAGGCTAAGAGAGATACTGGCATCAGAAGATGTTCTTCTTTCATACCCAGACTTCAAAAAACCGTTCGACTTAACGACGGATGCATCTGGATGCATAAACAGACAAGCTAATTAATTGTTTCAGGAATCAGATCATTATAGAAGAGGGTAAAAATTCTTCAGTGAGTGGCCGGTAAAACCTTATAAACACCATTAAAGATGTGGTGAATGCGGAAGTGGTCAACGGAATACATTGCACACTTCCAATCCTAGCATTTATTCAACACTCACTAATAGAAGCATTCCCAAATACCACATTTAGATATTCAAAACATGTGGTGCAAGATATCACAGACAAAACGGAGCAAAGGGAAATCGCCACAGCCGAACACAATAGGGTCCATCGCGCAGCCCAAGAAAATGTGAAACAGATCTTGCGAGACTACTTCTTCCCAAAAATACTTCGCCTAACAACGGAAATGGCATCTAACTGCAAGATCTGTTCTATGGCCAAGTATAGTCGAAACCCCAATAAACATAAAATCGGACAGACGCCAATTCCCTCATGTGCTGGAGAAATACTCCACATCGATATATTCTCAACCTCTTCCTTACGTGTGTCGACAAATTTTCAAAATTCGCTATTGTACAGGCAATCGCATCAAGGGCAATCGAGGACGTAAAGTCTCCAATATTAAATATAGCCAACTTTTTTCCAAACATAAAAAAACATCTATTGCGACAACGAAAGGTCACTGAATTCAGAAACTATTAAATCAGCCCTCCTCAACAATTTTAACATTTCTATCGCAAAAGCATCACCTCTACATAGTACTTCCAACGGACAAGTAGAACGGTTTCACGGCACACTCGCAGAAATAGTCCGGTGCCAAAAAATAGAAAAAGAGATAAACGACACGACAGAGGTAACGAAACCTGGTTCATCAACCACCTGGGAAAGTCGAAGAAGAAACCCGCTGTCTCGGCCATGGCCACGGTCAACATCACAGCCCACCAGAACCGGCTGAGTCTCCCATTTCTCCACAAGTTAAGTTTGAGGAACCTTCACCACATCGGGACCCTCAGAGAGGAACTCATTTCAGGCTCCCTCAACAGCAACTCACTCGCCGTACTTATCGCATTCCTACTGTAATCTACCGCCTGGCTCGGATACCATCACCTGAAGGCCAGGAGGCGAACAAAACCGGGAGCTGGCACTGATGTGGAGCTAGCAGGTCACCGGGACGGCGACCACTTGAAAGGTGGAGAAGTTAGCTCAGGCGGCCACCATATCCGGTGGCATGCACGCGCATTGGAAGCTCTGCTGATCGCGCATTCCAAGGGCCCGGTCGGAGCACTCACGGAGCGAGTGACTGACACCGGATATCGGAATGCTGACCTGGCGCTTCGGAGACTGCGCTGCAGCGAGGCAGAGGCCTCAAGCTGGGAAATGGATAGATCTTTAATTTGGTCTAAATTTGTACTCCAGGGTTTAACAGCCTCGACAATCCGATTTAAAACCTCGCGCTAACGGGAGAGCGGAGAATAAAGTTATTAAAATATTATATTTGTATATTGAAACACTTTTAGTAACGCTAGGTGAAAAATTAATAGCAGGTGGAGACCACAATGCCAAACACGGTTAGTGGAGAAACTCAAGAGCCTGCGCTAGAGGCAAACTCATTCAGGAAGTAGTCGCGAACGGCCACTACCAAATTTGGGCAACATAGCTCCATCTGCATTTTTTCAAACATCCGAACTCTGTCACGACCTGTCATCAAATCACACCCCTCTCCTGGCTGATCTATGTGCATTACCGGTGAAGAAGCCTGAACCCTCCCATTTCCTAGCTCATGGTACTAATGTCGCAGCTTTCAAGGATCACCTGTCTGAACTAATCGAATTAAACATGAAAATTCAAGGGACAGAACAGCATCAGATAGACAACCATTAAGAGAACATGAGTACCGACTCCTCCACATAATTCTCTCTGTGGAAAATAAATAAATTTACTATAAGAAACGCTTCTGGTAGCTGGTGCCGCACTTCACATGATAAAGCAGAAGTATTTTCAAGCAACTTGGAGCTACGATTTAGGCCGCTCGCACTTGCCGATACGAACCATTGCCGTCTGGATGCGCAGACTCTCGAAACGCCATTTTAAAGTGCACTGCCAGTAGATACTGTCACTCTCGACGAACTGAAACAACTTGTTTCCTCGTTATTGTTGGGTTATATCCCAAAAGTTTGGAAGTCTGCATATATAATGTTGATACTAAAACCAAGGAAAAAGCCAACGGAGCCTCGTATAGGCGAATTCGCCTCCTACCTTCGCTTGGTAAAATGATGGAAAGAGTGATTCTCAACAGAATGTTTGACGTTGAGCATGTATTATACCTGACGATACCTGACTTCCAATTAGGAATCCGGAAACTCCATAGAGTTGTCAATTTTGCATTAGAAGCCCAACAAAGGAAAGAGAATGCAGTAGCAGCTTTCCTGGGCTTTCAAAAAGCCTTTCGCCTGCGAGCGGCGAACCTGAAAGTAAATGCGGGTAAGTGCAAATTCTTCAAAAAGGAGCTGTAATACTTGGGTCACCGAGTGACAAATCAAGGTATTGGGACGGACCCGGAAAAGGTGGCGGCAATAGCGCAGCTGAAGCCCCCAGGAAACGTGAAGGAGCTGAGGCAGTACCTGGGAGTGGCGTCATGGTACAGACGTTTTGTATCCGATTTTGCGACGCTTGTACAACCACTGACGGACAAAAAGCACAAAAGCCAAAAAACATTTGAGGCCGTCGCTGGTCGCCGATCCAATCCTTTCATGCCCGGATTTCTCGAAGACGTTCGTGTTGCAGACAGACCCCAGCGACTATGGGTTTGGCGCTATTCTCACACAACATTCCGATCAAGGCGAGCGGGTGATATCCTACTCCAGTAGAACGCTGAACGGAGTGGAAAGAAATTATTCTGCAACGGAAAAGGAATGTTTAGCGATAGTGTGGGCCGTTAGGAAATTAAGACCGTACCTGGAGGACTACCATTTTAAAGTGATAACGGATCACATGGCATTGAAATGGCTAAATAACATCGTGAGCATCGTCCGGAAGAATCGCAAGATGGGCACTGGAACTTCAACAGTATGACTTCGAAATATCGTATAGGACGTCCGACAGGAAATGTCCGCAGGGTAAGAACGGAACAGCAGGGATGCAGGTGGACGGAAAGGATGCGGAGGAAAGTGCAACAGGGGCCACTGAAATTCCCGTACTATCTGGAGGAGGCTGTACCGCCCCATTCCACATCGGGTAGGGAATGAGGATGTGGCGTCATGGAAGCTGTGTGTACCGTCCCAGGAGAGGCAGCGCGTCATGGCCGAGAACCACAACATGCCAACGTCAGGACACCTGGGGAATCGAAAGACGATTGCTAGGGTGGCAGTCCGTTACCACTCGTCAGGAATGCACCGGGACATACGGAAATTCGTGCGGAGCTGCATGAAGCTGCATGAAGTATAAGCCGAACCAACTACACGCAGCCGGGAAAATGCTGACCCAGGTGCCGGAGGATCCATGGGCCACCGTGTGTGCGGATTTCGTGGGACCCTTGGAAGCACGGGAATTCGATGCTGCTGGTCCTGGTGGACAAGTTCTCCAAATGGACCGAGATAGTCCCGATGAGGAGGGCAACCACCGAAACATTACGAAAGGCTGTTCGCGAGCGAATAGTGGCCAGATACGGGGTGCCCAAGGTCATGATAACGGATAATGGAGTGCAGTTCACCAGCAGAGCATTCAAGAGTTTTCTGGAGGAGCTGGGTGTGCGACACCAGCTCACGACTCCATATACCCAGCAAGAAAACCCAACGGAAAGGGTTGATAGGACCGTTAAAGCAATGAACGCGCAGTTCACGGGGGCCGATCGAAGGAGGTGGGACGAGAGCTGGCTGGAGCTGCAGCTGTGAACACGACTGTGGCGGAGTCCACCGGATACTCGCCAGCGTTTATCACGCAGGGAAGGGAACCAAGGCTGCCGAACGCGTTGTTTGACGAGCATAAGATTTTCGAGTTGGTGCGGAGGAATATACAGAAGGCGGCGCAGGGCAAAGGCTTTGCAGCGAAGTTGGCGCCAAGGTTCGACGGGCCGTTCAGAATAAAGAAGTTCACTTCACCGGTTATCTGCGTCCTGGAACACGCGGCAACCAAGAAGGTGAAAACGGCACACATAAGCGAATTGAAGCCGGGAAGCGCGGGCGCCGGCGGGCCAGAGGACACCGAGTGCTAATGTAGCGGAACAGTAGCGGATCCCCTTTAGTGATGAAGGGGTGAAGACGATACGGGGTATCGAAGAGCACATATGTAAGTCACTCTACACATACACATGCAGCTGCAAGCACCGTTAGCGGTTAACGCACATAGCTGCAAATTCCGTGGGAGGCAGGTACACGGAGGAGAGATCCCGTTACCGGTATAGGCCCCGCGGAATTACGGCACAAGGAGGAGACGGGAGAACCGAGGTTTCGCCACCTTCGCCGCGGACACCACCGACGCAGACGCCGCCGCCGACATGCACGTCCACACCGCCACCCCGGACGCCACCGCCCCAGGCTGAGGAAGGGCCACGGTGCGAGCGCCAGCAGTACTGGGAGGTGGGCGCACGTTGGCGTTGCGCACCATTGAGTTGGGCGGGCGCCGTTGGACGTGGACCGCGCCGGCGGAGGAGACGCCGGAGTCCCGTGTGTGGGAGGAGGTGGGCGCGATTGGGTGGAGGCCGGTGCCGGTGCTCCCGGCCCGTCGAGGACAGCCCGGAGGAGGAGAGCCCGGAGAAGGGACCGTGAGTGTGGCCCGCACCACAGGAGGCGCCGCCGCCGCCGAAGCTGCCACCGCAGGAGTCGTGCCCCGAGGCACGCCCACCACCGCGACGACCCTGCCTTCGCAGGTGTCGCTGGCAGAACAGGAATGGAGGGAGTTACCGAGGGAGGAGTGGCCACCCCAAGTGGCCAAGGAAGCCAGAAGATAGGCAGCACGAGAACCAAGCACGACGGCCAGCGCTAGGGCCTCAAGGTGCGGTCTTGAGGGCCGAATAACGTGGCGGACGTTAATCAATGTGTATTGATTGGGTCAGGGGAGGGTAAGGGTGGCACTGCACTACCCAATAACAAAAAGTTTGGGTGTCATCAGTAACAGCCACGGATGAGCGCGAGAACGAAGGGAGGCTCTTGCTGCCGCAAGTTGCCATCCCGGGCGCTTGGGTCCAGGGCCAGCCACCCCGGAGCATGAAGGGGCATGGAGAGTGGAGCTGAAATCGAAAGAGAGGATTGGTAAAGATGGCGGAAAATTTACGCATAAAACCGCAATACATACCTCCATTGAGCTGCAACACCGAAAGCACATATTGAGAAAATCGGGATGGGGGCGCTGCGATAGTGGCGGTCGATCGATAGTGAGATCGATATGGGACAAAACTACTGGATACACATAGATTTTCAACACGTGGTCACACTATTGGCAACAATCGGTACAACTTGGATAATAGACGTAAGCAGAAATTGGCAACACCGGCCACCAATATCGATAACTCAATAATAGATCGTGGTGAGGTTCGGTGGAGTTGCCAGATAAGAAAGGGTGTGGAATTCAAAAGAAGGCAGGAAGCTTAAATACAGAGCTGGTGACGAGGAACAGACGGCAGCAGATGAAGGAAGCTGGAGAAGGGCGCGAGGATCAAGATGCCGAGTCAAGACGCTAAACGACGGGGTCTACTAGGGTGAGACTGCCAGGCTGAGATCAAGGAAGCGCAGGTCGACGTGACCTGTGCTGGATTAAGATGCCACGTCAAGACGCTAAACGACAGGGTCTACTAGGCTGAGACGCCAAGGCTGAGATCAGGAAGGTACAGGACAACGGAAGGAGGCTGGAGAAGGGCGCGAAGGCTGAGACTGCCACGCTGAGAACAAAAGGCGCAGGGTCGTCGGATGGAGAGACAAGGAAACTGCCTATGCGAGGAGACACCGAAGCGGAGGACCGCCGGACCAAATCGAGGTGCAGGAGAGCTGCCTAGCAACAGAAGGCTGGAATGTAGAAGGAGTCAAGGGCAACCAGGTCAAACGGGAAATAATGGACCCGAGCAAAGCGGAGAGACCGCGAACTAACGGTACCGCGGACTCAAGCCGGCCAAGGGCACAGAGGTCGAACGGCAACGGTGCGGACTTTGGACAAGCACAAGAGGACGCACCGTGAACTAACGGGACCTGGGTTGGACCTTGTACCCAAGCGGCCCGTGCGCAAAGGGGGAAATAACGGGATCCCCGCGGCCTATAAAAGGGACTGCGCAAGCGCAGCTCGAGGCAGTCAGCTAAATACGCGGAAGTCAAAAGTGCAAGAGGATAATCGGGCAGACGGTCAGCTAATACGTGAAGAGCCGTACGTGCGAGAGGATAACCAATCAGTCAGGGAGAATACGCAAGAGTTCGCAAGGAGCTGTGCCCCGGGATAAGTGAATTTTCAGTGAGAGCGCGAGCGGCGCAGGAGGACGGTACCTAAGAGTGGAAAACAAGGCGCGATCAGAAGGGTCAGTGGAGTCAAAGGTCGGTCAAAGTGGTCCGGACTCACAGACGAGACACCTCCCCACCATAACATCCTAAGCCCCAAGCCTAAACACGGGACCACGGTCGAGGACACCGTACGACAACGAAGAGCGTCGGCAGCGCACAGGAACCTGGCACGGTCAGAAGGGTCAGTAGAGTCAATGGTCGGTCAAGGTGGTCCGGACTCACGGACGATACGGTCGTGAAGCAAAGGATGGACAACGTGAGATCGACACCGCGCAGCCGACGGCGAGAACCAGGAATCTGTCATTAAGGAAATCTGCAATAAAGCTGTTACATTCTAAACTCTGTCTTCTCTTTGGTCGGCCAATCACACGAATAATAAATTTGGTGGGACGAACACACAAACTCTCTGAGCTAGCCATTGCAATTCGTAGCGAGCAATACTAAAGAAAAACAGTTCGTTACAGTAACTTTGGCGAAAGCCAGCATAAAAAATACTACAATTCTGGACCATGCCGATTTGAAACCAATTATTGAACAAGATATTCCAGTTAGGGTCCTTCAGTCCAATGAAATAATTCATGTTTTAAAAGCTTATCCCAGAGATAGATTTAGATGTAAGAAAATCTCTTACTGCTCGACGAAGACACGTTGGCAAAGTGCGAAGCGGACACCTGGGTAGTCGCGGAATGCACGGAGACCACGCAGAACACCTTTTGCGAGCGGTCCATTCACTCCACGCACGAAACACGACCAATGCCATAATCAACCCAGCCACCTTAGGGAGATAATGCCCGTAGATGACGGCATCATCATCATTAACGAGGCGTTAGCTCTGAAGGCGTCCCAGAGGTGCTCATTAGAGGAATGTGTCTGGTGATCTACGAACGCAGCCATCATATGTAAATGGAACTGAGTTCGTCAACTTGTGAAAGACATTGGACAAGCAGCCAGGCGTTGTAAGGTCACCACTGTTGAACATCGTCGCCCATTACCCGGTGCTGAGCATTGCTACATAGAATGAACACCAACAACTTGCGCATTATCCAGGACTTCAAAGATAAGTTCGACGCCGCAGGCTCCCTTAGGCTTTGGTCCGTGGCTGGAGCGTTGCTGAATGTTTTCCTGATTGGTTCACTCGTCCTTTTGTCTTTTGAATAAATATCGATATTTCTTATGAATTCAGAACTTTCAGGCTAAATTAATTTACTTTCAGTGTGAGTGTATTATAGGAATGTTATATTCCTGAAATAATTGGGCCTAACTGTGAACCAATGTTCCTGGTCATGGAATTCCAAAACACAATTGTATATCTGGTATAGGAAAATTGTCAGGCACGACATGAAATTCATATGGTATTGCTGCATTTGCAACGCACATATCTACATTGATAGTACCTAAGGACTGTATTGTCCCTTGCCCTATGCCCGTTATGTTAGTAAATAGTATTTAAAGTATTTAAATTATTTAGTGTATTATTTCTGCATCTGTATCTATTAACACAATACTCATAATTTGAAATTTAGCAAAAATGCTTAAATTGAGATTGATGTTATATAGCCTTACTGTTGGTTGTCTCACAAGGGGGTCTCTGAGTTTGCAGTCTGGATATTATGTTGTTTCTGTTATTATTATTATTATTATTCCATTATTATTATTTTGGTTTCCTCTATAGGAGCCTTTTCGTCTATTGTTGTTTTGGTTTTCCTCGGTTATTACTTCCTCTATTATCATAATATAGATATATACTCGACCTGGAGGTTATTGCAGAACACCAGTGTACATATTTTTAAATCACTCTGTTCATCGTTGCGAAATTTCCTGCTTCTAAAATTGTTTCGATATTTTCGTGTTTTTGCTTTTGTCATTGCAGAGATCTTCGATTAAGGTTTACTTTTTTGCCGTCCAGTGTTCAAGTCTTTTTCCGAATATTCTTCTTCTCTTTCTACCAACTTTCTGATATTGTTAGACCGTGTATATCTTTTTCTTTGAAATCCGGTTCCGATTCTTCTGTAGTTTCTTCTACGTCGATAGTTACGGACTATAAAAAATTGTTGGAACTATAAATTTTTAAACATAAATAATATTAAATTATATCTGCGTTTTATAGTTAGCAGATTTTCGCGAAGCCTATTTACAAGCTTTGTTTCTTTGTTTCTCGTTTGTTTCTCTAATTGGGACCCGATTTACTTACTCGATTCGTTCTGCACCAGACCACTAAAGCAATAAAATGGAAAACTGTGAATAAAAACCAGCCAAACAATGTCTGTGGAAGAGCATTAGATGTTCTATAACCTATACTTGGGAATGTCACTAATTAGCCATCAGGAGACTACTCCCACGCCCACGCCATTTCAACCCGTTCGGATGTCCTGGCTGACAAAACGAGACCAAAATACATTTAACGAATTGTGATTGGCTGGCAAAAGTTTATCAACATTTAATTAATTAATTTCTTTAAAGATGTCGTTGGGTGGCGACTGTCGATTTGGATTATGACTCTTTATTGTTGGATAGAGGGCTTGTCGTTAACTTGTCGATATAAGAATACTCAAATACCATCACGAAAATTTGTAGTAATCGCAGTATGAATAGCGGTTCCCTTTCTAATGTTTCATCAATTGCATTTGATATCTTTCTAATCTGTTTATTTTGCAAATCTTGTCTTTTATATTTATTAAATATGTCCTGAGATTTATTAGAAACATTTTTTTCACCTAATTTCCCACCTTTCTACTGTTATACTCGTATGTTTATTTGCAGTAGCTTGCTGAATCGGCATATTTTGGGCCTATGCTATTCATTTATGGTGGCCTTTAAATTTTGCCAATCCACAATCTATTGTCAATTCATTATAAGATTGTCAATTCATTATAATAAAAGTTTTTATTTTTCATTCGATTGACAGCATCAATAAAATTGTTTCTAGCCCATCGGCTCTGCTTTTTTATTATTTCTTTAAATCATCTGTTAAGTAGCTTGTACATTTTTAAGAGTGCATTTATTAACATTAACATAAAGATATCTAGTAATATAGCTGTAATGTAATTTAAAATATTTGATTCTAATTCTACTTTATTAATAACATTGGCGGTGGAGTCCACCGTTTTAGTTTCTATTAGTGTCCCACTTTGCCTACATATATTTTCTCGGATATTAATTTTAAGGTATATTCGTTTTTATTATCTACTTTACTTATCTTATTATCCGTCGTTCAGGCTGGTATTATTATTTTTATTTTCTCATTGTTTTTTTTTTTTTTTTTTGAATTCATTACCTATTTCTGCTCTAATTTTTGTTTTTTGATTTTGTATAATCCTACCTAAAGGTACATGAACATTTCTATTAGTATTTTGTTATCGTTGTCTGGGTATGGTATAATATTTAAAGTGCTGTTTTAATGATATCTCTAAGAATACGGAAAATAATAAGTATATCATTTGAATCCGATTTCAACCAGGTCGAAGTTTAACAATTTTTCAGAATTTACATGTGATAAAGGGTCGTGTTTCAATAATTTGGCGTTACAAATTCCTAATCTAGTAAGATGCATACTGAGTTCTAGGTCTTCAATGTATTCCGTGAAATGTTGCAAATTGAATATTTAAAGTTTTAGCCTTTGATCACCTTCAAAAATTGATCTTAAATGATTTATTACTTCAATATCTCTATTGACTGCTTTTATTACTTCGTTTAATTCATTAGTTTGAACTGAGTTTTGGGAAAGATTATTGTTTTTTTGTTCAAGATCTTTATCATTCTCATCTAACCTGCCAAAGATATTTATATGCTGTACCCATAATATTAATTAAGCCACTAATGGCCACTAATAAGCTAAGAATGGATATCTAATATTTAACACAGGCTCAATTAATATACCCATTAAATATGAATATCACTATTTGTCCGTAAATTTAACACATTTGAGTAAACTATTAAAGATTTAATTAATCAAGCTAAAGATATATAATATAGCAGTATAGCCCAAATCAAAAATTTATCGGAACAGAAAATACGATAGGAAAATGAATGGAATAAGAATAATAAAATACAGTAATTAATTGGACAATTGGACAGAACATATTATGAAGGTAGATGTGATTAGTTGTTTAATTAGGTTCCATTTCGGATTTCGGGTGTTGTATGTACTGAAATTGTATTTACTTTTATTAATTTTCGTTTGTTTCTTGAATTTAGATTTTTAATGATCAATTGTTCTTCTTCTATTAGTTTCTTCATTGTCTGTTTCTTCATGTCTGTTTTCATTCAGCTTATCGCTTCTATTCCTTTACCGCAAAGACCTAGAAATGATTTTATTTCTTCGGTGGACTTTGGTATAGGGAAATTGAAAATGGCTTTAGTTTTGTCGCGTTTGTTCTGCTACCATCTGTTGATATTATATGGCCTAAGAATCGCATTTATCTTTAAGTTTGCTTCTCTAAGCTTAAAAAATAATAAAACAATTACCAAGCTTATCTAATATTTCATCCATTTCTGGTATAGGGTATTTGTCGATATATAGGGTTATATCGTTGAGGTTGCGATAGTCAATGACTAAGCGAAATTTTGACTTTCCCGATGCAAAGACACTAGAATAATGCGTAACGCCTTACTATTTTTTTGCATACGATTTTTTCTGGCTGGCTCCAGGCTCTCTCGAATTTTTGTTCAAGAGACAGAGAGAGATAGATCTCTATAGCTAGCAGCTCTTGTACGCATACAGCGACAGCCGAGCACTGTATTATATTATATTATTTTTAAAAACCTCGCAATTTAGGTGGATTTTGGGCGTCAAATGTATTATACCCATTGAATTAACTTCAAGTAGATATTTTGTTGGATATATTGCTAAGGGATCCAGTTGCGATAAATTCAGATCGTTGATTTTAAAAGAAAGCGAGTGAGTTTTTCATACATAAGAAAAACTACTCGATAGAATCGGACTTTGTAAAACTAAAGGCACTAACTGATCTTTTTTTTAATATCTGCAAAATACACATTAAAGTTTTTGAAAATATTTTTAAAAATAATAAAAAACAACGGTGTATAAAACCATTTATTGTAGAGCAATGCATTAAGTGCAGAAATGAAACTAGCGATTTCTCATTATTGTTTCAATCAAATAAAATTGATATTTTAAATAAACTTACAAAAGTTTTACTTTTTAAGCATTGCAAGTGGACTGTGACAGCTGATAAACAAAAAAAGCTAGCAAAACTCAGCAAAACTTCTCATAAAAGAAAAATTAGTGATGACTAAAAATAAATATATTAAATAGTAACATATCCATTATTACACCCACAACTCCCCATAAGATAATTATAAGCAACATACACTAGTATAAGCTCATATACACACATTTATGTATAAACACAAAATATCTAAGTCTAATTTTGTGCTTACAAAATGTAATCAAAGAACGAGAGCCCTTCGATAAACCTTGGACACAGCGTCATGTTCCAAATCCACCCTTTCTCACAGATCGCAAATCATAAACACAGACACTTGTCGCCTTATCATAAACATAGACACTTGTCGCTGCTTCCTCTGAAATCAGCGTCTTCTTGGATCCACCGTCAATAAGCGCCTTCAACTCGTTGTAACCTCCAGCTTTGTTTTTCACGAAAACAACAGCTGTAGCCAATAGTGTGTCTTGGCCTTGCTTGAGGCTATTGCTCTTGATACTGCGTTTTGGGTCTTCATGAAGAAGTCTGTTGTGTCCTTTGGAGCATCGATTGCATGTAATTTCCTTTCTGCAGTCGATAGCATTATGCTTTCCCAAACATCTAAAGCACATGCTGTTCTTTTGAACGAATTTTTTTCTTTTTTCGATTGATTGTGCTCTGAATTTGAGACACTTTATCATATTGTGGCAATCCTTAGAGCAAAAGGCACACGATCTAACTTGCACTTTTCTTGTAGCAAGCTAAGCGGTATTTTTGGTAATGGCATTTACTCAGTTGTATTGTACCTTAAAAACTCCAGTACGCCATGTAAGTACTGTATAGCTCTTGCCTTTTTTACATGCTATTCATACAGCTGCAAGGCTTCTGGCGAAAATTTCCGCAGTAGAATTTCTGTTAAAATTACGTCTGCAGAGCTTTCTATTTTTCCTTTTTCTTTTATGATGAATATGCTCTCTGTCGCAGTATCCAAAAACTTCCCTAAATTTTTCTCATCATGGGGCAGCAAGCACTCCAGTTCCATTAATTTGTTGAAGTGTTATGGGAATATTTTTCTGCTATTCTCATAGTATTTGCAGATAAGCTCCCACGCTGCTGTATAGCTGGCCGCTGATCCCGTTATCAAATGGCTAACCATCATTTGAGCTTCTCCTTTTAAGCAGGCCCTTAAATATCCCAGCTTCCTTGTGTTGCTGAGATCCTTCCTGCTGTCTATTAGCTCAGAGAACAACTCGTAAAATGTTGGCCATTCCTTCGCATTTCCACTGAACGTTGGAAGGTCCACTTTTGGGAGATCTGGCACGTCGTAGTTGGAACTTTTGAACTGTTCCAACTTCATTTGAAGTACCATCTCTAGTGCGGCAACTTCATATTGCAGAATGTCTGCCTCATCTTGATCAAAGACAGTTCTGTCATACTGGTTTTTTGAAGCAGTTTCAGTGTGTCCGTCACGTTGGACCAATGACTTTTCATCATTGCCAGCTGCTTGACTAGTTCAATCTCACTTGAACTATCTAGGGTTTCGTAGATTAGGCTCATATGTTGTCTCACCCTGCCCGCTATTCTGTCCACCAGTTGAACCAGATTATCAACTGGACTGGAGCTCCGAGCTGATGGGGTATCAGATAATTTTGATCCGCTTGGTATATTTATCTCTTCAAGTGTTTCTACCTTTAATTGTGACTCCTTGTAGGCCGTGATAGCATCCATAGTTTTAATAAATATTTTATCATTAAAATATTGATGATCGCCAACTCCCAATTTTACCAGCGCATTGTTGTTAGTAGTAAATCGGACTACCAAAACTTCTATTGCTGGTATAGATGCCTTTTCCTTGATGGCTTGCAGTATTTTGTTCTGCAGCTCTCCTTGGTCTTGCATCAATTTCACAGATCTTTCCGACAACATCTTGGGAAAACAATCACAGTAACTTTTTTCTGCTTTCTGCTTGTATTCTTTGGTTTGATTGGTCGGCCAGTTGACCTCGACTCACAGCTGATTGATCAGCCAAGGAAAAGCAAGAACACAATGTTTCATCTTATAGTCCTAGTACTTTAAGGGGTGGTCTTTTATTCTGTGTTTCTTACCACTGGTGGGGGAAACAACAGAATCACTCGAATAACCTTGCTCTTTTTACTTTGAAGCGCTGGTTTTTTCTTCTGTGTTTCTTACCACTGGTGGGGGAAAACAACAGAATTTCTCGAAGTACCGAAATGTTCACACTATAAACTTGTGCGTACACTTAATGAGTTCAATTCGGGTGTTTGAATCTAACTGACTCGCTAGTGCGAGGGCTTCGCCTTTTATTCATTCCTACGTAGGTTCTTATCATCTAATTATATAATGCAGCGCTTGTAAGACGCCGCAGTCTGCGTTTGTAAATCTGTAAATCTGCGTTTTCTTAAATCTATGTTTGTTGCCGATGACCGCGCTAATCACTTCCCGCGTGGTCATATCTCTTGACACTTCGGGAATAGGCCGCTGCAATCGTATTTATCTGTAGTTGCCACTTATGCTGTCCAGTGACATGTTTATTGCATCCCATAAATAGAACATATTTATAGTTTACCTACTTATCATGTCTAAACACATATTTAGACACACACAATACTTAGAAGTAACATCTATCCAGGCCAAAAACGGTTACCTAAATGTATAACAGGCATACTAAACCAACTCTCAACACAATGTAGATACATTAAGACACATTCTGATTTTGAAATAAAATATGTAGAACCTAATATAATATAATTACAACTTGGAATCTTCCTAAGACTATTTTATACCAAAATTGTATTAAAAGAAAAATTATAATAGAAGCTAACAACGTGATAAAAACATTTAATGGTTCCGTTCAATTAGAAGATATATTAATTACCAACACAATGTTAGATTACACTCAAACTATCTATGTAAACAATAACGTAACAAAACTTGAACCACTAGAATACATTCACACAAAAGAAATAATCGAACAACACAATCAGACGAATAATATCTTTCAAATAATAATACATACAGCATTAATCATACTAGTTATAATTGTTGCAATGTACTTTACTTATAAATATAAAACTATACCTTAAAAATTAATTGTAAAATTCAAAATTCAAATTAAAAAATTAAACCCCAGAAAACGAAACTATTATACACCCTGAAACAAAGAACGTTGTACCCCTAGTAAATACCCCTGTATTGTACCCTAAAATAAGAGGGGTACATCCTAAAATAAGGATGGGGAAGTAATATATCCATTATTACACCCACAACTCCCCATAAGATAATTATAAGCAACATAAACTAGTATAAGCTCATATACACACATTAATGTATAAACACAAAATATCTAAGTCTAAGCACAAAATGTAATCAAAGAACGAGAGCCCTTCGATTAACCTTGGACACAGCGTCATGCCACCAAAGCCACCCTTTCTCACAGATCGCAAATCATAAACACAGACACTTGTAGCCTTATCATAAACATAGACACTTGTCGCCTTTATAAACATACTCTAATCATTTGCATTCCACCACTTGGCGAGCCAACTGAAATAATAAACTTTCGCGATCGGCGCCTACGCCTACGAACTTGTCCCAGGATTCTCCAATTACCCCTATTCTTCAGAAGACAATCTTCCAACAGAAAATAGAGGTTTACAACCCAACTCTATTAAACTTCACTCTTTGGCTTCCCCAAATTGCCTATAAAACAGCAAGCATGCCTCCATGCGGGACTTCAGTACTGAGTATAACACCGCTTAAGCCAATTTAACTTTCCAATTTCGTGATAATCAAATGGCTCTAGTTCTTTTCTTAAATGGAATAAATAAAAAGGTTTAATAAAATATAAAACTCAATCGTGTGTTTTTTTTTATCAAACCCTCGGTCTGAATTCGTAAATGGCGCAGTCGGTAGGATAAAAAGAAAAAGTTGTACGACTCGTTTACCAATATCAATCTAGTGACAAAAGATCCTTGTACGACCAAGGGTATCTTTTAATGATTGAACCACGCGAATCGGCGCTAATTGAACGTAAATCGTAATACAATAAACTCTATTTATCCGCAAAAGAACTACGTATAATCGGTGGTTGTCATACAATAGTCAACTTACTGCATACGATTAATGAAAGTGTAAAAACAAAAAACCAAAAGACTCTACAGAAACAAAAATCAACCATGGCAACCGAACAAATCCAACTATTATCAGAATCCCACTTGAATCAAGCCTTAAATCAAATTAGGCAAATACCTTCATTCAGTGGAGACACCCAAGAGCTCAGTGCCTTCATACGAAGGATAGAGTTCATACTCCAACTGTATCCAACAACGGACCCCAGGCAAAAACATGTATTCTTCAGCGCAATAGAGATGCAGCTTGCAGGAGATGCCCAACGAGTGTCACAATTATCTGGAGCAACAACCTGGCCCACTCTAATGAACGCACTCATCAGCGAATATAAAACACAAACACCATGTGAAGAATTACTCCGTCGCCTCTACAATACACCCTTCAACGGAAGTATCCGTAAGTTCGTCGAAGAATTAGAAGCCAAATCATTCACAATATCAAATAAGCTTATGTTAGAAAATAACGTTAACAACACCTTATTATACACAAATGCATTAAACAACACAGTTAAAGATGTGATCATGAGAAAATTGCCCGATAGGTTATTTATGACCCTTGCTAGACATGACATAACGACAGTATCTAAACTCAAACAAATAGCACAACAAGAAGGTATATACGAAATAACCTTTAATGACCGAACGAAACACCAAAATAACTAAAATTCTAACTAACTTCTAATTCTAATTATCAAAATTTCGCGAATAATGTTATGCACAATATAAATAAATCAAATCCCAACAATAATTCAAAACCTATTGTATCAAACCAGCAGGTTAGCCATGAATTTAAGCAAAAGCTAAATCAGGGTAGAGCCCAGAACCCTTTAAATGACCAACAACAAAATAGTAAGGCACCAAACCTTCCCGTCAAACGGCAGAGATAAAGTGCTAGTGACCAATACAAAATGGACACAAGCGAAAATTTTCTTCAAACAGCCTCGGAATCAGAAAGCGATCCAGAGGTCTATCAATATTATGAAAAAAAATTTCTTTAATTTCCCAATCGAATTCTCTAAAATGAAAGTCCACACTATAAATGGCACTATAGTATTGAAGCAAAGCGTTTCATTGCATTCAAGTAAACTTTGACCGACTAAACAAACATTTTTTATTCACAATTTCTCAGAAAAATATGATTTATTATTACGCAGAAACTATTTAGAGTCAACCAACACTCAAATTAACTATTCAACACAAACAGCCAACATAAATAATCCATTGCCACAAAATGTGGTACGATCACATCCAAACAGATGAGTCAAAGGTTACCAATGAGTACCCCAAAGTCATCTAATCTAGAGGAAAACCCTCTACATACCCCAAAATAGGAGAAAATCCTCCGTAAAATTAAGCGGAAGCCCCACTTAAAACCAGATGAGTCAAAGGTTACCAATGAGTACCCCAAGTCATCTAACCTAGAGGAAACCCCTTTACATACCCCAAAAAAGAAGAAAATCCTCCGTAAAATTAAGCGAAAACCCCACTTAAAACCAGATGAGCCAAAGCCATCTAATCCAGAAGAATCCAAGACTACCAATGAGTGTCCCAAATCTTCTGAATCTGAGGAAAATCCTCTTATTACCCCTTACATAGAAGAAGCCCTTCTAGTAACATCCTCTAACTACGCCTTAAACGACGAGTTAAGAGAATCCAACGTTTTCAGATTAGAACATCTAAATACGGAAGGAAGGGAACAACTTTCACACGTTTTGCTCGAATACAGTGATATTCAGTACAAAGAAGGTGAAAATTTGACCTTCACAAGTACGATTAAACACTCTATACATATAAAGCACGAAGACCCTATCTATAAAAAACCATATAAATACCCCAAGCATTTGACCGAGAAGTTAATAAACAAATCAATGAAATGATAGAACAACAAATAATTAGGAAATCCAAATGCCCCTATTGTTCTCCAATTTGGGTTTTCCCAAAAAAAAAGCGATGCTTCTGGCAAACCGAAATTTTGAATAGTCATAGACTATCGTAACCTCAATGAAATAACCATTGACGACAAATTCCCTATGCCCGTAATGGATGAAATATTAGACAAGCTTGGACGCTGTCAAACTTCAGAACAATTGATCTAGCTAAAGGTTTCCATCAAATTCAAATGAACCAACAGTCAATACCCAAAACCGCATTCTCAACAAAACATGGACATTACGAATATACTCGTATGACCTTCGGTTTGAAAAATGCACCAGCAACCTTTTAACGTTGCATGAACAACCTTCTAGAAGATTTAATCTATAAAGAATGTTTAGTCTTCTTAGATGATATTATCGTTTGTATAACTTTAAGAAATGGGTTGGATTTCCACTTTGGTAGAGGAATACATAATGTCATTGAAAAGGGTATTTGATAAACTACGATCAGCGAATCTAAAATTGCAACTTGAAGAAAGAAACAGAATTTCTCGGTCACATTATCACGACAGACTGTATAATACCAAACCCTGTAGTGTACGTAGTTCGATAGATTTTTAACTAGTGGGTCTTTTAATAGTGGGTGATAATTACTAATAAAGAGGACCTTGTACTTCCTTCGCTAGGGATGCGCACTCTTGCTATGCTCGGGTCTAGCTCGCCGTAGGTCGGGGTTCTTTTAGCTTAGGATAGTACGAACGCTACTACATTTTAATAAGTGCGTCTTACTCATAAACAATATTCAAAACTGGACTACCGATTAATAAAAGGAATGGCTTTATATTGATATTAATGATACACGCCGACACGTGTGAAGATAAGCTACAGATTCTGATAAGTATTGGGAATTTTGGATGTTAATGATTCCCTAAGTCTTTACCCTCCCTACCATGACAATGCTACTTAAAATATTTACATTGTCCCTTGGCCAAGTTCAAAATAACTCTACCACATATTCAAGAAAGTGTTCAACATAAGTACTCGACAAACCATTAAATCTATTTATTCACAATTCATTATTTTTCAATATATCTTCAATCGTAATTCCATTCATATAAATTCAGTTTAATAAGCGGTTTCATTAAATCTCTTTTACAAAATAACAATATTTTTATCTACGCATAATTATCCTAGTCGTTCTCTAACTCTTCATTTTCGTTTATATTCAGTGGGTAAAATAAAGTATATAAAAGTAAAGTATAAAGCAAATATATATAAGTAATTGAATATAAAATTAGCAATTATAGTTACATAATCTTTAGTCAAATGCAGATCCTATTTTATTTAGACGTTCGAGTGGCATTTTGTTAGAATTTAATATAGGTAATTCATAATAAGGTATTTATCATTGTTGTTGTAGTACTCACGACCTTAAATATCCACTCCATGATGTGCGTAAAGTTGGGCCCAAGTTCACGTTGACAATGTCGAGCTGTAGGTCAAACTTTAAAGGTTCTAATTTAAATTCCTATTCAAATGCCAAAAGTTCCGTCAATCTGCGAGTATTTAATTCATTATAAATCGCAATACAAAAGAAAATCAAGAATCAAAACAAAACACGAAATATAACTGCAGTATTGCAGCGATAAGACCTTAGGAAACCGCTGGCTGCTACGCTGCGTTGCGATAAGACGAAATCACAAAGTTGGACCTCCGTTGGTCATAGGAGATGATCTTCACTGCGTGACGATGATGATGTTCAAATGTAATTAAAACTGCTCCGGTCGTCTAAACTTCTGCATAGCTGAATATCTGGATGAACTCTAGCCTTCCAATATATTTGGCCAGTTATCATACGGCAGGTGGCCGGTTGCGTAACTTGTTGCTGAAGGTTATGTCGCCTCGTGGCCTCTTCTTGGAGCGACGGGGTTTTGAACCATGAGCTGATGCGGGGGTCGACGAGACGGGGGGGGTAGTCGGCTGTAGAGCAACCAAATGCTCTTATATATTGGCCTGGTCTTCCTTACGCCTTGGGGCCGAATCTCTTTGCCACTTTCACACGAATCGCACACGGAAATTTATTGAAATATACCAACTCTTGTTTTTATGAGATTGGATATATATATAACTAATTATATTTCCACGTGTATGTGAAGTTAAATGGGCAGCGTCAAAAATGTATGAGCGTTCGCCACGAAGATTTATCCGATAATGATCTAAGCTCTGGGGAAGCTGCATGCTGGTGGTCGCTGTTACAGCTTTTCTTTCCCTAACTGTATAATCGTACGATCATATTCTGTTCTGATTGGTCTAAGACAATTCTCTCGCTTTTTGTTTTACACAAAAGCTGCTATAATTTAGGGCGAGGGTGTCTTGAAGAGTTTTTGCAGTGTAAAGTTAAGTTGGTCACTACACCACAGATAAGGGTAACGAGACTATTTCAAGGAAGCCTTATCTGAAGAAACTCCTTGTTTTCTAGCTTGTATATCCTTCAAATGGAATACTCCTAATTTCTTTCCTCTCTCATCCTCTAATTCATAGTAGTACGAGCTACGTTTCTTATAAACTTTAGCTGGTATAAATACGGGTGCCAATTTACTACTGAATTTCTTTACGGCATTACTTTGTGTAAAGGTATAAAAGAAAAATGAATATCAGGCTGACCTAAAGGTTTTATCTCCTGAAATTCACGGGCTTCAGTGGTTGACTTTGACTTAGCAACTGCTGAATCTGCGGATGTATCTTGTTGCTCAGAGAAACATCCTTTTGTCGGTTTCCCGGATTACAGTTTGGACAAGTCGGTTTGTATTTTTCTTTAAGTCCGCAACCGTAACAAAATATAATTCTTTTAGCCATACAATCATCGAATCTGTGGCCTTGTTTGTCACAATTCCAACAAGTTGTGGTGTTCCGACGTTGAATTTGGTTTACTTCTTCACCTACTCTTACTAAACCTGTTTCCTCTTCTTCGGTGGTTAATTCTGCCACGCAGGAGCGATAAGGTTTCGGCTTAAACGTCCTGAGATTGTTATAAAACTGTTCATGCCTGCGCACTTCGTATCGGAGTTGTGTTCTGTTTGGTATTTTAAGATGCAACAACTCATGATGTAAGCTAGGCTTCGAATTTCTAACCAATAACTCAACTAATTGTGTTTCGGAAACTCCATTTTGCAGTCTGTCAATCAACCGTTCCATGGTTTCCTGGAAATCTTCAAATGCTTCATTTTCTCCTTGCTTGCGTTTTCGGATTCCCTCCCAAATATCATAATCTGTCTCTATATCTTCGAATCTCTTCCTAAATTCGCCACAAAATGTGTTCCAATCGAAATTTGGATTGTTTCGATGAAACTTCCAATACCAATCGCTTGCTTTTCCGGCAAACAGAAGGTACAGATGGTCGCATAAAAGTCCATAATCATTACCTAGATTTTGTTTGGTGAGTGAGCATATCCTGTAAATGAATTCATCTATCCTGATGCTTGTTTTGCTACCATCGAACTTTAATCCCCATTTTTGAATGATTCCTGATACTTTTTCCGGGCTAACATATGAGCTTGCATTGCTCCTGTTTCCGCCTCTTTCTTCTACATTATTGTCTAAATTCTGCGAATACCGATTTTGATTGGAATTGTTCCTGCTCAAATCTGTATTTGGTTGGACATTGTCAGGTGTGGAATTTGTATGTGTGGGCTGAGATAATTGTAAGTTGTCTAAATGACTTTTAATAGATGTCTCTATAGTCTTCCCTAAATAAGAGGTAAGGTTATCCATGAGTTGAGCCTGTTGTTGGCTAACAGTAAACTGTATAAAGTTCATCAACTCTGGTTGAGTACTAAGAGCCATACTGGAATTCGTTGGAGGTTCTGTTAAGATCCTATCCAAATTTCCTCTGTAAGTATTTCTGGTAGACACTCCTCGTCTAGGAGGTGTACCTCGGATCCTGCCTGATCTGGTATTTCTCCTTAATGGGAAAATATCATTATTATCTTGACATTCGCTTACGCCGGATGTGCCAGCTGTTGCAGCATCTAATTCAGCGAACAGAGTGTTATTAGAGTGAGATAAATTTGATTCGTTGCAATCTGCATTGCAAATTGGAGATGTTTGTGTACTTTTTAAGTGGTTTATAATGCACTTTTTATGAAATGTGTGCCTGCACGATGTTGTTGCTGACAAAACGGTTGGTGCTAAGATTTCTTTACATATGACACAGCTATTTTCAACGCCTTGTGAAACTTCAACTGCATTACCTGCACTATTCTTGGCTGCTATAATATTGTTGTTAAGATATGTTGTAATTATTTGGTTTGTCTTTCTTTATGTCGATCACTTCTATCAGAATCTTAGTTGTATCTCTATTTGTTAGTGGATTGTAGCTGGTCTATTGCCTCATGCTTTTATTCACTTGAAAATCGGACAATATACGGACTTATTGAAGTGTAAGTATAATGTATTCCAGAAAAATCAAATTGTAAATAAAGTTGAGTAAAGAAACGTATGGTGATGAGCTTCTGTGGATTCGAAACAGTTCCACTTGGTCGATCAATTCTCTTTCAAATTGAATCGCATGTTCCTAAGTTTTACTATCCCTTCCAAATAGATACTCTCAATCCAATATGTTAATTTATTGGAATTAGTTATATTGTGTTTTAACTGTGGATGGATTACTTTAGAGCTTAGTGTGCTATAACAAGTTACGGACTTTTCGAGCTTCACATCTGAGCCAAAAATGTATAGTACTTGTCGAGCTCCACTCGTTGGGCTTCAAAAATGTGTAGTGTATTTTCTCGAGCCCCACACGTTCGGGCGCCAAAAATGTGTAGTGTACGTAGTTCGATAGATTTTTAACTAGTGGGTCTTTTAATAGTGGGTGATAATTACTAATAATGAGGACCTTGTACTTCCTTCGCTAGGGATGCGCACTCTTGCTATGCTCGGGTCTAGCTCGCCGTAGGCCGGGGTTCTTTTAGCTTAGGATAGTACGAACGCTACTACATTTTAATAAGTGCGTCTTACTCATAAACAATATTCAAAACTGGACTACCGATTAATAAAAGGAATGGCTTTATATTGATATTAATGATACACGCCGACACGTGTGAAGATAAGCTACAGATTCTGATAAGTATTGGGAATTTTGGATGTTAATGATTCCCTAAGTCTTTACCCTCCCTACCATGACAATGCTACTTAAAATATTTACATTGTCCCTTGGCCAAGTTCAAAATAACTCTACCACATATTCAAGAAAGTGTTCAACATAAGTACTCGACAAACCATTAAATCTATTTATTCACAATTCATTATTTTTCAATATATCTTCAATCGTAATTCCATTCATATAAATTCAGTTTAATAAGCGGTTTCATTAAATCCCTTTTACAAAATAACAATATTTTTATCTACGCATAATTATCCTAGTCGTTCTCTAACTCTTCATTTTCGTTTATATTCAGTGGGTAAAATAAAGTATATAAAAGTAAAGTATAAAGCAAATATATATAAGTAATTGAATATAAAATTAGCAATTATAGTTACATAATCTTTAGTCAAATGCAGATCCTATTTTATTTAGACGTTCGAGTGGCATTTTGTTAGAATTTAATATAGGTAATTCATAATAAGGTATTTATCATTGTTGTTGTAGTACTCACGACCTTAAATATCCACTCCATGATGTGCGTAAAGTTGGGCCCAAGTTCACGTTGACAATGTCGAGCTGTAGGTCAAACTTTAAAGGTTCTAATTTAAATTCCTATTCAAATGCCAAAAGTTCCGTCAATCTGCGAGTATTTAATTCATTATAAATCGCAATACAAAAGAAAATCAAGAATCAAAACAAAACACGAAATATAACTGCAGTATTGCAGCGATAAGACCTTAGGAAACCGCTGGCTGCTACGCTGCGTTGCGATAAGACGAAATCACAAAGTTGGACCTCCGTTGGTCATAGGAGATGATCTTCACTGCGTGACGATGATGATGTTCAAATGTAATTAAATCTGCTCCGGTCGTCTAAACTTCTGCATAGCTGAATATCTGGATGAACTCTAGCCTTCCAATATATTTGGCCAGTTATCATACGGCAGGTGGCCGGTTGCGTAACTTGTTGCTGAAGGTTATGTCGCCTCGTGGCCTCTTCTTGGAGCGACGGGGTTTTGAACCATGAGCTGATGCGGGGGTCGACGAGACGGGGGGGGGTAGTCGGCTGTAGAGCAACCAAATGCTCTTATATATTGGCCTGGTCTTCCTTACGCCTTGGGGCCGAATCTCTTTGCCACTTTCACACGAATCGCACACGGAAATTTATTGAAATATACCAACTCTTGTTTTTATGAGATTGGATATATATATAACTAATTATATTTCCACGTGTATGTGAAGTTAAATGGGCAGCGTCAAAAATGTATGAGCGTTCGCCACGAAGATTTATCCGATAATGATCTAAGCTCTGGGGAAGCTGCATGCTGGTGGTCGCTGTTACAGCTTTTCTTTCCCTAACTGTATAATCGTACGATCATATTCTGTTCTGATTGGTCTAAGACAATTCTCTCGCTTTTTGTTTTACACAAAAGCTGCTATAATTTAGGGCGAGGGTGTCTTGAAGAGTTTTTGCAGTGTAAAGTTAAGTTGGTCACTACAACCCTAACAAAATAAATGGAATTGTTAATTTTCCTATCTCAAAAACTGCAAAAGGAATAAAATCATTCCTTGGACTCTGCGGATTAGCAAAAATAGCAAAACCCATGACACTTAAATTGAAAACAGAAGAAATAATTAACACAAAAGATAATGACTACATGTCCGCCTTCGAGAAACTAAAAGTACTCATTACGTCCGATCCAATCCTAATATTATAATATTATTATTATATATTATTATCCCAACTTCGAAAAGAAATTCTCATTAACGACAGACGCAAGTAATATAGCTATAGGCGCTGTATTATCCCAAGAACACAAACCTATTTGTTATGCAATAGAAAAGGAATTATTAGCTATAGTATGGGCAACAAAATATTTTAGATCTTACCTATTCGGTAGAAAAATCGACATATTAAGCGATCATAGGCCACTTGTATGGCTAAATAATATAAAAGACCCTAACATGAAGTTACAGAGATGGAATATAAAACTTAACGAATACATTTTTGGTGGAAATGTACGGCTAGTAGACGTCTCTCATTTATGCGTTGCCTCCGTATATAAATGACCAATATAACTATGATAATCGTTGTCAACCCTAGAGCCGAGTGTCCGCTTGCCTTGTGGAAAATCATCAATGCGTACCTTGTTATTTTTCAGAGTCTTGATGCGCATTTGAAGATTTTGCAGTTCATTACTGTTGTTGATAATCAAGTGCTTCAGCGGGACCACGTTCCATGTCTCCTTGTCATCTATAATTCGTAAACTTGGGAAGATAGACATTTCAGACGCTGTCGAAATTACTTTCTGAGTAATTATTGTTGTATCCCCTAATATTGCTGTGCATCCTGCAAGTAGTTGTATAATGCCTTGATTGGGCAGTCTTATAACTTGATGCTGTTCGTTGCATCTTATATTAGCTGTTGTATTCCGAAACAGTCTAAATAGCCAACGGTTGGATCCACTTATCTCTTTGATGAACGAATTGCCTTGGAATTCCATCATTTCGCATGAGTGTGCCTTGCTTGGTTTCAATGGAGCTATTTCGCAAGAGTGATCATCCGCGTTTTTCCATGCCCAATTACTTTCGCAAAGCCATGTTGTCGAATCCTCTTGTCTAATTTCCATTTCAGACATTAGGTGATATGCGTTTATGTCTGTATTGAACGCAAAATATTTAGAATTCAATTTCGGAATAAGCTTTGTTCCTTTTGTCCACAGTGGTATTGGGATTACTTCAAAGAGATCCGTTTCCTGATTGTTGTATATCGGCAATTTTGCTTTAATGAATAGGACCTTATCCTTCAACATAGCTTGTGCTTTCATCAGTTTATAGATCAGTGGTAATTGTATAACTGAATTTCCACCCGGTAGCATTTGTTTTCGTCCTAATTTTTGCTTAACTTTTTCAAGGTCCTCCAGCATTTTGTTAGACGCAATTAGTGTAGGATGAATTCTTCCTTCACTAATGTCCGTTATCATTGAGATCGCTGTTGCTTGTAGGCTTTCTACCTCTTAAATCCAGTTTCGCACTTGATTTGATAACATAAGGAATTTAATTGACTCCTTATATACCATAAAGTGCTCCTTCATGGTTTCTGACATAATATTGACTTGTTGGGTCAGTTTTCCCAAAATTCCGGCTTGCTTCTATCGTAGGTCGCTAACAGCTTCCAGATGTATCGCTTTTGTTGCCATACAAGGAAATACACAAATGTATTTGAGCAGTGAATCTGGAACGGTCCGGCGTAGTCGATTCCAGTATTTTGAAACGAGTAATCAGCCGTTATTCGATAATCTGGTAAATTTCCCATCAGTTGACTGGACATCTCTTGCTTGTATCGTATGCATACAAAACATGCCCTTAAATATTTCTTTAAGGAATTTTGTATGCCAAATATCCAGAACTCCCTCTGAATATAAGTTCTCATAAAGTTAACTCCGCCATGAAGAGTTTCTTTATGAGCATCCTTTACAATTAACCAAGTCAAATGTGACTTATCCAGTATAATTGGATGTTTTACATTATACGGTATCATTGCGTTTTGTAGTCGTCAACCAACTCGAAGTACGCCATCACTATCCAAAAAAGGATTTAGGGCCTGTAACTTACTCTTTGGGTCTAATGGTCTTTTGTTTTTGAGTAGTCTGACTTCGTGTCCAAAATCTAGCTGTTGTATCTTTACCACAGCAATCTTCGCTAGCTTTAATTCCTCCACCGTAAGATGTTACGGCTGTTCCGATTTTCCTCTCAGCTTTGTTATGAAGCGTAATACATACGCTATTACTCTAAGAAGTTTGTCGATCGATGAATACTTCGATAAAAGATGGTTTTGCAGATATTCGGATTTTATCAATGTGGATACCACAACAATTTCCGATTCCTTTTGAGTGGGCCAGTGTTGTGCATCTATAGATAGCCAATTCGGACCTCTCCACCAAATTTCACAGATTCTAAGAGCTTGCGGTGATATCCCTCTTGAAATCCAGCATCCTTCCGATTTAACGTAATTCCATTTGACATTGGGAATTAGTTTATTGATATCTTCCACTCTAGTTCTGACGAACTGACGCTGATCTTTGCTGCGCTTGTTTTGTATCCAAGCAATAAAAATTTGCGAATCACTCCATGCATGCGTTGTAATCTTGTTGCTCTATATAGCACTTTCGCTAATAACTTTGCTAGTAAATGCGCAGCACATAATTCCAACTTTGGAATTGTTTTCCTGTTTTGTATACTTTTCCTACTTTTGTATACACAGCCGCAGCATATGCTTTCTCTGATGCATCGCAGAATCCATGTAGCTCCATAATACCTTTGGAGCATCCAGTCCAGCGTGAAATGCTAATTTCTTCTAAATCTGATAGACCTTTAGCATATTCCATCCACCAGTTTGCTAAGTTGGATTCCAATTCGACGTCCCAAGTCATCGGTAACTTCCACAGTTCCTGAATGAAACATTTGCCTTGAATCGTTACAGGTGCCAACCATCCTAGTGGGTCGAAAATTCTGGACAACTGTGATAACACTAACCGCTTTGTTATGCGTGTTAGCATTGTGTTTTCTGCCGAAAACGTAAATGTATCCTTCTTCGGATCCCATTGGAGTCCTAAGGTTTTGATCGGTTCATTCTCCTCAATGCAGATTTTCTCCGTCGTCCTGAATGTCGGCTAAAATACGTTCGTCATTTGCAACCCATTTTCGCAGATGCATGCCGGCCTTCTCCATCACTTGTCTCAATTTCCTTTGAAGTTCATAGCACTCATTGACTGTGTCTCCACCAGTTATGAGGTCATCCATATAAAAGTCGTCTCTTATTGTTTCTGCTAAGACGCTATCCTCTTGGCAAAAGCGATCTGCCAACTCTCGTAGACATCGGACTGCTAAGAAAGGTGCTGCCGAGGTGCCATAACGGTTATGGTTGTTAGCTTAAGTGATCGGCAATTTTGGATCATCTCTCCATAAGATATATTGGTACTCTTGGTCTTTCTCAGCAACCTTTATTTGGCGATACATTTTTTCAATGTCAGCTACCATAACATATTGCCACTTGCGCCATTTAATTAGAATATCGAATATATCCTTTTGAATCTTAGGACCAGCTATAATAACGTCATTTAGGCTTAGTCCATTTGTCGTCTTTGCGGATGCGTCAAAAACTACTCGTAGCTTCGTAGTTAAGCTACCTGATGATTGCTAGATGGGGTAAATAGTATTTACCTTGACCCGTTGTCTTTACAGATTCCATATGTCCCATGTTAAAGTAATCTTTCATGAATTCGTTGTATGCAGCCCAGTTTCCCAGCTTTGCCTCTTTGTGGAATGGAATTGAAACCACAAATCTGCCTTCCTCGTTAATGACAGTTGTTTCTTGGAATTTTCTTTCGCATTCTGCATTGTCTGTAATCGTCTCATCGGCTTCATCTTCCAATTCCCAAAAGCGTTCCGGCTTGATCGTCAGGTGGACGCTATTTTTTGATAAATGAGTAGTCTGGGAGATACCTTCGACCTCTATAGTACTCCTTACTCTGGCAATCCCTTATATTTGTGCTGCTTCCTCTGAAATCAGCGTCTTCTTGGATCCACCGTCAATAAGCGCCTTCCACTCGTTGTAACCTCCAGCTTTGTTTTTCACGAAAACAACAGCTGTAGCCAATAGTGTGTCTTGGCCTTGCTTGAGGCTATTGCTCTTGATACTGCGTTTTGGGTCTTCATGAAGAAGGCTGTTGTGTCCTTTGGAGCATCGATTGCATGTAATTTCCTTTCTGCAGTCGATAGCATTATGCTTTCCCAAAAATCTAAAGCACATGCTGTTCTTTTGAACGAATTCTTTTCTTTTTTCGATTGATTGTGCTCTGAATTTGAGACACTTTATCATATCGTGGCAATCCTTAGAGCAAAAGGCACACGATCTAACTTGCACTTTTCTTGTAGCAAGCTGAGCGGTATTTTTGGTAATGGCATTTACTGAGTTGTATTGTTGCTTAATAAACTCCAGTACGCCATGTAATAACTCTTGCCTTTTTTACATGCTATTCATACAGCTGCAAGGCTTCTGGCGAAAATTTCCGCAGTAGAATTTTTGTTTAAATTACGTCTGCAGAGCTTTCTATTTTTCCTTTTTCTTTTATGATGAATATGCGCTCTGTCGCAGTATCCAAAAACTTTCCTAAATTTTTCTCATCATGGGGCAGCAAGCACTCCAGTTCCATTAATTTGTTGAAGTGTTATGGGAATACTTTTCTGCTATTCTCATAGCGTTTGCATATAAGCTCCCACGCTGCTGTATAGCTGGCCGCTGATCCCGTTATCAAATGGCTAACCATCATTTGAGATTCTCCTTTTAAGCAGGCCCTTAAATATCCCAGCTTCCTTGTGTTGCTGAGATCCTTCCTGCTGTCTATTAGCTCAGAGAACAGCTCGTAAAATGTTGGCCATTCCTTCGCATTTCCACTGAACGTTGGAAGGTCCACTTTTGGGAGTTCTGGCACGTCGTAGTTGGAACTTTTGAACTGTTCCAACTTCATTTGAAGTACCATCTCTAGTGCGGCAACTTCAGATTGCAGAATGTCTGCCTCATCTTGATCAAAGACAGTTCTGTCATACTTGTTTTCAAGCAGTTTCAGTGTGTCCGTCACGTTGGACCAATGACTATTCATCATTGCCAGCTGCTTGACTAGTTCAATCTCACTTGAACTATCTAGGGTTTCGTAGATTAGGCTCATATGTTGTCTCACCCTGCCCGCTATTCTGTCCACCAGTTGAACCAGATTATCAACTGGACTGGAGCTACGAGCTGATGGGGTATCAGATAATTTTGATCCGCTTGGTATATTTATCTCTTCAAGTGTTTCTACCTTTAATTGTGACTCCTTGTAGGCCATGATAGCATCCATAGTTTTAATAAATATTTTATCATTAAAATATTGATGATCGCCAACTCCCAATTTTACCAGCGCATTGTTGTTAGTTGTAAATCGGACTACCAAAACTTCTATTGCTGGTATAGATGCCTTTTTCTTGATGGCTTGCAGTATTTTGTTCTGCAGCTCTCCTTGGTCTTGCATCAATTTCACAGATCTTTCCGACAACATCTTGGGAAAACAATCACAGTAACTTTTTTCTGCTTTCTGCTTGTATTCTTTGGTTTGATTGGTCGGCCAGTTGACCTCGACTCACAGCTGATTGATCAGCCAAGGAAAAGCAAGAACACAATGTTTCATCTTATAGTCCTAGTACTTTAAGGGGTGGTCTTTTATTCTGTGTTTCTTACCACTGGTGGGGGAAACAACAGAATCACTCGAATAACCTTGCTCTTTTTACTTTGAAGCGCTGGTTTTTTCTTCTGTGTTTCTTACCACTGGTGGGGGAAAACAACAGAATTTCTCGAAGTACCGAAATGTTCACACTATAAACTTGTGCGTACACTTAATGAGTTCAATTCGGGTGTTTGAATCTAACTGACTCGCTAGTGCGAGGGCTTCGCCTTTTATTCATTCCTACGTAGGTTCTTATCATCTAATTACATAATGCAGCGCTTGTAAGACGCCGCAGTCTGCGTTTGTAAATGCAGCTGAGTTTTATTCTTAAATCTATGTTTGTTGCCGATGACCGCGCTAATCACTTCCCGCGTGGTCATATCTCTTGACACTTCGGGAATAGGCCGCTGCAATCGTATTTATCTGTAGTTGCCACTTATGCTGTCCAGTGACATGTTTATTGCAGCCCATAAATAGAACATATTTATAGTTTACCTACTTATCATGTCTAAACACATATTTAGACACACACAATACTTAGAAGTAACATCTATCCAGGCCAAAAACGGTTACCTAAATGTATAACAGGCATACTAAACCAACTCTCAACACAATGTAGATACAGTAAAACACATTCTGTTTTTGAAATAAAATATGTAGAACCTAATATAATATAATTACAACTTGGAACCTTCCTAAGACTATTTTAAACCAAAATTGTATTAAAAGAGAAATTATAATAGAAGCTAACAACGTGATAAAAACATTTAATGGTTCCGTTCAATTAGAAGATATGTTAATTACCAACACAATGTTAGATTACACTCAAACTATCTATGTAAAAAATAACATAACAAAACTTGAACCACTAGAATACATTCCCACAAAAGAAATAATCGAACAACACAATCAGACGAATAATATCTTTCAAATAATAATACTTACAGCATTAATCATACTAGTTATAATTGTTGCATTGTACTTTACTTATAAATATAAAACTATACCTTAAAAATTAATTGTAAAATTCAAAATTCAAATTAAAAAATTAAACCCCAGAAAACGAAACTATCATACACCCTGAAACAAAGAACGTTGTACCCCTAGTAAATACCCCTGTATTGTACCCTAAAATAAGCGGGGTACATCCTAAAATAAGGATGGGGAAGTAACATATCCATTATTACACCCACAACTCCCCATAAGATAATTATAAGGAACATAAACTAGTATAAGCTCATATACACACATTAATGTATAAACACAAAATATCTAAGTCTAAGCACAAAATGTAATCAAAGAACGAGAGCCCTTCGATTAACCTTGGACACAGCGTCATGTTCCAAAGCCACCATTTCTCACAGATCGCAAATCATAAACACAGACACTTGAAGCCTTATCATAATCATTTGCATTCCACCACTTGGCGAGCCAACTGAAATAATAAACTTTCGCGATCGGCGCCTACGCCTACGCACTTATCTCAATTTCTCCAATTACCCCTATTTCTCAGAAGACGTTCTAGCAACAGGAAAATAGAGGTTTACAACCCAACTCTCTTAAACTTCGCTCTTTGGCTTCCCCAAATTGCCTATAAAACATAAAGCATGCCTCCATGCAGAAGTTCAGTACTGACTACGTTATCAACCGCGATAACTCCGCTAAAGCCGATTTAAACTTCCAACTTAGTGATAATCAAATTGCTGTAGTTCTTTCCTTAAATAGAATAAATAAAAAGGTTTAATAAAATATAAAACTCAATCGTGTGTTTTTTTTTTTATCGGTCTGAATTCGTAAATATAATATATATAGTGACATATCCATAAGTCCCTTAGACTTAAGCACATGCCTACTTATTTACACACACAACAAGCATACCCCATATTACCCTTTATGTACTCAGCCCCTAGATAAGAATAAAAGTGTCAGCAGAATCCCAGAACCAAGACCAAGCGGAAAACCCCCAAGTAATACGAATACAGGATGTTATTTAAACAAATCACCCATTTGTAGACTAAACATTCTTTGCCTAATTGTCAAGTTCCCACGTTCAAAGTTCGGACTCGCAAACTCGAAAACAAAAGTTTTAAATTTCAAATAAACAAAATCTTAAGAATCTAAGAGCACTTGTATCCAAGAGCGAATGGTCTTGAAATCAACAGAAGTGCAGATAACTCCAAAGCTCTCTCTCTCTAATCCTAAAATCCAAAGTCTATATTTGAAAAGCTCGAACCCGAGGCTTGAACGTTAATCAATCTAGATCAATAAGATGAGTTAAGTTTGAGAACATAATAATATTCTAACTTAGCAAATATTCGATAAGTTCTATATTTTCAATAATCAAGTATACCATAAGGATACAGAGCAGGTAATATAGGATAAATACACAGTTGGATTAATCAAACAAGAAGAAACTTAGTGTAAATACACTAAGACTCATAAAAATTTTATGATCAATTACATAGAACCGAATATACCAATTACACGGAATCTATCAGAAACAACTATCAATCAAGATTGCACTAATAACAAAATTGTAATATCAGGAAATAATATTGTAAGGATTAAAAATTGTACAATCCAAATTGATGAATTCATAATTTCAAACAATCTAGCAGATTTTACACATACAATTTACATTACTAATAATGTTACAAAATTATAACCCATAGAGTATTTACAAACCAAGGAAATAATAAAAATACTACAATGTATTCCAAATAATATGTGTGACAACTTTTGTAATTGCAACTATAAGCCTAGTTCTATACTGATAAAATATTGTAAGCCAAAAGAAGAACATCCGCACCCAGTAACTATTGATAATATTCAAGCAGAAAACAATTTAATTCAATCACAATGTTATGTTATACCCAAATTTAGTGACCTGAGGACAGGCCAAAAACAAAGGTTGGGGAGTGACATATCCATAAGTCCCTTAGACTTAAGCACATGCCTACTTATTTACACACACAACTAAACCTCACAATTGTAAATCAGCATACCCCACATTACCCTTTATGTACTCAGCCCCTAGATAAGAATAAAACTCTCAGCAGAATCCCAGAACCAAGACCAAGCGGAAAAACCCCAAGTAATGCGAATACAGGATGTTATTTAAACAAATCACCCATTGGTAAACTAAACATTCTTTGCCTAATTGTCAAGTTCCCACGTTCAAAGTTCGGACTCGCAAACTCGAAAACAAAAGTTTTAAATTTCAAATAAACAAAATCTTAAGATCTAAGAGCACTTGTAATCAAGAGCAAATGAACTTAAATCCAAGAGAAATGCAAATAACTCCAGAGCTTTCTCTAAATCCTAAAATCCAAAGTCCATATTTGAAAACTTCGAAACCGATGCTTGAACGTCAATCAATCTAGATCAATAAGGAGAGTTCAGTTTGTCCCAATATTAAGAAGGTCGGTGTTCTCCAAAAATAAAGTGTTGTAATTATTCAGTTAATAAAAATTATATTTTTTTGAATTATGGAAATTACCAACATATAATTGGCGCAGTTGGTAGGATCATCATTAAATACGAAGTCCTTTAGTACGGTACTGGTCATTTACAGGATATGCTATACAACTAGCTAACCTGACCAGCGAATTAAAACAGTGATTTCTAAATTAAATGGATCCACAAAAGAATCTACGTGCGTGTAGATTTCAGACTAAAAAATTCCGTGTGGTCAGATAAATTCTGCAAACTAACTAATAAAAAATCTCGTGTGGTCAGATAAATTCTGCAAACTAATAAAAATCCCGTGCGGTCAGAAACAAAATTCTATAAAATTTATTCTGTTGGTTTAAATAAACCAAATAACAAAAAAAGCATATAAAAGTTCTACACCCGGGAATAGAAAAAACCACTAACTGGTTTAAAGAAGAATACTATTTCCCAGATAGCCAAAAATTAATCCAGAACATCATTACCGAATGCGAAATCTGTAATATAGCGAAAACAGAACACAGAAATACGAAATTGACATTTGAAACAACTCCAGAAATATTCAACGTAAGAGAAAAATACGTAATAGATTTCTATCTCACCGGAAACCAAATATGCATAGATATCTATTCGAAATTTGCATCACTCATTGAGGTGAAAAGTAGAGATTGGTTAGAAGCAAAGAGGGCTATAACGAAAATAGTTGATGACATGGGAAAACCACAGGAGATAAAAGCGGACAAAGACTCAGCATTCATGTCCATAGCTCTGCAGAATTGGCTAAGATCTGAAGGCGTAATCATATCCGTCAGTACAAGTCAAAACGGAGTATCCGATATAGAGCGGTGTAAATGAGAAACTAAGAATCATTGGCAGCGAACAAAGCAAAGAGGATAGATGTTCAAAATTTGAAACAATCCTATTTGTTTACAATCATAAAACTAAACATAACACTACCAAAAGAATTCCGGCAGATATGTTTTTCTATGCAGGGAGCACAGACTTTAATGTCCAGCAAAATAAAATCGACAAAATCAATCAATAAAATCAATAAAATCAGAAAAGACATGAGTTATAGACAAACCCCACTTGTAAAAATCAAGGTTACCAACCCATTCAAGAAAACAGGAAAAATCGATCAATTAGACGAAAAACATTTCGAAGAGACAAATCGCGGTAGGAAAATTGTACACTATAAGTCAAAATTCAAAAAGCAGAAGACAATTAATAATAGTATATACGATAATTCCAGACAACACGAAGAGAGTTAAGCGATGCCATATACTTCCTATATTACTGATTTGTATGATACCCTTTATCACCATGGTCCAATCAAGTAAAATAGTAAACCCACTCAATGCCAAGAATGGATACCTTATATTCCAAACAGGAACAATAGAAATTCCGATAAGCTACGAATACCATGACTTAAGCATAAACATAACGAAGGCATTGGAGAACCTAGTAGAAGAGGCAAAAGTTTTTCCAAATGTACCCCAAATTCAATATCTAGTTGAGAAATTTAAACGGGAAATCAATGGACTAAGAATTAATAAATACGAAATTGACATTTGAAACAACTCCAGAAATATTCAACGTAAGAGAAAAATACGTAATAGATTTCTATCTCACCGGAAACCAAATATGCATAGATATCTATTCGAAATTTGCATCACTCATTGAGGTGAAAAGTAGAGATTGGTTAGAAGCAAAGAGGGCTATAACGAAAATAGTTGATGACATGGGAAAACCACAGGAGATAAAAGCGGACAAAGACTCAGCATTCATGTCCATAGCTCTGCAGAATTGGCTAAGATCTGAAGGCGTAATCATATCCGTCAGTACAAGTCAAAACGGAGTATCCGATATAGAGCGGTGTAAATGAGAAACTAAGAATCATTGGCAGCGAACAAAGCAAAGAGGATAGATGTTCAAAATTTGAAACAATCCTATTTGTTTACAATCATAAAACTAAACATAACACTACCAAAAGAATTCCGGCAGATATGTTTTTCTATGCAGGGAGCACAGACTTTAATGTCCAGCAAAATAAAATCGACAAAATCAATCAATAAAATCAATAAAATCAGAAAAGACATGAGTTTGCAGTCAACACGAGATATAGACAAACCCCACTTGTAAAAATCAAGGTTACCAACCCATTCAAGAAAACAGGAAAAATCGATCAATTAGACGAAAAACATTTCGAAGAGACAAATCGCGGTAGGAAAATTGTACACTATAAGTCAAAATTCAAAAAGCAGAAGACAATTAATAATAGTATATACGATAATTCCAGACAACACGAAGAGAGTTAAGCGATGCCATATACTTCCTATATTACTGATTTGTATGATACCCTTTATCACCATGGTCCAATCAAGTAAAATAGTAAACCCACTCAATGCCAAGAATGGATACCTTATATTCCAAACAGGAACAATAGAAATTCCGATAAGCTACGAATACCATGACTTAAGCATAAACATAACGAAGGCATTGGAGAACCTAGTAGAAGAGGCAAAAGTTTTTCCAAATGTACCCCAAATTCAATATCTAGTTGAGAAATTTAAACGGGAAATCAATGGACTAAGAATTATTAAGAAGGTCGGTGTTCTCCAAAAATAAAGTATTGTAATTATTCAGTTAATAAAAATTATATTTTTTTGAATTATGGAAATTACCAACATATAATTGGCGCAGTCGGTAGGATCATTAAATACGAAGTCCTTTAGTACGGTACTGGTCATTTACAGGATATGCTATACAACTAGCTAACCTGACCAGCGAATTAAAACAGTGATTTCTAAATTAAATGGATCCACAAAAGAATCTACGTGCGTGTAGATTTCAGACTAAAAAATTCCGTGTGGTCAGATAAATTCTGCAAACTAACTAATAAAAAATCTCGTGTGGTCAGATAAATTCTGCAAACTAATAAAAATCCCGTGCGGTCAGAAACAAAATTCTATAAAATTTATTCTGTGGGTTTAAATAAACCAAACAACAAAAAAAGCATAAAAAAGTTCTAAACCCGGGAATAGAAAAAACCACTAACTGGTTTAAAGAAGAATACTATTTCCCAGATAGCCAAAAATTAATCCAGAACATCATTACCGAATGCGAAATCTGTAATATAGCGAAAACAGTACACAGAAATACGAAATTGACATTTGAAACAACTCCAGAAATATTCAACGTAAGAGAAAAATACGTAATAGATTTCTATCTCACCGGAAACCAAATATGCATAGATATCTATTCGAAATTTGCATCACTCATTGAGGTGAAAAGTAGAGATTGGTTAGAAGCAAAGAGGGCTATAACGAAAATAGTTGATGACATGGGAAAACCACAGGAGATAAAAGCGGACAAAGACTCAGCATTCATGTCCATAGCTCTGCAGAATTGGCTATGATCTGAAGGCGTAATCATATCCGTCAGTACAAGTCAAAACGGAGTATCCGATATAGAGCGGTGTAAATGAGAAACTAAGAATCATTGGCAGCGAACAAAGCAAAGAGGATAGATGATCAAAATTTGAAACAATCCTATTTGTTTACAATAATAAAACTAAACATAGCACTACCAAAAGAATTCCGGCAGATATGTTTTTCTATGCAGGGAGCCCAGACTTTAATGTCCAGCAAAATAAAATCGACAAAATCAATCAATAAAATCAATAAAATCAGAAAAGACATGAGTTTGCAGTCAACACGAGATATAGACAAACCCCACTTGTAAAAAGCAAGGTTACCAACCCATTCAAGAAAACAGGAAAAATCGATCAATTAGACGAAAAACATTTCGAAGAGACAAATCGCGGTAGGAAAATCACTATACACTATAAGTCAAAATTCAAAAAGCAGAAGAAAATTAGTAATAGTAAATACGATAATTCCAGACAACACGAAGAGAGTTAAGCGATGCCATATACTTGCTATATTACTGATTTGTATGATACCCTTTACCACCATGGTTCAACAAGTAATATAGTAACCCACTCAATGCCAAGAATGGATACCTTATATTCCAAACAGGAACAATAGAAATTCCGATAAGCTACGTATACCATGACTTAAGCATAAACATAACGAAGGCAATGCTAACATTGGAGAACCTAGTAGAAGAGGCAAAAGTTTTTCCAAATGTACCCCAAATTCAATATCTAGTTGAGAAATTTAAACTGGAAATCAATGGACTAAGAATTATTAAACGAAATAAAAGAGGTCTTTTAAATGTAGGAACAGCTTATAAATATTTATTTGGGACCTTAGACCAGCACGATGAGTTGGAAGGAAAAATCAATAACCTTACAGAAAATTCCGTGAAAACCCATGACTTAAACATGGTTATAGACGTAATCAACAGCGGAATAGACATTATTACAAGCTCAGAGTAGAGAAAGAAAATAACCAACAGATCGCGATATTAATATTCAATTTACAACAATTCACAGTATATATAGAAGATATCGAATTAGGAATGCAGCTAACTAGGTTAGGAATCTTTAACCCGAAACTATTAAAACATGATTACTTGAATCTCAGAAAACTCAGTAAAAAATTAAAAAATAAAAACATCAACTTGGCTTAAAACAGATACAAACGGGATTTTAATTATTTCCAATGTTCCAAGCGAAGTCACAAAAGATCCAATCTTTCAAGTAGTCCCGTACCCAGATGAACATAATAATATTCTAACTGAGCAAATATTCGATAAGTTCTATATTTTCAATAATCAAGTATACCATAAGGATACAGAGTAGGTAATATATGACAAATCAATAGTTGGATTAATCAAACAAGAAGAAACTCAGTGTAAATACACTAAGACTCATAAAAATTTTCTGATCAATTACATAGAACCGAATATACCAATTACACGGAATCTACCAGAAACAACTATCAATCAAGATTGCACTAATAACAAAATTGTAATATCAGGAAATAATATTGTAAGGATTAAAAATTGTACAATCCAAATTGATGAATTCATAATTTCAAACAATCTAGCAGATTTTACACAAACAATTTACATTACTAATAATGTTACAAAATTAGAACCCATAGAGTATTTACAAACCAAGGAAATAATAAAAATACTACAATGTATTCCAAATAATATGTGTGACAACTTTTGTAATTGCAACTATAAGCCTAGTTCTATACTGATAAAATATTGTAAGCCAAAAGAAGAACATCCGCACCCAGTAACTATTGATAATATTCAAGCAGAAAACAATTTAATTCAATCACAATGTTATGTTATACCCAAATTTAGTGACCTGAGGACAGGCCAAAAACAAAGGTTGGGGAGTGACATATCCATAAGTCCCTTAGACTTAAGCACATGCCTACTTATTTACACACACAACTAAACCTCACAATTGTAAATCAGCATACCCCACATTACCCTTTATGTACTCAGCCCCTAGATAAGAATAAAACTCTCAGCAGAATCCCAGAACCAAGACCAAGCGGAAAAACCCCAAGTAATGCGAATACAGGATGTTATTTAAACAAATCACCCATTGGTAAACTAAACATTCTTTGCCTAATTGTCAAGTTCCCACGTTCAAAGTTCGGACTCGCAAACTCGAAAACAAAAGTTTTAAATTTCAAATAAACAAAATCTTAAGATCTAAGAGCACTTGTATCCAAGAGCGAATGCACTTGAATCCAAGAGAAATGCAGATAACTCCAAAGCTCTCTCTCTAATCTTAAAATCCAAAGTCCATATTTGAAAAGCTCGAACCCGAGGCTTGAACGTTAATCAATTTAGATCAATAAGATGAGTTCAGTTTGAGACTTAAATTAAGAAGGTCGGTGTTCTCCAAAAATAAAGTATTGTAATTATTCAGTTAATAAAATTACTAATAGTACAAAAATTTAATAAAATGAATTTTAAAAAACGAGCAATTTATATCGAAAAGCAATAGTTAGAAAACTAGCTTAGTTGGGGAACATGGAAATATTTTAATGTTTAACATTTATTATTTCAAGTCTACTCGAAGGTCATATAAATATAGGACCCCATTACAATTGTAATGTCCTCCCCGTGATGTTCCCTGGGTACCAAAAATTACATATATTTCAGCTTATATTACAACGAAATTGACCAAAACATTAATCAAATTCGTTTCTTAGATCAAAATTGATTTCGGACCGAAAATCCTCTTCTAGCACAACTACGCTCAAATGCACACTTTTTTGTTTACTGTTTTCACTCACACAAGCAAGTGAATTCTATTTTTAGATTTTTATGCTCTCAATTTTACGCGAGCGGGAAGAGAGCAATTATTGCCGCCACCAAAAAAGTGGCTGCATAGTGCAAAATCGCATCTTATTATTCTAGGGTCTTTGCATAAATGAAGATGTCAGCTGGTGTTTTACCAGTGTTTTACCCTGAATAAGTTTTTGGGTAAGTTCCTGCGCCAGCTCTCTCTTTTGTCTCTGCTTTTGTCTAACATTGCTAGAACTTGCTGCTTGGTTGTAATCCTGATTATAAAGTTCCTTATTCCTAATAGTTTGGTTTTTATTATTTGGGTTTTGCAAAGTAAAGTTTGGTTTTGTACTTTAAGCTTTAGTTCTATTGGACGATGAGATGTCATAAACGCATTCCTCTTGTACGATTTGTTTTAATCTGCTGACAGTAGTTATGTTGTACCTAGCAAATTGCATAAATCTATCTGGGAGTTTTCGAACTATAATACCTTTTCGATAAACTTTCGGTCTGATCCTGTGAATGGGGTATTGTAGAGTCGTCTTAATAACTCTTCGAACGGTGTTTGGGTCTTGAATTTGGATATTAATGCTTCATTCATCTCAATTCAGTTCCTTGCCGCACTTAGTTTGGGGACCTTTATGGATCGCCGCTGATCTGCATTTCTTTAGCACTGTAGGATACATGGGTCGGATATCCGTCGTTGGGTACAGCTGCCATATGAACTCAGTCCTTTTAATGAATGAGCTTGTATAATTTGACCGAGTGCTTGGTTGAGGTGATTCGCCGAATGTAACTGCACTTGTCGCACTGGTTCACCTAGCTGTTGCATGTTGGGATGTATTGTTTGTGGTTATTGTTTTTAACTTAGTCAGCGCACTTAGCACTGGTGTTTTAAGTTTTGTCACTCCTCGTAGCTTTTTAGTTCAAGTTCTTTCTTCTAGGGAACATTTGCAGGTGTTCCTGCATAAATGAAGGTGTCAGCTGGTGTTTTACCAGTTGTATTATGTTTAGTTTTATGATTATAGACATAGTTTCAATTTCATAGTACAGTTTCAAATTTTGGTAATTTAATTTCTGGGTCGGACTCACTGTTTATGATACTTAACTTTTCGTTGATAGTTTTTTAATGTGACAATGTCAGAAATTCCATTTTTGGTTGTTGTGACAGTTATATTCACATTTTCGGACCTTAGCAATAAATGTAATGCAGAATCAATATCGGATTTTATTTCGGACGGTTTTCCATCTCATTAAAGATTTTGAGTAAAGCTCTTTTTGCATTTTCCAAAACTTTCTGGAGTTAATTCATAACTAAGTTTAGAGTCTCTATATTCTGTTTTGCACATGTTACATATTTCGCATTTATTAATAATGTTATGTATTAACTTTTGGTAGTCTGGGTAGTAATATTTTTCTTTAAAAATGTTAATTTTTTTATTCCTGGATGTAAAAGTGATCTGTGCGTTTTATTGTTATTTCTTTAAATTCAGAATATGTTTGGACATCTTTTAATTTAGGCGTTTATGCGTTAATGTAGGCGTTTTGAAATGTAATGAAATCTGTTTCGTTGTGAAAGGAAAATATGCTTTTTTTTGTGCACAAATATTCTTTTATTAATTCTTTGGCATAGACATTCGTCATTTCTTCATAATGAGTTTTAAGTTTTGTGGAAGTATTTTAGTGTTTCTGTCATTATTATTATTATCTTTAACAAAATCAATTTGCCTATTATAGTAATTTTTTGGGTTTTGCGTTTTTTGAACGCTATGAATGGTAGCTTGCGTTGGTAACGAAATTTCTCTAGAAGTTTCTCCTAAAAGATTTTCTTCAATTTTTACTCTTGATAGAGCATCGGCTACTTGATTTTCTTTACATGGGAGATATTTTATGTGGTAATCAACCTCATTTAATCTGATTTTCCACCTTTGAAGTTTCATATTTGGTTCCTTTATTGAATCGAGCCATACTAACGGCTTGTGATCGCTTAAGATCCCGAACTTTCTACCAAAGAGATAGGACCTGAAATATTTAGTGACCCAAACGACTGCAAGGAGTTCTTTTTCTTTTGCGGAATAATTAGGTTCATGCTCGCTTAGAGTTATACTTGCATAGCATATGGGTTTATGCACTTGCATAGGTACCGCGCCTACAGCTAAATTTCTGGCGTAAGTAGTTAATGAAAAAGGCTTCTTAAAGTCAGGATGTGTGAGTATGGGGATCGGACGTTATTAAGAGTTTAAGTTTATCAAAAGCTATGTTATAGTCTGAATCCTTAATTTTAAATTATGAACCTTTTTTAATCTCAATGTGAGTGGTTTCGAGAAGTTGGGAATAAATTTTCGGTAAAAACCGCAAAGACCTAGAAATGATTTTATTTCTTCGGTGGACTTCGGTCCAGGAAAGTTTAAATGGCAAAAGTTTTTGTCGCGTTTGGTCTGATACCATCTGTTGTATTATATGGCCTAAGAATTCCGTTACTTTCTTAAAATCGCATTTATCTTTAAGTTTTAAGATTTAAGTTTGCTTCTCTAAGCTTAAAAAATTACTTTCTACTCTTTCAATGAAGTGGAGTACACATTTATGTCGTCCATGTAAACGAGACAGTTTGTGAAAATTAAATCTTCAAAGAGATTATTCATGCAACGCTGAAAAGTTGTTAAACCCAAATGGCATTCGAGTGTATTCGAAATGGCCATTTTTAGTGGAAAAAGCTGTTTTTTTCATCCATTTGTATTTGATGAAAACCTTTTGCTAGGTCAATGGTTGTGAAATACTGGCAATTACCAAGCTTGACTAATATTTCATCCATTACTGGTATAGGGTATTTGTCGGCAACGGTTATATCGTTGAGGATGCGATATTCAATGACTATGCGAAATTTTGCCTTTCCCGATGCGTCTTCTTTTTTTGGAACTACCCAAATAGGATACGGCGACTTGGACTTTCTTATGCTTTCTTATGCATTGTCGCATCCTGTCTTTCATTTGTTTTTCGACTTATTCAAGGAAACTTTGGGGGTATTTATAGGCCTTTTATATATTGGGTCCTCATGTTTTGTATTTATTGAATGTTTTATTGTACTTGTGAAGGTCAAATTTTCACCCTCTTTGTACTGAATATCTTTAAACTCATGCAAAATATTTGTGAGGGCTATTTCTTCTTCGTTGTTTAAATGGTCAAGTCTAAATTCATTAAATTCCCTTAACTCATTTTGTAACCAGAAGTTATATTCAGCATCATTTGACGATGGCGGATTAATGCAGTCTCGTCCTCAGAATCTAAATTTTCTTTACTTAAATAATGAATTTTGAAGTTATGCCTATATAAGTTAAAGGTTTGTTTTGCATAGTCTATTAAGGCATTTGTGTCTTCTAAAAAGACTCTCCCTAATAGAATATCATAAATATTTATGAATTAAAAAATTATGAATGTAAATCTTTTGCTTTGTTGGGCAAAGTTTTCTTGGTTTTAAATTAATACTTTTATTTAGTTTAATTGTACCATTAATGGTATGTACTTGCATTTTGCAATTTTTTATGGGAAAATTTAAGAAATTTGGTTTCATTATGTTTATTGAAGAACCTGTATCTATTATACAACGGATCTATTATACAATGTTTGTTATCTTTATTCTTGATCTTGTTCCTGTTAGATGTCCGAGGCATGTTGATGAAAATTTTCTGAAGTGTCCATTTTAGATTGACCACTGATGCTAGGTCTTTGCCTTTTTAATGCTTTGGATTTGGAGCATCAATGGAACCCTGACTTTATATATGGTTCATGAAATTTTGTGCAATAAGTTTTTGGGTAAGTTCCGGCTAGCTGCTGAATATTCTGAATACTCTGGTTTTGTCTAACAGTGCTAGAACTTGCTGCTTGGTTGGAAATCGGATGATACATTTGGTTTTTACTATTTGGGTTTTTGCAAAGTTTGGTTTTTTTGAGCTTATATTATTTTTGGGTTTGTTTGTATTTTAAGCTTTAGCTCTATCGGACCATGAAATGACATAAACGCATTCCTGTTGTGCGATTTGTTTTAATCTGCTGACAGTAGTTATGTTGTACCTAGCCAATTACATAAATAATCTATCTGGAAGTTTTCGTACAATAATATATTTTACAGGCATTCGTGTATATTTGATTGTTTAATTGATCTAAGGCAAATTTGTTGACAATTACAAAACATTTCTGTTCAATTTCTTCGATGAACTTACGCACTGATACTGTGAATGTGGTATTGTAGAGTCGTCTTAGTAACTATTCTAACGGTGTTTGGGTCTTGAATTCGGATATTAATACTTCATCCAAGTCCTTGCTGCACTTAGATGGGACACCCATTGGGTATCGCCGCTAATCTGCATTTCTAGAGCACTATAGAATACATGGGTCTGGCGGATATCCGTCGTTGAGTACAGCTGCAATATGAACTCAATCCTCTTAGTGAACGAGACCAATTCTTGTGTCACTCCAGTGAATAGAGGCACTTGCCTAATTTGACCTAGTGCTTGGTTGAGGTGATTCTCCGACAGTAACTACACTTGTTGCACTGCTCCATTTCACACAGGGATGTGTCGTTTGTTGTTGCTGTTGTTGTTGTTGTTTAACTTAGTAAGCGCACTTTGCACTGGGGTTTCAAGTTTTGTCACTCCACGTAGCGGTCACGCTTTTTTGATTTGCGGGCTACACTTAGGTCCAACACTGGGCTTCAGTTGCCCTTTAGTGGTTTTGAACTTGTACTTCTAATAGCGGTAACACCTTTATGATGGGCTACCAGGTTGAACAGATTTTAAAATATTTTTAAGCGAATAAGTCACTTCTCGTAACACTGTTTTGCTACGAAGTTGAAGTTTTTAAATCAGACACGAAGATTCTTTTGCGGGAAGATTCACTAGGACCACCGACTGCGCCAATAACGAGTACGCGGTTTTTATTTCAAGACAAAAAATACAACTTTGAGTCTTAGACAATTCACGTATTAATGGTAAAGTCGATGAATTAGATCTGTGAGTTGAACGCTTAGCAAACCCTTGTCTGAATTTGTTTATATGAAGCACAAGTGGCTCACTTCTATGTTTAAGTGGACTACGCCCTTTTAAGAGAGTTGCGCATGGAAAATTACTAGGCAGGGATTTGTGCTGCGTTAGCAATTTGGTTGCTTAGCTGCAATAACGAATTTGGTATCGGCGGATGTTTCTGTCTATAAATCAATTGTTTATGTTAACGCGGCCGAATTTGTTATTGTCACCAAGAACTTGGGGTCTGACTTATGTGTTGCTATGCAGTTTGATAAAGTGTGTGTGTGGTCAAGTGGTACTGTGGTACATATATAAATGTACTACGTTTCTCTGTGTGCATAAATGAAGGTGTCAGCTGGTGTTTTACCAGTTGTATTATGTTTAGTTTTATGATTATAGACATAGTTTCAATTTCATAGTACAGTTTCAAATTTTGGTAATTTAATTTCTGGGTCGGACTCACTGTTTATGATACTTAACTTTTCGTTGATAGTTTAATGTCAGAAATTCCATTTTTGGTTGTTGTGACAGTTATATTCACATTTTCGGACCTTAGCAATAAATGTAATGCAGAATCAATATCGGATTTTATTTCGGACGGTTTTCCATCTCATTAAATATTTGGGTAAAGCTCTTTTTGCATTTGCCAAAACTTTCTGGAGTTAATTCATAACTAAGTTTAGAGTCTCTATATTCTGTTTTGCACATGTTACATATTTCGCATTTATTAATAATGTTATGTATTAACTTTTGGTAGTCTGGGTAGTAATATTTTTCTTTAAAAATGTTAATTTTTTTATTCCTGGATGTAAAAGTTATCTGTGCGTTTTATTGTTATTTCTTTAAATTCAGAATATGTTTGGACATCTTTTAATTTAGGCGTTTATGCGTTAATGTAGGCGTTTTGAAATGTAATGAAATCTGTTTCGTTGTGAAAGGAAAATATGCTTTTTTTTGTGCACAAATATTCTCTTATTAATTCTTTGGCATAGACATTCGTCATTTCTTCATAATGAGTTTTAAGTTTTGTGGAAGTATTTTAGTGTTTCTGTCATTATTATTATTATCTTTAACAAAATCAATTTGCCTATTATAGTAATTTTTTGGGTTTTGCGTTTTTTGAACGCTATGAATGGTAGCTTGCGTTGGTAACGAAATTTCTCTAGAAGTTTCTCCTAAAAGATTTTCTTCAATTTTTACTCTTGATAGAGCATCGGCTACTTGATTTTCTTTACATGGGAGATATTTTATGTGGTAATCAACCTCATTTAATCTGATTTTCCACCTTTGAAGTTTCATATTTGGTTCCTTTATTGAATCGAGCCATACTAACGGCTTGTGATCGCTTAAGATCCCGAACTTTCTACCAAAGAGATAGGACCTGAAATATTTAGTGACCCAAACGACTGCAAGGAGTTCTTTCTCTTTTGCGGAATAATTAGGTTCATGCTCGCTTAGAGTTATACTTGCATAGCATATGGGTTTATGCACTTGCATAGGTACCGCGCCTACAGCTAAATTTCTGGCGTAAGTAGTTAATGAAAAAGGCTTCTTAAAGTCAGGATGTGTGAGTATGGGGATCGGACGTTATTAAGAGTTTAAGTTTATCAAAAGCTATGTTATAGTCTGAATCCTTAATTTTAAATTATGAACCTTTTTTAATCTCAATGTGAGTGGTTTCGAGAAGTTGGGAATAAATTTTCGGTAAAAACCGCAAAGACCTAGAAATGATTTTATTTCTTCGGTGGACTTCGGTCCAGGAAAGTTTAAATGGCAAAAGTTTTTGTCGCGTTTGGTCTGATACCATCTGTTGTATTATATGGCCTAAGAATTCCGTTACTTTCTTAAAATCGCATTTATCTTTAAGTTTTAAGATTTAAGTTTGCTTCTCTAAGCTTAAAAAATTACTTTCTACTCTTTCAATGAAGTGGAGTACACATTTATGTCGTCCATGTAAACGAGACAGTTTGTGAAAATTAAATCTTCAAAGAGATTATTCATGCAACGCTGAAAAGTTGTTAAACCCAAATGGCATTCGAGTGTATTCGAAATGGCCATTTTTAGTGGAAAAAGCTGTTTTTTTCATCCATTTGTATTTGATGAAAACCTTTTGCTAGGTCAATGGTTGTGAAATACTGGCAATTACCAAGCTTGACTAATATTTCATCCATTACTGGTATAGGGTATTTGTCGGCAACGGTTATATCGTTGAGGATGCGATATTCAATGACTATGCGAAATTTTGCCTTTCCCGATGCGTCTTCTTTTTTTGGAACTACCCAAATAGGATACGGCGACTTGGACTTTCTTATGCTTTCTTATGCATTGTCGCATCCTGTCTTTCATTTGTTTTTCGACTTATTCAAGGAAACTTTGGGGGTATTTATAGGCCTTTTATATATTGGGTCCTCATGTTTTGTAATTATTGAATGTTTTATTGTACTTGTGAAGGTCAAATTTTCACCCTATTGTACTGAATATCTTTAAACTCGTGCAAAATATTTGTGAGGGCTATTTCTTCTTCGTTGTTTAAATGGTCAAGTCTGAATTCATTAAATTCCCTTAACTCATTTTGTAACGACAAGTTATATTCAGCATCATTTGACGATGGCGGATTAATGCAGTCTCGTCCTCAGAATCTAAATTTTCTTTACTTAAATAATGAATTTTGAAGTTATGCCTATATAAGTTAAAGGTTTGTTTTGCATAGTCTATTAAGGCATTTGTGTCTTCTAAAAAGACTCTCCCTAATAGAATATCATAAATATTTATGAATTAAAAAATTATGAATGTAAATCTTTTGCTTTGTTGGGCAAAGTTTACTTGGTTTTAAATTAATACTTTTATTTAGTTTAATTGTACCATTAATGGTATGTACTTGCATTTTGCAATTTTTTATGGGAAAATTTAAGAAATTTGGTTTCATTATGTTTATTGAAGAACCTGTATCTATTATACAACGGATCTATTATACAATGTTTGTTATCTTTATTCTTGATCTTGTTCCTGTTAGATGTCCGAGGCATGTTGATGAAAATTTTCTGAAGTGTCCATTTTAGATTGACCACTGATGCTAGGTCTTTGCCTTTTTAATGCTTTGGGTTTGGAGCGTTAATGGAACCCTGACTTTATATATGGTTCATGAAATTTTGTGCAATAAGTTTTTGGGTAAGTTCCGGCTAGCTGCTGAATATTCTGAATACTCTGGTTTTGTCTAACAGTGCTAGAACTTGCTGCTTGGTTGGAAATCGGATGATACATTTGGTTTTTACTATTTGGGTTTTTGCAAAGTTTGGTTTTTTTGAGCTTATATTATTTTTGGGTTTGTTTGTATTTTAAGCTTTAGCTCTATCGGACCATGAAATGACATAAACGCATTCCTGTTGTGCGATTTGTTTTAATCTGCTGACAGTAGTTATGTTGTACCTAGCCAATTACATAAATAATCTATCTGGAAGTTTTCGTACAATAATATATTTTACAGGCATTCGTGTATATTTGATTGTTTAATTGATCTAAGGCAAATTTGTTGACAATTACAAAACATTTCTGTTCAATTTCTTCGATGAACTTACGCACTGATACTGTGAATGTGGTATTGTAGAGTCGTCTTAGTAACTATTCTAACGGTGTTTGGGTCTTGAATTCGGATATTAATACTTCATCCAAGTCCTTGCTGCACTTAGATGGGACACCCATTGGGTATCGCTGCTAATCTGCATTTCTAGAGCACTATAGAATACATGGGTCTGGCGGATATCCGTCGTTGGGTACAGCTGCAATATGAACTCAATCCTCTTAATGAACTGGGGTTTCAAGTTTTGTCACTCCACGTAGCGGTCACGCTTTTTTGATTTGCGGGCTACACTTAGGTCCAACACTGGGCTTCAGTTGCCCTTTATGGTTTTGAACTTGCACTTCTAATAGCGGTAACACCTTTATGATGGGCTACCAGGTTGAACAGATTTTAAAATATTTTTAAGCGAATAAGTCACTTCTCGTAACACTTTTTTGCTACGAAGTTGAAGTTTTTAAATCAGATACGAAGATTCTTTTGCGGGAAGATTCACTAGGACCACCGACTGCGCCAATAACGAGTACGCGGTTTTTATTTCAAGACAAAAAATACAACTTTGAGTCTTAGACAATTCACGTATTAATGGTAAAGTCGATGAATTAGATCTGTGAGTTGAACGCTTAGCAAACCCTTGTCTGAATTTGTTTATATGAAGCACAAGTGGCTCACTTCTATGTTTAAGTGGACTACGCCCTTTTAAGAGAGTTGCGCATGGAAAATTACTAGGCAGGGATTTGTGCTGCGTTAGCAATTTGGTTGCTTAGCTGCAATAACGAATTTGGTATCGGCGGATGTTTCTGTCTATAAATCAATTGTTTATGTTAACGCGGCCGAATTTGTTATTGTCACCAAGAACTTGGGGTCTGACTTATGTGTTGCTATGCAGTTTGATAAAGTGTGTGTGTGGTCAAGTTGTACTGTGGTACATATATAAATGTACTACGTTTCTCTGTGTGTATGTACATATTTGTTGGAAGTGTTGGAAAAAATAATAGAAACAAGAATCGCTCCTGGATATAAAACAAAATTAGTAATTATGTACGAAGTGTGTGTTGATAAACCGTGCACATAAGCCACTCACAACGGTACATTATTGTGCTCTTCTTTTTGAGTTGATTTCGCTCTTGTTATTTGCGGTACATAGCGATATTTGAAGTGGTCACGTGCTTGAGCTGAAAAAAATAATAGAAACAAGCTACGTTTCTGCGATTTGCTTGAGTTTTTCCCTGTTAATTTTGTAAGAAAATCAATATATTAAATACTTTCAGGTGTGTTTAGCTCATAATAAGTGATTTTGTAAAAAAAATGGTTAGTTTCGGCTTTTATATTCAGAATGGGGCGCGGAGTGCATTGTTCAGCTGTAGAACGAGATATTATAAAAAAACCAAACAAAAGTAGGAAAAACAATAAGGGAAATTGCTGAACTAATGCACTGATCTGCAAAAAAAGGGTTTTCCGCGATTCATTATAAAGATACGAAGGAGAAACGGGACAGGAAGCGAGCCACATCCTAAAAGTTCGACGACCTTTTGATTCGAACATCCAAAAAAAATTCTTTTATGTCGTCGACAGACCTGAAAAATACTTTCCAGACATCAGTGTGGAATATGAATATGAAATCGACTAATTGAAAAGGATTTTAAGGCACACTCGGCTAGGAAAGTTCCACTGCTTAGTGAAAAAAATATCGCTAAAAGACTTTCGTTTGCAAAGCGATACCTAGACCGTAAAAACTGGAATAATGTTCTATGGTCTGATGAAACTAATATTAATTTGTTCGGATCTGATGGCAAAATACGTCCAGACGTCCATAAAATACCGCATTTCATCCAAAGAACCAAAAAAAAAAGTAAAACATGGTGAACATCATGACATGGGGATGCTTTTCCACGTCTGGAGTTGGTCATTGATTTAAAGTCAAGGATTCAACCAACGAGTTTCTATTATTTTTTCAACCACTTTTATTAATATATTTTTATATTTTTTTATTTCTTTAACTTGTAACTTATTCTTTTTTTGTTAACCTTGTATCTTTCAATCGATTTGTCAAAACGCCTACTCTAACTTCCACAAATCGCACAAAACTCTCACGACCACACTTTAAAAAATTGTAATATTTTTTTAATTTTTGAATATATTTTGGTTATTTCTGTAGACTTTTTAAAAAAGTTTTGTCCACGGCCACACATTTTTTCATTTTCAAATTTTTAAATTTCTCGTTAGAACCAAGAGCTGAGTAACGGGTATCTGATAGTAGGGGAACTCGACTCTAGCATATTATCTTGTCCCATTTTTGAATATATCTTGTAAATTTCTATATACTTTTTAAAAAACTTTTGGCCCATTCAACCGGCCAAATCCGCCCAAAACTGTCACGCACACACATTTGAAAAATGTAATAGTTTTTCTCTTTTTTATATATATATCTTGAAAATGTCTGTAAGTTTGCAAAAAACTCCTACGATCAAAAACAGCAGAAAACTCTTACGACCACACTTTTGAAAAATGTAATATTTTTTTATTTTTTAATATATTTTGTAAATTTCTATATACTTTCCAAAAAAATTTTGGCAACGCCCACTCAAGCGCCCACAAACACCCAAAACTATCACAAAATGTTGTAATATTTTTTCATTTTTTCAATATATTAAATACTTTCAAATGTGTTTAGCTAATAATAAGTGATTTTGTAAAAAAAATAGTAACTTTCGGCTTTAATATTCAGAATTGGGCGCGGAGTGCATTGTTCAGCTGTAGAATGAGATATTTTAAAAAATCCAAAAAAAAGTAGGAAAAACAATAAGGGAAATTGCTGAACTAATGCACAGCTCTGCAAAAAAAGTATTTTCCGCGATTCATTATAAAGATACGAAGGATAAACGGGACAGGAAGCGAGCCACATCCCAAAAGTTCGACGACCTTTTGATTCGAACATCCAAAAAAAATTCTTTTATGTCGTCTACAGACCTGAAAAACACTTTCCAGACATCAGTGTGAAGTCGAACAATATGAAACCTACTAATTGAAAAGGATTTGAAGGCACAAATGTAAATTTAATTTAAATTTTGAATATATCTGGTAAATCTGGTAAAGATTGTCAAATATCTTCTTTCCGCATTTAATCTGATTTTCCACCTTTGAAGTTTCATATTTGGTTCCTTTATTGAATCGAGCCATACTAACGGCTTGTGATCGCTTAAGATCCCGAACTTTCTACCAAAGAGATAGGACCTGAAATATTTAGTGACCCAAACGACTGCAAGGAGTTCTTTCTCTTTTGCGGAATAATTAGGTTCATGCTCGCAGTTATACTTGCATAGCATATGGGTTCATGCAGTTATACTTGCATAGCATATGGGTTTATGCACTTGCATAGGTACCGCGCCTACAGCAAAATTTCTGGCTTAAGTAGATAATGAAAAAGGCTTCTTAAAGTCAGGATGTGTGAGTATGGGATCGGACGTTATTAAGAGTTTAAGTTTATCAAAAGCTATGTTATAGTCTGAATCCTTAATTTTAAATTTTGAACCTTTTTTAATCTCAATGTGAGTGGTTTCGAGAAGTTGGGAATAAATTTTCGGTAAAAACCGCAAAGACCTAGAAATGATTTTATTTCTTCGGTGGACTTCGGTCCAGGAAAGTTTAAATGGCAAAAGTTTTTGTCGCGTTTGGTCTGATACCATCTGTTGTATTATATGGCCTAAGAATTCCGTTACTTTCTTAAAATCGCATTTATCTTTAAGTTTTAAGATTTAAGTTTGCTTCTCTAAGCTTAAAAAATTACTTTCTGCTCTTTCAATGAAGTGGAGTACACATTTATGTCGTCCATGTAAACGAGACAGTTTGTGAAAATTAAATCTTCAAAGAGATTATTCATGCAACGCTGAAAAGTTGTTAAACCCAAATGGCATTCGAGTGTATTCGAAATGGCCATTTTTAGTGGAAAAAGCTGTTTTTTTCATCCATTTGTATTTGATGAAAACCTTTTGCTAGGTCAATGGTTGTGAAATACTGGCAATTACCAAGCTTGACTAATATTTCATCCATTACTGGTATAGGGTATTTGTCGGCAACGGTTATATCGTTGAGGATGCGATATTCAATGACTATGCGAAATTTTGCCTTTCCCGATGCGTCTTATTTTTTTGGAACTACCCAAATAGGATACGGCGACTTGGACTTTCTTATGCTTTCTTATGCATTGTCGCATCCTGTCTTTCATTTGTTTTTCGACTTATTCAAGGAAACTTTGGGGGTATTTATAGGCCTTTTATATATTGGGTCCTCATGTTTTGTATTTATTGAATGTTTTATTGTACTTGTGAAGGTCAAATTTTCACCCTCTTTGTACTGAATATCTTTAAACTCATGCAAAATATTTGTGAGGGCTATTTCTTCTTCGTTGTTTAAATGGTCAAGTCTGAATTCATTAAATTCCCTTAACTCATTTTGTAACGAGAAGTTATATTCAGCATCATTTGACGATGGCGGATTAATGCAGTCTCGTCCTCAGAATCTAAATTTTCTTTACTTAAATAATGAATTTTGAAGTTATGCCTATATAAGTTAAAGGTTTGTTTTGCATAGTCTATTAAGGCATTTGTGTCTTCTAAAAAGACTCTCCCTAATAGAATATCATAAATATTTATGAATTAAAAAATTATGAATGTAAATCTTTTGCTTTGTTGGGCAAAGTTTACTTGGTTTTAAATTAATACTTTTATTTAGTTTAATTGTACCATTAATGGTATGTACTTGCATTTTGCAATTTTTTATGGGAAAATTTAAGAAATTTGGTTTCATTATGTTTATTGAAGAACCTGTATCTATTATACAACGGATCTATTATACAATGTTTGTTATCTTTATTCTTGATCTTGTTCCTGTTAGATGTCCGAGGCATGTTGATGAAAATTTTCTGAAGTGTCCATTTTAGATTGACCACTGAGTCTAGGTCTTTGCCTTTTTAATGCTTTGGATTTGGAGCGTTAATGGAACCCTGACTTTATATATGGTTCATGAAATTTTGTGCAATAAGTTTTTGGGTAAGTTCCGGCTAGCTGCTGAATATTCTGAATACTCTGGTTTTGTCTAACAGTGCTAGAACTTGCTGCTTGGTTGGAAATCGGATGATACATTTGGTTTTTACTATTTGGGTTTTTGCAAAGTTTGGTTTTTTTGAGCTTATATTATTTTTGGGTTTGTTTGTATTTTATGCTTTAGCTCTATCGGACCATGAAATGACATAAACGCATTCCTGTTGTGCGATTTGTTTTAATCTGCTGACAGTAGTTATGTTGTACCTAGCCAATTACATAAATAATCTATCTGGAAGTTTTCGTACAATAATATATTTTACAGGCATTCGTGTATATTTGATTGTTTAATTGATCTAAGGCAAATTTGTTGACAATTACAAAACATTTCTGTTCAATTTCTTCGATGAACTTACGCACTGATACTGTGAATGTGGTATTGTAGAGTCGTCTTAGTAACTATTCTAACGGTGTTTGGGTCTTGAATTCGGATATTAATACTTCATCCAAGTCCTTGCTGCACTTAGATGGGACACCCATTGGGTATCGCCGCTAATCTGCATTTCTAGAGCACTATAGAATACATGGGTCTGGCGGATATCCGTCGTTGGGTACAGCTGCAATATGAACTCAATCCTCTTAATGAACTGGGGTTTCAAGTTTTGTCACTCCACGTAGCGGTCACGCTTTTTTGATTTGCGGGCTACACTTAGGTCCAACACTGGGCTTCAGTTGCCCTTTATGGTTTTGAACTTGCACTTCTAATAGCGGTAACACCTTTATGATGGGCTACCAGGTTGAACAGATTTTAAAATATTTTTAAGCGAATAAGTCACTTCTCGTAACACTTTTTTGCTACGAAGTTGAAGTTTTTAAATCAGATACGAAGATTCTTTTGCGGGAAGATTCACTAGGACCACCGACTGCGCCAATAACGAGTACGCGGTTTTTATTTCAAGACAAAAAATACAACTTTGAGTCTTAGACAATTCACGTATTAATGGTAAAGTCGATGAATTAGATCTGTGAGTTGAACGCTTAGCAAACCCTTGTCTGAATTTGTTTATATGAAGCACAAGTGGCTCACTTCTATGTTTAAGTGGACTACGCCCTTTTAAGAGAGTTGCGCATGGAAAATTACTAGGCAGGGATTTGTGCTGCGTTAGCAATTTGGCTGCAATAACGAATTTGGTATCGGCGGATGTTTCTGTCTATAAATCAATTGTTTATGTTAACGCGGCCGAATTTGTTATTGTCACCAAGAACTTGGGGTCTGACTTATGTGTTGCTATGCAGTTTGATAAAGTGTGTGTGTGGTCAAGTGGTACTGTGGTACATATATAAATGTACTACGTTTCTCTGTGTGTATGTACATATTTGTTGGAAGTGTTGGAAAAAATAATAGAAACAAGAATCGCTCCTGGATATAAAACAAAATTAGTAATTATGTACGAAGTGTGTGTTGATAAACCGTGCACATAATAAAAATACTACAATGGATTCCAAATAATATGTGTGACAACTTTTGTAATTGCAACTATAAGCCTAGTTCTATACTGATAAAATATTGTAAGCCAAAAGAAGAACATCCGCACCCAGTAACTATTGATAATATTCAAGCAGAAAACAATTTAATTCAATCACAATGTTATGTTATACCCAAATTTAGTGACCTGAGGACAGGCCAAAAACAAAGGTTGGGGAGTGACATATCCATAAGTCCCTTAGACTTAAGCACATGCCTACTTATTTACACACACAACTAAACCTCACAATTGTAAATCAGCATACCCCACATTACCCTTTATGTACTCAGCCCCTAGATAAGAATAAAACTCTCAGCAGAATCCCAGAACCAAGACCAAGCGGAAAAACCCCAAGTAATGCGAATACAGGATGTTATTTAAACAAATCACCCATTGGTAAACTAAACATTCTTTGCCTAATTGTCAAGTTCCCACGTTCAAAGTTCGGACTCGCAAACTCGAAAACAAAAGTTTTAAATTTCAAATAAACAAAATCTTAAGATCTAAGAGCACTTGTATCCAAGAGCGAATGCACTTGAATCCAAGAGAAATGCAGATAACTCCAAAGCTCTCTCTCTAATCTTAAAATCCAAAGTCCATATTTGAAAAGCTCGAACCCGAGGCTTGAACGTTAATCAATTTAGATCAATAAGATGAGTTCAGTTTGAGACTTAAATTAAGAAGGTCGGTGTTCTCCAAAAATAAAGTATTGTAATTATTCAGTTAATAAAATTACTAATAGTACAAAAATTTAATAAAATGAATTTTAAAAAACGAGCAATTTATATCGAAAAGCAATAGTTAGAAAACTAGCTTAGTTGGGGAACATGGAAATATTTTAATGTTTAACATTTATTATTTCAAGTCTACTCGAAGGTCATATAAATATAGGACCCCATTACAATTGTAATGTCCTCCCCGTGATGTTCCCTGGGTACCAAAAATTACATATATTTCAGCTTATATTACAACGAAATTGACCAAAACATTAATCAAATTCGTTTCTTAGATCAAAATTGATTTCGGACCGAAAATCCTCTTCTAGCACAACTACGCTCAAATGCACACTTTTTTGTTTACTGTTTTCACTCACACAAGCAAGTGAATTCTATTTTTAGATTTTTATGCTCTCAATTTTACGCGAGCGGGAAGAGAGCAATTATTGCCGCCACCAAAAAAGTGGCTGCATAGTGCAAAATCGCATCTTATTATTCTAGGGTCTTTGCATAAATGAAGATGTCAGCTGGTGTTTTACCAGTTGTATTATGTTTAGTTTTTGTGCGATTCCCTGAATAAGTTTTTGGGTAAGTTCCTGCGCCAGCTCTCTCTTTTGTCTCTGCTTTTGTCTAACATTGCTAGAACTTGCTGCTTGGTTGTAATCCTGATTATAATGTTCCTTATTCCTAATAGTTTGGTTTTTATTATTTGGGTTTTGCAAAGTAAAGTTTGGTTTTGTACTTTAAGCTTTAGTTCTATTGGACGATGAGATGTCATAAACGCATTCCTCTTGTGCGATTTGTTTTAATCTGCTGACAGTAGTTATGTTGTACCTAGCAAATTGCATAAATCTATCTGGGAGTTTTCGAACTATAATACCTTTTCGATAAACTTTCGGTCTGATCCTGTGAATGGGGTATTGTAGAGTCGTCTTAATAACTCTTCGAACGGTGTTTGGGTCTTGAATTTGGATATTAATGCTTCATTCATCTCAATTCAGTTCCTTGCCGCACTTAGTTTGGGGACCTTTATGGATCGCCGCTGATCTGCATTTCTTTAGCACTGTAGGATACATGGGTCGGATATCCGTCGTTGGGTACAGCTGCCATATGAACTCAGTCCTTTTAATGAATGAGCTTGTATAATTTGACCGAGTGCTTGGTTGAGGTGATTCGCCGAATGTAACTGCACTTGTCGCACTGGTTCACCTAGCTGTTGCATGTTGGGATGTATTGTTTGTGGTTATTGTTTTTAACTTAGTCAGCGCACTTAGCACTGGGGTTTTAAGTTTTGTCACTCCTCGTAGCTTTTTAGTTCAAGTTCTTTCTTCTAGGGAACATTTGCAGGTGTTCCTGCATAAATGAAGGTGTCAGCTGGTGTTTTACCAGTTGTATTATGTTTAGTTTTATGATTATAGACATAGTTTCAATTTCATAGTACAGTTTCAAATTTTGGTAATTTAATTTCTGGGTCGGACTCACTGTTTATGATACTTAACTTTTCGTTGATAGTTTTTTAATGTGACAATGTCAGAAATTCCATTTTTGGTTGTTGTGACAGTTATATTCACATTTTCGGACCTTAGCAATAAATGTAATGCAGAATCAATATCGGATTTTATTTCGGACGGTTTTCCATCTCATTAAAGATTTTGAGTAAAGCTCTTTTTGCATTTGCCAAAACTTTCTGGAGTTAATTCATAACTAAGTTTAGAGTCTCTATATTCTGTTTTGCACATGTTACATATTTCGCATTTATTAATAATGTTATGTATTAACTTTTGGTAGTCTGGGTAGTAATATTTTTCTTTAAAAATGTTAATTTTTTTATTCCTGGATGTAAAAGTTATCTGTGCGTTTTATTGTTATTTCTTTAAATTCAGAATATGTTTGGACATCTTTTAATTTAGGCGTTTATGCGTTAATGTAGGCGTTTTGAAATGTAATGAAATCTGTTTCGTTGTGAAAGGAAAATATGCTTTTTTTTGTACACAAATATTCTTTTATTAATTCTTTGGCATAGACATTCGTCATTTCTTCATAATGAGTTTTAAGTTTTGTGGAAGTATTTTAGTGTTTCTGTCATTATTATTATTATCTTTAACAAAATCAATTTGCCTATTATAGTAATTTTTTGGGTTTTGCGTTTTTTGAACGCTATGAATGGTAGCTTGCGTTGGTAACGAAATTTCTCTAGAAGTTTCTCCTAAAAGATTTTCTTCAATTTTTACTCTTGATAGAGCATCGGCTACTTGATTTTCTTTACATGGGAGATATTTTATGTGGTAATCAACCTCATTTAATCTGATTTTCCACCTTTGAAGTTTCATATTTGGTTCCTTTATTGAATCGAGCCATACTAACGGCTTGTGATCGCTTAAGATCCCGAACTTTCTACCAAAGAGATAGGACCTGAAATATTTAGTGACCCAAACGACTGCAAGGAGTTCTTTCTCTTTTGCGGAATAATTAGGTTCATGCTCGCTTAGAGTTATACTTGCATAGCATATGGGTTTATGCACTTGCATAGGTACCGCGCCTACAGCAAAATTTCTGGCGTAAGTAGTTAATGAAAAAGGCTTCTTAAAGTCAGGATGTGTGAGTATGGGATCGGACGTTATTAAGAGTTTAAGTTTATCAAAAGCTATGTTATAATCTGAATCCTTAATTTTAAATTTTGAACCTTTTTTAATCTCAATGTGAGTGGTTTCGAGAAGTTGGGAATAAATTTTCGGTAAAAACCGCAAAGACCTAGAAATGATTTTATTTCTTCGGTGGACTTCGGTCCAGGAAAGTTTAAATGGCAAAAGTTTTTGTCGCGTTTGGTCTGATACCATCTGTTGTATTATATGGCCTAAGAATTCCGTTACTTTCTTAAAATCGCATTTATCTTTAAGTTTTAAGATTTAAGTTTGCTTCTCTAAGCTTAAAAAATTACTTTCTGCTCTTTCAATGAAGTGGAGTACACATTTATGTCGTCCATGTAAACGAGACAGTTTGTGAAAATTAAATCTTCAAAGAGATTATTCATGCAACGCTGAAAAGTTGTTAAACCCAAATGGCATTCGAGTGTATTCAAAATGGCCATTTTTAGTGGAAAAAGCTGTTTTTTTCATCCATTTGTATTTGATGAAAACCTTTTGCTAGGTCAATGGTTGTGAAATACTGGCAATTACCAAGCTTGACTAATTTCATCCATTACTGTTATAGGGTATTTGTCGGCAACGGTTATATCGTTGAGGATGCGATATTCAATGACTATGCGAAATTTTGCCTTTCCCGATGCGTCTTCTTTTTTTGGAACTACCCAAATAGGATACGGCGACGGACTTTCTTATGCTTTCTTATGCATTGTCGCATCCTGTCTTTCATTTGTTTTTCGACTTATTCAAGGAAACTTTGGGGGTATTTATAGGCCTTTTATATATTGGGTCCTCATGTTTTGTATTTATGGAATGTTTTATTGTACTTGTGAAGGTCAAATTTTCACCCTCTTTGTACTGAATATCTTTAAACTCATGCAAAATATTTGTGAGGGCTATTTCTTCTTCGTTGTTTAAATGGTCAAGTCTGAATTCATTAAATTCCTTTAACTCATTTTGTAACGAGAAGTTATATTCAGCATCATTTGACGATGGCGGATTAATGCAGTCTCGTCCTCAGAATCTAAATTTTCTTTACTTAAATAATGAATTTTGAAGTTATGCCTATATAAGTTAAAGGTTTGTTTTGCATAGTCTATTAAGGCATTTGTGTCTTCTAAAAAGACTCTCCCTAATAGAATATCATAAATATTTATGAATTAAAAAATTATGAATGTAAATCTTTTGCTTTGTTGGGCAAAGTTTACTTGGTTTTAAATTAATACTTTTATTTAGTTTAATTGTACCATTAATGGTATGTACTTGCATTTTGCAATTTTTTATGGGAAAATTTAAGAAATTTGGTTTCATTATGTTTATTGAAGAACCTGTATCTATTATACAACGGATCTATTATACAATGTTTGTTATCTTTATTCTTGATCTTGTTCCTGTTAGATGTCCGAGGCATGTTGATGAAAATTTTCTGAAGTGTCCATTTTAGATTGACCACTGATGCTAGGTCTTTGCCTTTTTAATGCTTTGGATTTGGAGCGTCAATGGAACCCTGACTTTATATATGGTTCATGAAATTTTGTGCAATAAGTTTTTGGGTAAGTTCCGGCTAGCTGCTGAATATTCTGAATACTCTGGTTTTGTCTAACAGTGCTAGAACTTGCTGCTTGGTTGGAAATCGGATGATACATTTGGTTTTTACTATTTGGGTTTTTGCAAAGTTTGGTTTTTTTGAGATTATATTATTTTTGGGTTTGTTTGTATTTTAAGCTTTAGCTCTATCGGACCATGAAATGACATAAACGCATTCCTGTTGTGCGATTTGTTTTAATCTGCTGACAGTAGTTATGTTGTACCTAGCCAATTACATAAATAATCTATCTGGAAGTTTTCGTACAATAATATATTTTACAGGCATTCGTGTATATTTGATTGTTTAATTGATCTAAGGCAAATTTGTTGACAATTACAAAACATTTCTGTTCAATTTCTTCGATGAACTTACGCACTGATACTGTGAATGTGGTATTGTAGAGTCGTCTTAGTAACTATTCTAACGGTGTTTGGGTCTTGAATTCGGATATTAATACTTCATCCAAGTCCTTGCTGCACTTAGATGGGACACCCATTGGGTATCGCCGCTAATCTGCATTTCTAGAGCACTATAGAATACATGGGTCTGGCGGATATCCGTCGTTGAGTACAGCTGCAATATGAACTCAATCCTCTTAATGAACGAGACCAATTCTTGTGTCACTCCAGTGAATAGAGGCACTTGCCTAATTTGACCTAGTGCTTGGTTGAGGTGATTCTCCGACAGTAACTACACTTGTTGCACTGCTCCATTTCACACAGGGATGTGTCGTTTGTTTTTGCTGTTGTTGTTGTTGTTTAACTTAGTAAGCGCACTTTGCACTGGGGTTTCAAGTTTTGTCACTCCACGTAGCGGTCACGCTTTTTTGATTTGCGGGCTACACTTAGGTCCAACACTGGGCTTCAGTTGCCCTTTAGTGGTTTTGAACTTGCACTTCTAATAGCGGTAACACCTTTATGATGGGCTACCAGGTTGAACAGATTTTAAAATATTTTTAAGCGAATAAGTCACTTCTCGTAACACTTTTTTGCTACGAAGTTGAAGTTTTTAAATCAGACACGAAGATTCTTTTGCGGGAAGATTCACTAGGACCACCGACTGCGCCAATAACGAGTACGCGGTTTTTATTTCAAGACAAAAAATACAACTTTGAGTCTTAGACAATTCACGTATTAATGGTAAAGTCGATGAATTAGATCTGTGAGTTGAACGCTTAGCAAACCCTTGTCTGAATTTGTTTATATGAAGCACAAGTGGCTCACTTCTATGTTTAAGTGGACTACGCCCTTTTAAGAGAGTTGCGCATGGAAAATTACTAGGCAGGGATTTGTGCTGCGTTAGCAATTTGGTTGCTTAGCTGCAATAACGAATTTGGTATCGGCGGATGTTTCTGTCTATAAATCAATTGTTTATGTTAACGCGGCCGAATTTGTTATTGTCACCAAGAACTTGGGGTCTGACTTATGTGTTGCTATGCAGTTTGATAAAGTGTGTGTGTGGTCAAGTGGTACTGTGGTACATATATAAATGTACTACGTTTCTCTGTGTGCATAAATGAAGGTGTCAGCTGGTGTTTTACCAGTTGTATTATGTTTAGTTTTATGATTATAGACATAGTTTCAATTTCATAGTACAGTTTCAAATTTTGGTAATTTACTTTCTGGGTCGGACTCACTGTTTATGATACTTAACTTTTCGTTGATAGTTTTTTAATGTGACAATGTCAGAAATTCCATTTTTGGTTGTTGTGACAGTTATATTCACATTTTCGGACCTTAGCAATAAATGTAATGCAGAATCAATATCGGATTTTATTTCGGACGGTTTTCCATCTCATTAAAGATTTTGAGTAAAGCTCTTTTTGCATTTGCCAAAACTTTCTGGAGTTAATTCATAACTAAGTTTAGAGTCTCTATATTCTGTTTTGCACATGTTACATATTTCGCATTTATTAATAATGTTATGTATTAACTTTTGGTAGTCTGGGTAGTAATATTTTTCTTTAAAAATGTTAATTTTTTTATTCCTGGATGTAAAAGTTATCTGTGCGTTTTATTGTTATTTCTTTAAATTCAGAATATGTTTGGACATCTTTTAATTTAGGCGTTTATGCGTTAATGTAGGCGTTTTGAAATGTAATGAAATCTGTTTCGTTGTGAAAGGAAAATATGCTTTTTTTTGTGCACAAATATTCTTTTATTAATTCTTTGGCATAGACATTCGTCATTTCTTCATAATGAGTTTTAAGTTTTGTGGAAGTATTTTAGTGTTTCTGTCATTATTATTATTATCTTTAACAAAATCAATTTGCCTATTATAGTAATTTTTTGTGTTTTGCGTTTTTTGAACGCTATGAATGGTAGCTTGCGTTGGTAACGAAATTTCTCTAGAAGTTTCTCCTAAAAGATTTTCTTCAATTTTTACTCTTGATAGAGCATCGGCTACTTGATTTTCTTTACATGGGAGATATTTTATGTGGTAATCAACCTCATTTAATCTGATTTTCCACCTTTGAAGTTTCATATTTGGTTCCTTTATTGAATCGAGCCATACTAACGGCTTGTGATCGCTTAAGATCCCGAACTTTCTACCAAAGAGATAGGACCTGAAATATTTAGTGACCCAAACGACTGCAAGGAGTTCTTTCTCTTTTGCGGAATAATTAGGTTCATGCTCGCTTAGAGTTATACTTGCATAGCATATGGGTTTATGCACTTGCATAGGTACCGCGCCTACAGCAAAATTTCTGGCGTAAGTAGTTAATGAAAAAGGCTTCTTAAAGTCAGGATGTGTGAGTATGGGATCGGACGTTATTAAGAGTTTAAGTTTATCAAAAGCTATGTTATAGTCTGAATCCTTAATTTTAAATTTTGAACCTTTTTTAATCTCAATGTGAGTGGTTTCGAGAAGTTGGGAATAAATTTTCGGTAAAAACCGCAAAGACCTAGAAATGATTTTATTTCTTCGGTGGACTTCGGTCCAGGAAAGTTTAAATGGCAAAACTTTTTGTCGCGTTTGGTCTGATACCATCTGTTGTATTATATGGCCTAAGAATTCCGTTACTTTCTTAAAATCGCATTTATCTTTAAGTTTTAAGATTTAAGTTTGCTTCTCTAAGCTTAAAAAATTACTTTCTGCTCTTTCAATGAAGTGGAGTACACATTTATGTCGTCCATGTAAACGAGACAGTTTGTGAAAATTAAATCTTCAAAGAGATTATTCATGCAACGCTGAAAAGTTGTTAAACCCAAATGGCATTCGAGTGTATTCAAAATGGCCATTTTTAGTGGAAAAAGCTGTTTTTTTCATCCATTTGTATTTGATGAAAACCTTTTGCTAGGTCAATGGTTGTGAAATACTGGCAATTACCAAGCTTGACTAATATTTCATCCATTACTGGTATAGGGTATTTGTCGGCAACGGTTATATCGTTGAGGATGCGATATTCAATGACTATGCGAAATTTTGCCTTTCCCGATGCGTCTTCTTTTTTTGGAACTACCCAAATAGGATACGGCGACTTGGACTTTCTTATGCTTTCTTATGCATTGTCGCATCCTGTCTTTCATTTGTTTTTCGACTTATTCAAGGAAACTTTGGGGGTATTTATAGGCCTTTTATATATTGGGTCCTCATGTTTTGTATTTATTGAATGTTTTATTGTACTTGTGAAGGTCAAATTTTGACCCTCTTTGTACTGAATATCTTTAAACTCATGCAAAATATTTGTGAGGGCTATTTCTTCTTCGTTGTTTAAATGGTCAAGTCTGAATTCATTAAATTCCCTTAACTCATTTTGTAACGAGAAGTTATATTCAGCATCATTTGACGATGGCGGATTAATGCAGTCTCGTCCTCAGAATCTAAATTTTCTTTACTTAAATAATGAATTTTGAAGTTATGCCTATATAAGTTAAAGGTTTGTTTTGCATAGTCTATTAAGGCATTTGTGTCTTCTAAAAAGACTCTCCCTAATAGAATATCATAAATATTTATGAATTAAAAAATTATGAATGTAAATCTTTTGCTTTGTTGGGCAAAGTTTACTTGGTTTTAAATTAATACTTTTATTTAGTTTAATTGTACCATTAATGGTATGTACCTGCATTTTGCAATTTTTTATGGGAAAATTTAAGAAATTTGGTTTCATTAAGTTTATTGAAGAACCTGTATCTATTATACAACGGATCTATTATACAATGTTTGTTATCTTTATTCTTGATCTTGTTCCTGTTAGATGTCCGAGGCATGTTGATGAAAATTTTCTGAAGTGTCCATTTTAGATTGACCACTGATGCTAGGTCTTTGCCTTTTTAATGCTTTGGATTTGGAGCGTTAATGGAACCCTGACTTTATATATGGTTCATGAAATTTTGTGCAATAAGTTTTTGGGTAAGTTCCGGCTAGCTGCTGAATATTCTGAATACTCTGGTTTTGTCTAACAGTGCTAGAACTTGCTGCTTGGTTGGAAATCGGATGATACATTTGGTTTTTACTATTTGGGTTTTTGCAAAGTTTGGTTTTTTTGAGCTTATATTATTTTTGGGTTTGTTTGTATTTTAAGCTTTAGCTCTATCGGACCATGAAATGACATAAACGCATTCCTGTTGTGCGATTTGTTTTAATCTGCTGACAGTAGTTATGTTGTACCTAGCCAATTACATAAATAATCTATCTGGAAGTTTTCGTACAATAATATATTTTACAGGCATTCGTGTATATTTGATTGTTTAATTGATCTAAGGCAAATTTGTTGACAATTACAAAACATTTCTGTTCAATTTCTTCGATGAACTTACGCACTGATACTGTGAATGTGGTATTGTAGAGTCGTCTTAGTAACTATTCTAACGGTGTTTGGGTCTTGAATTCGGATATTAATACTTCATCCAAGTCCTTGCTGCACTTAGATGGGACACCCATTGGGTATCGCTGCTAATCTGCATTTCTAGAGCACTATAGAATACATGGGTCTGGCGGATATCCGTCGTTGGGTACAGCTGCAATATGAACTCAATCCTCTTAATGAACTGGGGTTTCAAGTTTTGTCACTCCACGTAGGGGTCACGCTTTTTTGATTTGCGGGCTACACTTAGGTCCAACACTGGGCTTCAGTTGCCCTTTAGTGGTTTTGAACTTGCACTTCTAATAGCGGTAACACCTTTATGATGGGCTACCAGGTTGAACAGATTTTAAAATATTTTTAAGCGAATAAGTCACTTCTCGTAACACTTTTTTGCTACGAAGTTGAAGCTTTTAAATCAGACACGAAGGTTCTTTTGCGGGAAGATTCACTAGGACCACCGACTGCGCCAATAACGAGTACGCGTTTTTTATTTCAAGACAAAAAATACAACTTTGAGTCTTAGACAATTCACGTATTAATGGTAAAGTCGATGAATGAGATCTGTGAGTTGAACGCTTAGCAAACCCTTGTCTGAATTTGTTTATATGAAGCACAAGTGGCTCACTTCTATGTTTAAGTGGACTACGCCCTTTTAAGAGAGTTGCGCATGGAAAATTACTAGGCAGGGATTTGTGCTGCGTTAGCAATTTGGTTGCTTAGCTGCAATAACGAATTTGGTATCGGCGGATGTTTCTGTCTATAAATCAATTGTTTATGTTAACGCGGCCGAATTTTTTATTGTCACCAAGAACTTGGGGTCTGACTTATGTGTTGCTATGCAGTTTGATAAAGTGTGTGTGTGGTCAAGTGGTACTGTGGTACATATATAAATGTACTACGTTTCTCTGTGTGTATGTACATATTTGTTGGAAGTGTTGGAAAAAATAATAGAAACAAGAATCGCTCCTGGATATAAAACAAAATTAGTAATTATGTACGAAGTGTGTGTTGATAAACCGTGCACATAAGCCACTCACAACGGTACATTATTGTGCTCTTCTTTTTGAGTTGATTTCGCTCTTGTTATTTGCGGTACATAGCGATATTTGAAGTGGTCACGTGCTTGAGCTGAAAAAAATAATAGAAACAAGCTACGTTTCTGCGATTTGCTTGAGTTTTTCCCTGTTAATTTTGTAAGAAAATCAATATATTAAATACTTTCAAATGTGTTTAGCTAATAATAAGTGATTTTGTAAAAAAAATAGTAACTTTCGGCTTTAATATTCAGAATTGGGCGCGGAGTGCATTGCTCAGCTGTAGAATGAGATATTTTAAAAAATCCAAAAAAAAGTAGGAAAAACAATAAGGGAAATTGCTGAACTAATGCACTGCTCTGCAAAAAAAGTATTTTCCGCGATTCATTATAAAGATACGAAGGATAAACGGGACAGGAAGCGAGCCACATCCCAAAAGTTCGACGACCTTTTGATTCGAACATCCAAAAAAAATTCTTTTATGTCGTCTACAGACCTGAAAAACACTTTCCAGACATCAGTGTGAAGTCGAACAATATGAAATCGACTAATTGAAAAGGATTTGAAGGCACAAATGTAAATTTAATTTTAATTTTGAATATATCTGGTAAATTTCTTTAAATTTGACAAAAAAAATGTTTTCCACGCCCACTAACGCCTAAAACTGCCATGCCCACACTTTTATATATATAATTGATTGATAAAGATTGTCAAATATCTTCTTTCCGCATTTAATCTGATATTCCACCTTTGAAGTTTCATATTTGGTTCCTTTATTGAATCGAGCCATACTAACGGCTTGTGATCGCTTAAGATCCCGAACTTTCTACCAAAGAGATAGGACCTGAAATATTTAGTGACCCAAACGACTGCAAGGAGTTCTTTCTCTTTTGCGGAATAATTAGGTTCATGCTCGCTTAGAGTTATACTTGCATAGCATATGGGTTTATGCACTTGCATAGGTACCGCGCCTACAGCAAAATTTCTGGCGTAAGTAGTTAATGAAAAAGGCTTCTTAAAGTCAGGATGTGTGAGTATGGGATCGGACGTTATTAAGAGTTTAAGTTTATCAAAAGCTATGTTATAATCTGAATCCTTAATTTTAAATTTTGAACCTTTTTTAATCTCAATGTGAGTGGTTTCGAGAAGTTGGGAATAAATTTTCGGTAAAAACCGCAAAGACCTAGAAATGATTTTATTTCTTCGGTGGACTTCGGTCCAGGAAAGTTTAAATGGCAAAAGTTTTTGTCGCGTTTGGTCTGATACCATCTGTTGTATTATATGGCCTAAGAATTCCGTTACTTTCTTAAAATCGCATTTATCTTTAAGTTTTAAGATTTAAGTTTGCTTCTCTAAGCTTAAAAAATTACTTTCTGCTCTTTCAATGAAGTGGAGTACACATTTATGTCGTCCATGTAAACGAGACAGTTTGTGAAAATTAAATCTTCAAAGAGATTATTCATGCAACGCTGAAAAGTTGTTAAACCCAAATGGCATTCGAGTGTATTCGAAATGGCCATTTTTAGTGGAAAAAGCTGTTTTTTTCATCCATTTGTATTTGATGAAAACCTTTTGCTAGGTCAATGGTTGTGAAATACTGGCAATTACCAAGCTTGACTAATATTTCACCCATTACTGGTATAGGGTATTTGTCGGCAGCGGTTATATCGTTGAGGATGCGATATTCAATGACTATGCGAAATTTTGCCTTTCCCGATGCGTCTTCTTTTTTTGGAACTACCCAAATAGGATACGGCGACTTGGACTTTCTTATGCTTTCTTATGCATTGTCGTATCCTGTCTTTCATTTGTTTTTCGACTTATTCAAGGAAACTTTGGGGGTATTTATAGGCCTTTTATATATTGGGTCCTCATGTTTTGTATTTATTGAATGTTTTATTGTACTTGTGAAGGTCAAATTTTCACCCTCTTTGTACTGAATATCTTTAAACTCATGCAAAATATTTGTGAGGGCTATTTCTTCTTCGTTGTTTAAATGGTCAAGTCTGAATTCATTAAATTCCCTTAACTCATTTTGTAACGAGAAGTTATATTCAGCATCATTTGACGATGGCGGATTAATGCAGTCTCGTCCTCAGAATCTAAATTTTCTTTACTTAAATAATGAATTTTGAAGTTATGCCTATATAAGTTAAAGGTTTGTTTTGCATAGTCTATTAAGGCATTTGTGTCTTCTAAAAAGACTCTCCCTAATAGAATATCATAAATATTTATGAATTAAAAAATTATGAATGTAAATCTTTTGCTTTGTTGGGCAAAGTTTACTTGGTTTTAAATTAATACTTTTATTTAGTTTAATTGTACCATTAATGGTATGTACTTGCATTTTGCAATTTTTTATGGGAAAATTTAAGAAATTTGGTTTCATTATGTTTATTGAAGAACCTGTATCTATTATACAACGGATCTATTATACAATGTTTGTTATCTTTATTCTTGATCTTGTTCCTGTTAGATGTCCGAGGCATGTTGATGAAAATTTTCTGAAGTGTCCATTTTAGATTGACCACTGATGCTAGGTCTTTGCCTTTTTAATGCTTTGGATTTGGAGCGTTAATGGAACCCTGACTTTATATATGGTTCATGAAATTTTGTGCAATAAGTTTTTGGGTAAGTTCCGGCTAGCTGCTGAATATTCTGAATACTCTGGTTTTGTCTAACAGTGCTAGAACTTGCTGCTTGGTTGGAAATCGGATGATACATTTGGTTTTTACTATTTGGGTTTTTGCAAAGTTTGGTTTTTTTGAGCTTATATTATTTTTGGGTTTGTTTGTATTTTAAGCTTTAGCTCTATCGGACCATGAAATGACATAAACGCATTCCTGTTGTGCGATTTGTTTTAATCTGCTGACAGTAGTTATGTTGTACCTAGCCAATTACATAAATAATCTATCTGGAAGTTTTCGTACAATAATATATTTTACAGGCATTCGTGTATATTTGATTGTTTAATTGATCTAAGGCAAATTTGTTGACAATTACAAAACATTTCTGTTCAATTTCTTCGATGAACTTACGCACTGATACTGTGAATGTGGTATTGAAGAGTCGTCTTAGTAACTATTCTAACGGTGTTTGGGTCTTGAATTCGGATATTAATACTTCATCCAAGTCCTTGCTGCACTTAGATGGGACACCCATTGGGTATCGCCGCTAATCTGCATTTCTAGAGCACTATAGAATACATGGGTCTGGCGGATATCCGTCGTTGGGTACAGCTGCAATATGAACTCAATCCTCTTAATGAACGAGACCAATTCTTGTGTCACTCCAGTGAATAGAGGCACTTGCCTAATTTGACCTAGTGCTTGGTTGAGGTGATTCTCCGACAGTAACTACACTTGTTGCACTGTTCCATTTCACACAGGGATGTGTCGTTTGTTGTTGTTGTTGTTGTTTAACTTAGTAAGCGCACTTTGCACTGGGGTTTCAAGTTTTGTCACTCCACGTAGCGGTCACGCTTTTTTGATTTGCGGGCTACACTTAGGTCCAACACTGGGCTTCAGTTGCCCTTTAGTGGTTTTGAACTTGCACTTCTAATAGCGGTAACACCTTTATGATGGGCTACCAGGTTGAACAGATTTTAAAATATTTTTAAGCGAATAAGTCACTTCTCGTAACACTTTTTTGCTACGAAGTTGAAGTTTTTAAATCAGACACGAAGATTCTTTTGCGGGAAGATTCACTAGGACCACCGACTGCGCCAATAACGAGTACGCGGTTTTTATTTCAAGACAAAAAATACAACTTTGAGTCTTAGACAATTCACGTATTAATGGTAAAGTCGATGAATTAGATCTGTGAGTTGAACGCTTAGCAAACCCTTGTCTGAATTTGTTTATATGAAGCACAAGTGGCTCACTTCTATGTTTAAGTGGACTACGCCCTTTTAAGAGAGTTGCGCATGGAAAATTACTAGGCAGGGATTTGTGCTGCGTTAGCAATTTGGCTGCAATAACGAATTTGGTATCGGCGGATGATTTGACGCAAAAAAACCTTCTGGATCGAATCAACGCTTGCGATATGCTGCTGAAACGGAACGAACTCGACCCATTCTTGAAGCGGATTGTGACTGGCGACGAAGAATGGATCACATACGACAATATCAAACGGTCGTGGTCGAAGGCCGGTGAATCGTCCCAAACAGTGGCCAAGCCGGGATTGACGGCCAGGAAGGTTTTCCTGTGTGTTTGGTGGGATTGGAAGGGAATCATCCACTATGAGCTGCTCCCATATGGCCAGACGCTTAATTCTACCATCTACTGCGAACAACTGGACCGCTTGAAGCAGGCAATCGACCAGAAGCGTCTTGGTGCCCTTGGTGGTGTAAAGTTGAACTCAAAAGAGGCTTGTGAAAAGTGGCTGTCCGAGTTCTTCGCAAATAAGGAGGAGGGGGGCTTCTGCGAGGGAGGTATTATGAAGTTGCCATATAGATGGAAACAGATTATCGAACATATCGAGCGCATATTTGAACTAAATCCGATCACTGTAACACTTTTTATAAAGGATTGAATAAAGACCAAAAAAGCGGATATTTGACAACCTATTATATAGTGACATATCCAAATCTCCATGTATCCCGTTGCCCGACCCACTATAAATTTATCGATCAATAAGAGATCTGCACATTCAACATGCACCCAACCAAATTCCAAGACCCCAAACATGTCTTTATATAATTTAAATTAATTTAAATTAGACATAATTTAAATAATGGAAACTTCCATTGGTCTCAAAAGATCCTTACAATTAGCTAAACGAGTTAGAACATAAGTTTGATTTAAGTGTTGTCCCATATTCGGGTTCGTTAATAACGAAAAAAAAATTATATTTTATTATATTTTCAGTACGGATACTCCGGATAAGTAATTGACGCAGTCGGTATGATAACTAAAAGGTATCCTTCATAAGTTTAAAACGTATTAGGGAGGGAATAAAACAACACAAAAAGCAAAAGCGAGAAGTGTAGTGATCCTCCGATATTCTAAAAAGTCATCCACAAAAAGAACCAGAAATCAGAAAATCCAATTCGGTCGGTGATTTATAACATCCTTATTAAAATACGGTGTATCAATAAGAACCTGAAATCAAAAAATCCAATTTGATACAACATGAAAATCTTTAAATAAAAAATCATCATGTAATTTCAAAGAAACTCCCAGACAGAGTTTTCATGACCTTTGCTAAACACGACCTAACAACAACCTCAGATTTAAAAATTGCAGCTCAACTGGAAGGGTTATATGAACAAAAAATTATAGAAACAAAATAAAAAAAAGGTAATAAAAATTGTGGAAATAATGAAAAATCGTTTTCAGGTTATTACAAAAATTTTAATACTCTAAAATTACCACATATCAAGAATTTAAAAATATTTTAGATAAAGGTAGAAACCAAAACCCATTAAATTAGAATCCACCATCCACTAGCCATAATGCTAACCCTCCCGTTAAAAGACAAAAAAAAGAGCCAGTGCGGTCAATCTAAGAAGGACGTAAATTTTCATCAAACTGCCTCGGACTCCGAAGAAGAAACCCTCATTTCAGAATCAGAATAAAAAACAAAAAATTAAAAGGTCTGGTTGACACCGGGTCATTCATATATATTACTAAAGAAAATTACTTTAAATTAAAAAAAAAAGAAGAGAAAGAAGAAGTTTTTACGATCAATAGATCAATTATATTAAAAAAAGCAAAATAAAAGTGCATAATTCATTGGGTGGCATGATTAACCCAATGAATTATGCACAAAAGAACAGAACTTTTTCAATCATAATTTTTCAAAAGTTTTTTAAATCTTGTTGTTGATAAGGAAACAGTTAATAAAGTAGAGACTGCAAAAATATGCCCTAACTTGCCCGCATTGAAAGATCTACCGTCTAATTTCGCCATTAATAAATCATTGGAAGAAAACAATTCATTTAGACTAGAACATCTAAATGCAGAAGAAAAGAAAATTTAAAAAAATCATTTTAGAATTTAGTAACATTCAATATCGTGAAGGCGACAATTTGACCTTTACAAGCACGATTAAGCATTCTATTCGAACCAAACATGAGGATTCCGTATTCAGGAAACAGTATAAATATCCTCTATCAGTGGACGAGGAGGTCAACAGACAAATAAAAGAGATCATCGAACAAGGTATAATTCGGAAATCTAAATCACCAATTTGGATAGTTCCAAAAAAGAGTGATGCATCTGGAAAACCGAAATTTAGACTTGTGGTTGATTACCGAAATCTAAATGAAATCACTGCCAATGACAAATTTCCAATTCCAAGAATGGATGATAATTGGACAAACTTTATTTCAATAATGAACCAGATTTCCCAACCTTTCAAAAAACGTTTGCAGTAATCATAGGTCCTAACACTAAAACTAAAGTAATTAAAACTAGTATCAAATTAAATGATATAAAAACTTTTGCAGAATTTAAAGGAACTATATTAAAGAATCACTAGAAATTATTTCATCTAGGAATAAGAAAACAACGAAATGATTTAAAGAAAAGTTATATTTCCCAGATTATCAAAAACTAATTCAAACTATATTATACGAATGCGAAATTTGCAATGTAGCAAAAACCGAACTCAGAAATACGGAATTAAAATATGAGATCAACCCATAAATTTACATCACAGAAAAATCTGTAATGTATTTTTATTTAGTTGGTAACCAACAATTTTTATCTTGTATCTTCTAAAATCGCAACATTAACTGAAGTAAATAGCAGAGATTGGTTAGAAACTAAATGAGCTGTAATAAAAATTTTTAACGAAATGGGAAAACCACAGGAAAAAAAAGCAGATAAAGATACGAATTGGTTAAAATCAGATGTTAAAATACAAATAACATCCAGTAAAAATGGTATATCAGACGTAGAATGATTCCATAAAACATTAACGAGAAATTAAGAATTATCGGAAATGAATCAAAAATCGAAGATAACGCAATAAAAGAATTACCATATTAAAGATGCTTTCTCATCGTAATTTTCTTATTATCTCTAACCCAAATGACTAAGCAACAAAGTATTTGAAATCATTCCTATCAAGGCCCAAAATGGATATCTTATTTTTTAAATAGGATATATACCCCAACCACGAAATTATGAATATCAGTATTTAACCGTTAATATTTCTAAAACAGAAGCTACCTATGAAGATTTATTAAAATCAGCCGAAGAATTTAAAGAATTAAATCCACATCAAATATTTAATAGATAAACAGAATCGTGAAAACAATGGAATTAAAATTCTTAAACGTAATAAAAGAGGTCTAATTAACATAGTTGGAACAGCCTTCTGCAGATGGTTTAAAATGGTTTGGTGACTAACTCCCATCTCCTGGGCGATGTCACGAGATGCCACATGCCGGTCTAACTCGATGTATTCCATGATTTGATCGGTATTTGTCGTCACAGATCTTCCGCCGGCTGGCTTATCCATGGTGTCGTTTTCACCGGCTCTGAATCGTCGAAACCATTCCTACGCGGTTCGAAGTGATAGAGTACCATCCCCCAAAACACCATTAATCTCACGGAACGTTTCTCTTTTGGATTTGCCTTTAACGAAGGAAAACTTTAAAATAGCGCGAATTTCAGCGTTAGTGAACTCCATGTTTACACGTCTATAACTGTTGAACGCAATATCCAAACTAATCATGCATAGCGTCGTTTTGTAGGTTATGTCAAGACCTTTCAAATTATGTATAGTATTGCCAGATACGAGCTCTGTAGCGCTTTTGTACATAGCCGCGAAATTCAAAAGACAATCCACATCAAATATTTAATAGATAAACTGAATCGTGAAAACAATGGAATTAAAATTCTTAAACGTAATAAAAGAGGTCTAATTAACATAGTTGGAACAGCATATAAATATTTTTATGGACAATTAAATCAAAACGATAAAGAAGAATTAGAAGGTAAAATTTAAAAATTAGAAGAAAATAGTATTCAAATAACTGAAATAAATCTAATAATCGACACTATCAATAATGCCATCAATGTAATGAATAATTTACGAGAAAAAGATGAAAGAGACGAAGAGATTGAAATTCAGCCAACAACAATTTACAAAATATATTGAATGTAAATAACCAGATTAGGAATATTCAATCCCAAATTACTAAAACACGATATAATATTTTAAATTCAGAAAATTCAGAGAAACTTCTAAATATTAAAACATCTACCTGGATAAAAACCGATTCAAACGAAATTCAAAATAATAAAAGTCCCAATTTACGAAATATGGAATATGCCAAAACCCGATGTTAATCAAAACTATATAAAAATAAAATCACAATTGAAGGAAACAATATCATAACATTTATAATTGTTCCATCCAATTAGAAGAATTCTCAATTTCAAACAGATTAGATTAGATCATATAAGTTAACTCATATAGAGTTCCAATTAATAAAAAAAATACTTCTTTAATTGATATAGTGACCATAAGGTCTTTATTTATTGAATGCAAAAACAGAACTAATTTTAGTTTCACAAATTTGTCCCTACCTAACTTCGCCTGCCCACCTATGCTGCTGACGTCGGTGCTGCTCTACTCACGGAAGTTGGGCAGACGCTACACATTTATGTTGTGCAGGTGCAGCGTATGTTCCGCAACCGGACGCTCGTGCGACCCCACGAGTCTTATACTTCTATGTTTATAGATAACCATCTTTTTATTGTATTTATTAAAGTTTACAATTTGTGAGAAAAGTTTTTCCTAACATTTAATTATGTTTTCACTTTCTATTTTATTAACATATACATAGTTCGATTCTGACTGGCCTAATCAGTATCTCGCTGCAAAGTTCGGAATTTGTAATAGGAACTTTTTTGACGTATATTAACATTGGACACAAGCCCTTTTTAACGTTGGGCGCCAGTTAACTCATATAGAGTTCCAATCAATAAAAAAAAATATTTCTTTAATTGATGTAGTGACCATATGGTCTTTATTGGATGCAAAATCAGAACTAATTTTAGTTTCACAAATTTGTCCATTTCTAACTTTGCCTGCGCACCTATGCTGCTGACGTCGGTGCTGCTCTGCTCATGGACGTTGGGCAGACATGCACATTTATGTTGTGCAGGTGCAGCATATGTTCCGCAACCGGATGCTCGTGCGACCCCACGAGTGTTGCGCAAGCGGATACGTGTGCAGCTCCAAATGTTCTTATCCAAACTTTTGTGGTGTTAGCTTATACAAAACATCTATGTAAGCGTTTGAAAACGATATCGTATATTAAAACAAAAAACTTAATACAAAAGGAAACAAAAAATAATAATATATTCTAAATAATAATATTAACTACACTGGTCATATATAAATTAAATTTTTATCGCTTTCCCAAAAATCTTTTAGCCATTTCCGTCTGTCCATATGAACGCGCGGTAAGTTTGTTTCCAAATGCTGCCACGCCCACTTTTACGCCCTCGAACCTCGCAAAAATGATTTTATATATCTTGTAAAAATTTATAAACTATTATATAAACTTATTATATAAACTATTATAAAAAACTTTTTGTCACACGTATTTTTACACCCACAAACCGCCACAAACGGCCACGCCCATACTTTTGGAAAATGTAATATTTTTCAAATTTTTATATATTAATATCTTGTAAATTTCTATAGATTTGCCCAAAAACATCCCAAAGCTGTCACGCCAACAATTTTGAAAAATATGATTTTTTCAATTTATCTTGTAAATCTTGTAAATTTTATATATATCCGGGCCCACTCCTAAGCCCTCAAACTATTAAAATGTTCTCATTTTTAGAATTTATCATGTAAATTTCTAAAGACTTTTCAAAAAACGTTTGCCCAAGCCCACTCCAACGCCGACAAACCGCCCCAAACTGTCACGACCACACTTTTGAAGTTTTTATATATCTTGTAAATTTCTACAAATTTTCTCAAAAAACTTTTTGCCACGCCCACTTCAACGCCCACACCGTCGAAAACTGTCACGCATACACTTTTAAAAAATGTGATATTTTTAATTTTTGATATATCTTGTAAATTTATGTACATAGATTTGCCAAAAAAGTTTTTGCCATACCCTCCCATAAACTGCCAAATATGGTACATATGTCACAACATATATATTTTATAAATATATTTTGATATTTTTAATTTTTTTATTAGCCTGTTCTATCGATTTGCAAAAAAATCATTTTGCAACGCTCACTCTACCGCCCAATATTTTTTCATCTTTATATTAACTAAAAATAATTAATTTCATTTTTGGCGCTTGGAAAAAATAATAGAAACAAGCTACGTTTCTGCGATTAGTTTGAGTTTTCTCCAGTTACTTTTGTAATAAAATCAATATATAAAATACTTTCAGGTATGTTTAGCTCATAATAAGTGATTAAAAAAAAAATGGTTAATTTCGGCTTTTATATTCAGAATGGGGCGCGGAGTGCACTGTTCAGCTGTAGAACGAAATATTAAAAAAACTAAAAAACGAAGGAAAAACAATAAGGGAAATTGCAGAACTAATGCCCTGCTCTACAAAAAAAGTGTTTACGGCGATTCATTATAAAGATACGAAGGAGAAACGGGGCAGGAAGCGAGCCACATCCTAAAAGTTCGACGACCTTTTGATTCGAACATCCAAAAAAAATTCTTTTATGTCGTCGACAGACCTGAAAAATACTTTCCAGACATCAGTGTCGAGTCGAACAATAAGAAATCGACTAATTGAAAAGGATTTGAAGGCACACTCGGCTAGGAAAGTTCCACTGCTTAGTGAAAAAAATATCGCTAAAAGACTGTCGTTTGCAAAGCGACACCTAGACCGTAAAAACTGGAATTATGTTATATAGTGTGACGAAACTAAAATTAATTGGTTCGGATCTGATGGTAAAATACGTCCAGACGTCCAAAAAATACCGCATTTGTTCCAAATTTGGTGGAGGCAACATCATTATTTGGGGATGCTTTTCCGCGTCTGGAGTTGGTCCGATATTCCGGATAAAAGATAGGATGTGTGCTCCCGACTACGTTAACATATTGGGGAATGTTATGAAACCATATGCTGAGGAGGAAATGCCCTTAAAATGGGAGTTCATGCAGGATAATGATCAGAGGCATTCGTCAACACTTGCTAAGAAATGGTTTCAGGACCAAAAAAATTAATGTTATGGAGTGGCCTGGCCTGCCCAATCCCCGGACTTAGGCCCCATAGAACATTTATGGGGAATATTAAAAACAGGAATTGGAGGTTTTAAATAAAAAAATAAGGAAGAGCTGTGGGAAAAAGAGTGGTATGCCATAAACCCCAAAATTTGCCCCTATTTAGTGAATTCAATGCCCCCTCGATGCTCAGCAGTTATAAAAAATAAAGGAAATACCACTAAATATTAATATTACAACTATTTTTTAAGATAATTCATAAAAATGAAGTTTTGTTTCTAATATTTTTCCAAGCGCCAAAAATGAAGTTAAATATTTTTAGTTAATATAAAGATAAAAAAATATTTTTGTTCCTTATTGTGAAATATACTTATATATGAATTTAAAAAAATAAAGATTAAAAAATATAACGTTCGTTCTTTTTTTTTACGGTTGCGAAAAACTTTTTTCCACGCCTATTCCAAGCCAGTTTTGAAAAATGTAATGTTTTTTCATTTTTGAATATATCTTGTAAATTTCTATAGACTTTTCAAAAAATTTTTGCCCACGCCCACTCAAACGACCACAAACCGTCCAAAACTGCCACGCCCAAACATTTGAAACATTTTTTGATACGTTTTTTAAAGTCTTGTAAAGTTCTATCGCCTTGACAAAAATCTATTAGCCATCTATCTATCACGTCTGTCCGTACGTCCATATGAACGCCTCGATCTCAAAAACTACAAAAGTTAGAATGTTGAGATTTAGCACGCTGCTTCCAGACTTTGACTTTTGCCACGCCCACTTAAACGCCCACGAACCGCGTAAAACTGACACGGCCATACATGAAAATGTTGTGATAATTTTTAAAAGCTTGCCAAAAACTTTTTGCCACGCCCATTCAAACGCCCACAAACCGCCCAAACACTTAAAAGATGTAAAATTTTTTGTACTTTTTTATATATCTTGAAAATTTCTACAAATTTGTTAGAAAACTTTTTACCACTCAAAAATCAAACGCCCACACTTTTAAAATATTTTTAGTTCTTTTCATTTTACTATTTTGGTATCGCAATTTTTATTCAGAAAATTTCAGAAAATAGAATCAATATATTAGTTTGGAAAATATCTCCCTTCCGCCTTTTTGTCTTTTGAATTTCGCAGCTATGTACAAAGCGCTACAGAGCTCGTATCTGGCAATACTATACATAGTAAGTATGGTCTTGACATAACCTACAAAACGACGCTATGCATGATTAGTTTGGATATTGCGTTCAACAGTTATAGACGTGTAAGCATGGAGTTCACTAACGCCGAAATTCGCGCTATTTTAAAGTTTTCCTTCGCTAAAGGCAAATCCGCCAGAGAAACGTTCCGTGAGATTAATGGTGTTTTGGGGGATGGTACTCTATCACTTCGAACCGCGGAGGAATGGTTTCGACGATTCAGAGCCGGTGAAAACGACACCATGGATAAGCCAGCCGGCGGAAGACCTGTGACGACAAATACCGATCATATCATGGAATACATCGAGTTAGACCGGCATGTGGCATCTCGTGACATCGCCCAGGAGATGGGAGTTAGTCACCAAACCATTTTAAACCATCTGCAGAAGGCTGGATACAAAAAAAAGCTTGATGTTTGGGTGCCGCATGATTTGACGCAAAAAAACCTTCTGGACCGAATCAACGCCTGCGATATGCTGCTGAAACGGAACGAACTCGACCCATTCTTGAAGCGGAAGGTGACTGGCGACGAAAAATGGATCACATACGACAATATCAAACGAAAACGGTCGTGGTCGAAGGCCGGTGAATCGTCCCAAACAGTGGCCAAGCCGGGATTGACGGCCAGGAAGGTTTTCCTGTGTGTTTGGTGGGATTGGAAGGGAATCATCCACTATGAGCTGCTCCCATATGGCCAGACGCTTAATTCTACCATCTACTGCGAACAACTGGACCGCTTGAAGCAGGCAATCGACCAGAAGCGTCTTGGTGCCCTTGGTGGTGTAAAGTTGAACTCAAAAGAGGCTTGTGAAAAGTGGCTGTCTTCGCAAATAAGGAGGAGGGGGGCTTCTACGAGGGAGGTATTATGAAGTTGCCATATAGATGGAAACAGATTATCGAACAAAACGGCGCATATTTGAACTAAATCCGATCACTGTAACACTTTTTATAAGGCATTGAATAAAGAACAAAAAAGCGGAAGGGAGATATTTTCCAACCTATTATTTCAGAAAATTTTCACATTTTTCGTTTGGTATCTGACGGTATCTGATAGTGTGGGAACTCTACTATAGCATTCAATTTTGTTGTTATACCTGTTACATAAACTGGACATTTTTTTGTGTTTTAGTCAATTTACATTCAGTTGTTTCCTGTTTAATAACTCCATTGATGCATTTGTCGAGAATTATTTTTCCTGTGCCATTATGATAGACCTGATTGTTAAAGAGGTAAAACCTATCAAATTTATGCTCGGTTATAATATTATTATGTTCGTCTGGGTACGGGACTATCTGGAGTAACGGAACTTTTTTGAATCTGTTCTAAACCATGTTTCAAAATTTAAAAATTTTCTCCGAATGTTTGATTTTAGATAATCATGTTTTAGTAACTTTGGATTGAAGATGATCCCCAGTCTAGTTAACTGCATTTCCAATTCGATAAATTAAAAATTAATATTGAAATCTGTTGGTCTCTCTTCTTTTTTGCTTCGAGCTATTGATTACATCTATAATCATATCTAAATCGTGTTTTTGTATGGAGTCTGACAAGTTACTAATCTTTCCCTCTAACTCGTCTTTGTCGACTTGGTCTAGGGTGCCAAACAAATATTTGTATACAGTTCCTACTACGTTTACAAGACCTCTTTTTCTTTCTTTTAATAATTCTTAACCCGTTGATTTATTTTCTTAATTTTTCTGCTTAGTATCGTACTTGAGGTACACTGGAGAAATTCTTTGCTTCTTCTAACAGGTCATCCAACATTAGCATGGTCTTTGTTGTATTTATACTCATCGAATGGTATTCGTAGCTTGTCGGAATTTCCACTGTTCCAGTTTGAAATATTAGGTACCCAATTTCGCATTGTTTGGATTTCCTTCAATATTACTGCTCTGGACCATGGTGAAACATCCTTCATGCTTCTTCGGCTTGTCTTGAAAATTGGTAACGAACAGAATATAGAAGATAGATGTACGAAATTCGAAACAATCTTATACGTCTATAACCATAAAACAAATCATAATACTACAAAGAGATCTCCTCAGATATTTTTCTATACTCAGGCAGTCCAGACTTTAATGTACAACAGAACAAAATTGACAAGATAAAAGGTGAATCTTTGTCTACCTTTATTTCTTGGGGTTTTCCCATGTCAATAAATATCTTCATTATAGCTCTTTTTGCTTCTAGCCAATCTCTATTCTATATTTCAACTAGTGATGTAAATTTCGAATAGGACCTTCTTAAAACGTTCAGCTTCCTCTACAGTTAGATGTTCAAGTCTGTATTCATTACACTCGCGTTATTCGTTATTTATCGCGAAGCTGACTATATAGTCGTCAACTGACTTGGGACCAAAGGGTTTTACATCATTGTTTCCTGTGTCAATGTTTACTTTTTCATGAACCTAAAGTTACGGTTTTTTTTTCATAGTAAATTTTTGCTTTTGTTTCCTCGAGATATTTTCGACCTAACAGTAAATCATAAGTATCGCAAAAATTATGGACATAAAATTTTTGTACGGACGGACATATTGGAGTGGGCTTCAACATAATACTCTTTTTTTATTTTATTGGCCCTTTATTATGAAATCTTCTTCTTCCTCCTCTAAGCCTGCAAATTTTTCTTTTATGATGTTGTGTCGATCATTCCTTTGTAGTAATGGTTATGATAACTAATTAGAAAATGGGGACTGAAGATGAAAATGCATTCATTTATTATGTTTTGGATAACTAGTTAGCTATTGGGCAAATAGTACGTTTCACCGAAATCTTTGTAGTTTTTTGTATTCCAGGGTGTAGAAGTTTTTCGTGAGTGCTTAAGATCAATTCTTTAAATTCTGCATTAGTGGTTATGTTTATGTGCGGCTTGAATGATCTCGAAATCTACGACACTGTCAATATACAACGCACTCTTTTTACCGCTAAAATTGTCATACAAATATCGTCCGCCTTTTTCCCTGGTCATATTGTCGTAATAAATCTGAGTTATGTTTTTTTGAAATACTTTGTTATAAAAATGTCTGGTGGTCCCTTCAAAAAAATCACCTGTTTGTTGAATGTGTTTAAAGGTATTTCTGTAATAAAGATCAAGTCACTAATATCATCTTCTGCGCTATGTTGGGTCTGTTTGCTCAGGTATGGGTCTCGAGTTTTACGCACTATCCAGATAATGCGTTCTTTTCAGGGTTTGGTTTTATTCCGTCTGGTGTTAGAACATGTCCTAAAAATGTGGTTTCTTGCTTAAGAAACTCACACTTGTCAAGCTAGTTTTACGAAAACTAGTCTGAGCGATTGTAGCTGCTCATCAAGAGATGTCGAGAATACAATTATGTCGTCAAGGTACACAAGACAGTGATTATTTAAGAGTGGTCGTAAAATATCATTCATGCACTGTTGACAGATGGCTGGTGCGTTTTTAAATACAAATGGCATGCGCAAATATTCGTAATGACTGTGCTTGCTTTAATAAAAAAAAAAAAGGATAGATTTAATTAAAAAAAATATATATTTTTCCTTTTATAATATTTATTGACCAGAAGTCAGTTATGAACTAATTTACAAATATATTCTTTCGGCCCAGCAAACCTTTTACAGAGGATTAACATAAGCCTTTTAAGTTCTACTTAGTTTTATATGTCAAGCTTACCGGATCATTAAGTTGTTACCGTAAAGCGGTTGGTGTCTTGGGAGAATGTTATTTATGAGGCTTTTGAAGAGTGAAGCTTTCCAAAAGATCGGTTTTAGTTGTTTATATGAAGAGTGAATATATCACTCCCCCACCTTTTAGATATTAGCTTGTCCTCAAGCGATTATTTCTGGATATAATTGTTGTACTGGATTTTCAATTTCAACTATTTCTTTTTTTGATTCTGTTTCTTTTTCGATATTTTTGTTACCGGTTTTACTTGGTTTTGGGTAAGAGATAATAATTTTGTGTGGCGCTGTTTTACATTTCATATAAAAGTAAAATATGTAAATTAAAACTAAAACAGATATGATGATTATTAGTATGTTTCTGTAAATTGTGTTATTCTTATTGTTTAACAAAATCATTTCTTTAATTTCTATGTGAGACATTGGTTCGACTTTGGTTACATTGTGTTCAGTAAATATTACATTTGTGTATTGTTGAATACTATTAGATAATTTGTTTTAATTCTGCTGTTCAGTGGGAATTTTTTTTAATTTTATTATTTTCAATATAAATCTCTTGACGTTACAATTGCGATTAAGTTTTTCTCTTGTCATATTCCAGGTTTTAAGTATATTTGGTATATATTGTTTGCGATATTTTTGAAAAGTTGGGACTTAGTGTTTTATTATATTAGCTTTGCAATGGTCTTTGACAATATTCTTTGTTAGTGTATTTAGAACATAGTTTTTATGTGAGTAGAATTTGCCTACAATATTTTCCTTAATAATTTGGCCATTATTGTCGGGGTTGGTTGTTCAATAGTATTCATAGGAATGTGGGACATTAGGAATATTTCATTAGTAGCTACGTTATACCAGGCGGAAGTTGTTATGTTTATCAGATTTTTGTAATTAACGTTGCCAATATTGTCATGTTTTAGTAGTTTAGGATTAAATATTCCTAGTCGTGTTAGTTGTGAATCCATTTCAATGTCTTCGATGTATTCGGTAAAATGTTCAATGTTAAATATTAATAGATTAATTTTTTGTTTTTTCTTTAAAGAATTGTACTGGGTGTTTATTATTTCTATGCCATTATTGAGACTGTCAATAACGTGGCTTAGAGTGCTGACCTGTACTGTGTCTTGTGATAGAGTCGAAATTGGAAAAGTCGAATAATGTAGGAAAGGGATTGGAACGGTGTAGAAGTTTTTCGTGTGTGTTTAAGATCAATTCTTTAAATTCTGCTTGTGTTTATGTTTTTTAGTAAAATTATGCTACGCAAGATTCTGGAATATTTAGTGTTTGTAGTCTGTTTTTGTGCGGCTTGAATGATCCGAAATCTGCGTCACTGTCAATATACAACGCGTTCTTTTTACCGCAAAAATGGTCAATCAAATATCTTTTGATATTGATTTTTTTTTTTTTTTTGTAAATGCTGAGTCATATTCTGGGTTGGTAATATCAATTTTCATGTTCATTTTTTAACATTTATTCATGGGTTTGGCTATGTCTGCAAAGTTTTGAATGAATTTACCGTCAGTCAAGAGAAGCTTTTATTTCTTTTGGATAAGTAGGAATTGGATATTTCTGAACGGCTTTAATCTTTTCAAGGTTTGGTTTTATTCCGCCTGGTGTTAGAACAATTCCTAAAAATGTGGTTTCATGCTTGATTTTATGTCGTCCAGGTGCACAAGACAGTGTTTATTTAAGAGTGGTCGTAAAATGTCATTAATGCACCGTTGGAAGGTGGCTGGTGCGTTTTTTAATCCGAATGGCCTGCGCAGGTATTCGTAATTCTGGGTCCATCTCGATCTGGTGAAAACCTTTTGCCAGGTCTATAGTTGTGAAATAATTACATCTGCCTAGCTTTCCTAAAATTTCGTCCAAGTTTGGGATTGGGTGTTTGTCTCCTACTGTTATTTCGTTTAATTTTCGGTAGTCAATAGACTAAATTTCTGTTTGACTGATGCTTCTTGTTTTTTTGGAACCACCCAGATGGGACAATTGTAAGGTACGTATAATACCCTGATTTGGCATATCTTGTATTTGATTTTCGACCTCTTGTTCATAAGCCTGTGGGTAACTGTATAATTTAGAATAAATGTATTGATGGTATGTTTGGTTGGATTAGTAAATGTAAACTTGTCACAATGGTAATTGTCATGGTACTGTATGTCATGGTATTGCTGCAAGAGTGCACACAATCTTTGTTTTTCTTCGTTATTTAAATGTTCCAGTCTGTATAGGTCTGATTCTAATATGGGTGAAATTTTTTCTGGTTGTCTGAGCATGGTGTCAGTTATCATATTTACATTTTGAAATTGACTCTGTTCTTGCTATTCCTTCTACTAATTTGTATTTGTTGTTGTAAAGAGTTACCTCTTGATCGCGGTAACTTATTGTTGCCTTTGCTTCTGCTAAAAGTTTTCTTCCTCATAAGAGATCGTAATTCTCGGAAAAAGGGTGCAGTAAAAATTCGTTTGCTGTTGGGAACAAAATCTTTGAACTTTTATAATAGGTTGGAAAATAATTCCCTTCCGCTTTTTTGCTCTTTATTCAATGCCTTATAAAAAGTGTTACCGTGATCGGATTTAGTTCAAATATGCGCCGTTTTGTTCGATAATCTGTTTCCATCTAGATGGCAACTTCATAATACCTCCCTCGTAGAAGCCCCCCTCCTTATTTGCGAAGAACTCGGACAGCCACTTTTCACAAGCCTCTTTTGAGTTCAACTTTACACCACCAAGGGCATTCGCCATGGACAGGAACAGGTGGTAATCACTTGGCGCTATGTCCGGGCTATATGGTGGATGCGATAAAACCTCCCATCCGAGCTCCCGTAGCTTCTGACGAGTCATTAACGAAGTGTGTGGTCTGGCGTTGTCCTGGTGGAACACTACACCCTACCTGTTGGCCAATTCTGGACGCTTCTTGTCGATCGCCTGCTTCAAGCGGTCCAGTTGTTCGCAGTAGATGGTAGAATTAAGCGTCTGGCCATATGGGAGCAATCTCATAGTGGATGATTCCCTTCCAATCCCACCAAACACACAGCAAAACCTTCCTGGCCGTCAATCCCGGCTTGGCCACTGTTTGGGACGATTCACCGGCCTTCGACCACGACCGTTTTCGCTTGATATTGTCGTATGTGATCCATTCTTCGTCGCCAGTCACAATCCGCTTCAAGAATGGGTCGAGTTCGTTCCGTTTCAGCAGCATATCGCAAGCGTTGATTCGATCCAGAAGGTTTTTTTGCGTCAAATCATGCGGCACCCAAACATCAAGCTTTTTTTTGTATCCAGCCTTCTGCAGATGGTTTAAAATGGTTTGGTGACTAACTCCCATCTCCTGGGCGATGTCACGAGATGCCACATGCCGGTCTAACTCGATGTATTCCATGATTTGATCGGTATTTGTCGTCACAGGTCTTCCGCCGGCTGGCTTATCCATGGTGTCGTTTTCACCGGCTCTGAATCGTCGAAACCATTCCTCCGCGGTTCGAAGTGATAGAGTACCATCCCCCAAAACCATATTAATCTCACGGAACGTTTCTCTGGCGGATTTGCCTTTAACGAAGGAAAACTTTAAAATAGCGCGAATTTCGGCGTTAGTGAACTCCATGTTTACACGTCTATAACTGTTGAACGCAATATCCAAACTAATCATGCATAGCGTCGTTTTGTAGGTTATGTCAAGACCTTTCAAATTATGTATAGTATTGCCAGATACGAGCTCTGTAGCGCTTTGTACATAGCCGCGAAATTCAAAAGACAAAAAGGCGGAAGTGAGATATTTGACAACCTTATACTTTTGCTGATAATGAACGTTCCGTTGCTGGTATGAATAAGAATATTAGTGTTCCGGATTGGTAGGTCAAATACGTTTTTGGATATCATGTTAACTGTTGATCGGGTATCAATAAGGCATTTCAAATTATTTTCTTTGTATTTAATTGTAATATATTGTGGTTTTCTAAGGCTTTCGGCTGAAAATTTTTGGACTGTTCAACATTGGGTTCTTGGTTGTCATTGCTTGTCTCGTCTGTATTTATCTGCTGTGGCTGTTGTGTTGTTTCTGAATTTTGGTTGTTTTCAGTTTGATGCTGATATTCTGGATAATATTCCGAATGGTCGTAAGTTGGATAATAAAAATAGTATGTCGGACACACTGCTGATAAAAAGCGTCCTCTTGGTACAATTATTCGTCAATACTCATCCCAGTCTGTCCATTATCAGGTGTTCTTAATCGCTTTATTGGTTGATTGGTTAAATAGGAACTTGAGTTTTGTGTTGATTTTGATATTGATGTTGTTGTCTGAACCTATTCGGATCGAATGAGTGCTCGTACATTGCCTCTGAATGGGGTCCTCCGAAACTTCTCCAAAAGAATGTGGTTAGGGGTCTGGGGCTCATAGTTGAGTACCAGTTGTCGTCTTAGCTGTGGCCAGGTGTTGATGTCGTTGGCTCCAATGCTGCGCATGACGTCTCCGCTGATGCTGCGCTCGACATGCCCAAATAGGATCTGTTGTTTGCGTTCGTCTCCGGTAACATAAAGGTTTCGGCTTACAAAGGTTTACAGGGTGCCCAAATCACCATTGAACATCTCCACATTGCCAATCTGGTAGGCAACCTGGGTCATGTTGCTGTCTGATAGGTGTGGCACGACTCTTGTCTCTTCACTAATTTATTTTATTTTTAGGTTTTGCTCTTAAGATAGATTTTGATTTTCACATGGGTTGCAATATTGTTTTTTCGTGGGGTTCTGTCATTTTTGTCGTTGTTCTCAAGTTAATTTGTTATTGTTTACTTTATTGTTATTTTACTTTATTTTATTAATTTAAATTCTTTTTATTTTTATTTGTTGTTTTACGGGGATCTTAGTTTTTATGTATCTTATTTTGTTTCTTCACTAATTTATTTTATTTTTAGTTTTGCTCTTAAGATAGATTTTGATTTTCACATTGCTTTTTCGTGGGGTTCTGAGGTAATCAAATGGATTTACAGCCTCTCACAATTTCTATAGCGTCTTCCTGATATTATATTAAATTCAGGTTTGTTGTTGACACTGCGTTACTCGGTTTCGCGCTATTGTCGAGGTTCTAATTAAAACTTAACACGATATTGACCGTCGCATGGGTGTCTAAAAGCGTGATGTTTTTAGAAGGCGATGAAATAGATTTAACACTATCACGACCGTCTGCGCCAGTTACATTATTATTTACTTTTGAGTCTATTAAATGGACCGTTGCAGTAACTAAGACCAACGCTGTAAAATAAAAGAAATTGCAAATCGAGTTGAATTATGATCTTTATTCGTCAGTGTTCAACTTAAGACTGAAAATTAAATGTAAGTGAGGTATTTTGTGTATTTAGTGTATTTTGGGAGAGCATTGCTCTTGGATGCTTGGGGAGAGCATTGCTCTTGGATGCTTGGGGAGAGCATTGCTATTGGATTCTTAAATTGAGGAGAAGCCTCAGAAAGAGCAAGCAAAAGTGCTTAGGTTAGGCTTTGGGATTTGTTTACAGGAATGCTCAAGAATTTGTTTATCGTTGCCAAAGGATTTGTTTATCAAAACGCATACTGAGCAGAGGGCATACAACACATGAAGTGCTTCATTGTTCATGGAATTAATGAAATTGGCCGGTTTGGGTGGCGCAAATACGTCACTATATATGTTCATTTTCAATTCGTAAGAAAAAAAAAAATATAATTTTTATTAACTTAATAAATACAATATTTTTATTTTGAAGTACACCGACCATTTTAATTTAAGTCTCAAACTGAACTCATTAATTGATTCTGGATTCTCAAGCTTTTCGAATTCGATTTTAAAGTTTAGAGAGAGGATTGGAGTTACTGACTTTCATTGCTTTGGCGTTTCTCAAGTGCATTCGGTCTTGGATACAAGCGATCTTAGATTCTTACGATTTTGTTTACTAAAATCTAAAACTTCTGTTTTCGAGATTGTGAGTCCGAGCTTTGAGTGTGGGAACGTGTCAATTGCGAGGGCTTACACAAGAAAGGTTAGGCAATAGATTTTTAGTCTACCAGTGCATGACTTCTCTGGATTTTTGAGGTACATCCTGTGTACAACTTAGGGTTTCATCCATTCAACCTTGTCTTGATGATTCATTCTGGTTCTTATCTGGCATTGACTTAAATAGTAGTGTAGGCTACTGTTGGGTATACATGATATTGTTGTCGGGATGAATGTGTTCATTTACATTGGTATTTTTATTCTTTTATTTACCAATAAGTTTCTTAGGGACATTCTTGAACATATTAGAAATTCTCTTACGAATTCATTTAAAAAAATTAATTTTTTTTTGTTTTTGTATTTTTTATTGGATATTTGAGAATAATTTGAGAATCAAGATTAACTACGCGCTAGCTTATGCTAGTTGGAATTTGATGCAATTTGCACAACCGTTGATCTTCACGGAGTCGACTTAACTGAATCTTCTGGATTCAGATTTCTTCCAACGAACCTCGACCATATAGTGTTTACTTTATTTTGTCTTTTGCAAATCGAATTGAGCTAGCCTCATTTCGACTTGTGATGAAAGTCGATTGTTTTGCGTATGTAATTGCGTAAGCGGAAGCTTCTGTTTATGTTTATGTTCGCTGGTGGTCCAGCTGAAGGTATGGACAAAGACAAAAGTCAAAGCTGTGTGAATGGATTTGAAGGCTAAGGCAAAAGCCAATTGCCAGATACAAAGCAACAACTGAACGGACTTGTTTTGGACGAAAGTGTTTATGCTTTAAATGGGGGGCACTGTATTAGGGGTTATATAACTCTCCCCCTTCTAAATTCTGTTATTATTTAAAAATGTTGGTTACAAATATAAACTTTTTGTATTTGAAACTTAGATATATGATTACAAAAATGATGTATAAAACGATTACAATTAATAATAATGAGAAAGTCTTGGTGTTATTAATTTGAATGAAAGGGTTTAGAATGTTTACATTATCTAGAGAGAGTTCCGAGTTATTTGACAATATGTAATTGGATATTTCATAACTTTTAAAATGGTTTGTAGTTATGTAATCGAGAATTTTACTTTCTGAATTGATATATGAAATGTTGTTAATTTTGGTTGTACTATTAAATGTTATTAGAAATGATCCATTTAAATAGGAGTTGTTAACAATATTGTATCCACTTAAAAAAAATGGTACCGTCTTGGATGATATCTAATTTCTTATTTTTTTCTGGAGTTGATAATAAACTTTTTATTATTATTTCCTATTAGGTCATTTATTTTATTTTGTACTTTGATGAAGCCATCATGGTCTGGAGTTCCAGCTAACCATTTCCACACAGTGCCTAACTCGTTAATTCCCCTTTTAGGTCTAGTTGATATTAATTGTGACAAAATTAGTTCAATTACTTTTAGGTCGTACTTAATTTCCCATTGTGATCATTTTTTATTAGTAACTTTCTTAATGTTTTGTGATTCAATATTTATTATGTCCATAAAAAATCATTGAATGTTCTGCTCGCAAAGCGTACTGGTTTATTGTCTTGCTATAACTCGGCTCCTATGGCGAAATTGCTAGCGTCAGTAGTGACTAGAAATGTATCTTCTAACTGTTCGCAGTAACGTAAGTTACCTCTAAAAGGTGTGCGATACACCTAGTAGTTCCTCCAGGGGCGTCTGAGTCTTGAATTCCGTGATTAGGGCGTCTTTTAAAGTTGTCCATTCGTCGTGCATTCCAAATTTAGAAACCTTTTCCGCATCTCCGACAATGTTAAGTTCGATGGCTCCAAATATGATTGCCTTCTGTCGAATGTCGTTCGAATGGTATAGGTTCAACAGGTATTTGTCTGATGAACGAGCTGAGATTAGATGGGTCTCCAGAGAATTGGGGTACTTGGCGTATTTGCCGAAGTAATTGAGAAAGATTTTCCGCAGTTAACGCCATTTTAGTTTTATTTATTTACAGAATGTCTTAGTGAACTGCACTGTGCACCTTTTAATTGTATTACACCTTAGTGGCGGTCTCACTTCACGAAGCAGGCCACAATATTAGGTCTTTAAATGAACTCCGATCGCACAGGTTCTAATGCGGATACCGATTTTAGTCACTTTAATCGAACCGAAATCACAGTGTTGCGGCCGATTCGCGAGTACAATCAGAAAAGGTTACTTGGTCGTACAAGTTTCCTCTTTTCACTAGATCGTCAAAGGATAACGAGTTTACTAAGACTTTTTGCAGTATCCTACCGACTGCGCCAATAAACTTTTTAGGTGATAGATTTAATTAAAAAAAATATATTCTATATATATATTATGTCTTCTTATAATCTTTATTGGATAAGTTTCACCAGAGGTCAGTTATGAACTAATTTACAGATGAATTCTTTCGGCCCAGCAAACCTTTCACAGAGGATTAACATAAGCCTTTTAAGTTCTACTTAGCTTTAAATGTCAAGCTTACCGGATCATTAAGTTGTTACCGTTAAGCGGTTGGTGTCTTGGGAGAATGTTATTTAAGAGGCTTTTGAGCTTTCCAAAAGATCGGCTTTAGCTTTTTATATGAAGAGCGAATATGTCACTATATATTCTTGATAAGGATCAATAGCCGAGTAGCCATGTCCGTCTCTCCGTCCGTCTGCCCATCTGTCCGTATGAACGCCTTGATTCACTCTATTCTACTCTACCCACAAACCGCACAAAACTGTCACGTCTATAATTTCACGTTTAAAATTTTTGAATATAGTTTGTACATTTTTAGAGATTTGCCAAGGAACTATTTGCCACGCCCACTCTAACGCCCAGAAACACCACAAAACTGTCCCACAAACCATTTTGAAAAAATTTTGTGATATGTTTTCACTTTTTTATATAAGTTAACTACAAAATTGCACAACCTAACTTAGCTCGCTACATTGTAATAAAAGGCTGATCTAGCGTCTGGATAACTCCTCACCAAGGCGCTACTGACCATTTGCCAAAACTTCTCACTCAGCAGTTTCTTGTAGCTGCAGCTTTGACGTCGCTACAACTGTCGCCGACGCCGCCGCAGCCAACTCAGCTTAGCTTAGGGATAGCATTGATCTAAGTAATCAATCACAATCGTACATCTAAATAAAATATAAAGTGGCGCCCGAACAGGGACCCGTGCGTTAACAGATAACTAACTGACGGCTTCACAGCTAAAAAACTAAAAAAAAGTTCGTTTAAATTCGAAAAAGTGACTCCGATACATTAAATTGGCCGTCGTGAATTTGATCGCAGCAATTTTAAATTTAAATATTTAAATTGTCCATCGGCGGACCGCAAGCTTTGTTGACCAGTTCGCAGAGCACTTTCACGCAGTATGGACAACGGAGCCCCAGTAGGACCACCAAAAAGGAACACCTCCTACCCATCAGGAAAGGCGGCCGCAGCAGCAGTAATAGTATCGTAAGTTAGTGAATAAGAAAAAGTTAAACACAAAACACATCAAAGAAAAAGAAATTGAATTAGTGGTAAAGGAAAAAAACCTACTAAATAGTTAAGTTACCCAAACAAAAATTAAAAATATTAAATAAAATAAAAAATTTATATAAAAATTTCAAAATCAAAAAAAAATATAATAAATAAAAAAAAAACAAAAAAAAAAATAAAAAAAATCTTCAGATTTAAAATTTACACACACACACTTACACTAAAGTTGAACACTTATGCCGACAGCGATAAATTATCTACTGTTCAATTTTATTATTTTTTGAATTTAACAAATTACAAATTTTTAATTTTTTTAACAAATTACACCATTTTTAAAAATACCATACCTCACCAAAAAAAGAAAATATAAAAAAAAAAAAAAGTAATAATCTGGCCGATTTAGACCGAATGCCAGATATTGTTAAATGCATCAGGGAATTCTCGGGAAATCCCGCTGAATTCAGCTCATGGAAGAATGGCATCGATAGGATTTTGGAGACATACCACAACACCAAAAAAAAACAAAACCCACCACAACAACACCAAATCAATATGCCTAGATACAATAATCATAATTACGTACAAGCACAAAAAAAAAAAAAATAAATAATGTTCCAAAAAAAGCAGACACATCAGGTGAAAAGATATATCGTATGGTCATCGATTATAGGAAACTTAACAAGGTGATTATAGCGGATAAATACCCCTTACCCGATATAAACGAGATACTGGCCCAACTTGGAAATAACAAATTTTTCTCAGTTTTGGACCTTAAAAGTGGGTTCCATCAAATTCCACTTAAGGGATTTGATATAGAAAAAAAAGTTTTCTCCGTAAATAACGGAAAATATGAGTCATAATCCCATTCGGATAGAAAAATGCGCGTTCCATATTTCAACTCGATGATATACTTCATGAACATATTGGTAAAATATGTTACATTTATATTGACGATATTATTATCTTTAGTAAAAATAGTAAATCGCACAAAAAAAAATTTCGAAAAAAATTTTCAGAACCTTGCAAAAAGCTAACATGAAATGCCAGTTAGACAAATGCGAGTTCTTCAAACCCAGAGTAGAATTCTTGGGTTTTCTCATATCAGACAAAGGCATCGAGACAAACCAGAATAAAGTGTTGGCCATGGCCAATTTTCCTCAGCCTAAAACGCTGAAAGAACTACGAGCATTTCTTGGCTTAGCTAGTTATTACGGAAAATTCGTTAAAGATTTCGCTAAGATGGCAAAACCACTTAGCTCCCTTTTAAGAGGGGAAGAGAGAGAGTCTGCAAAGAAATTTATTGACCTTAATCAAGAAGCGTTAGAGGCATTTAACAAACTAAAGAACGCACTTGTATCTAAAGAAGTAATACTACAATACCCTGACTATAATAAAGAATTTCAGCTAACCACGGACGCATCCAATTACGCAATAGTGGCGGTTTTATCACAAAATGACAAGCCAATCGCTTTCTTGTCCAGATCACTTTCAACTACAGAAAAGAATTACGCAACAAACGAGAAAGAAATGCTAGCGATAATATGGGCATTAAAAAAATTCAAAAATTATCTGTACGGTAAAGGTGAAAATTTTCACTGACCACAAGTCCTTAACGCATTCTCGTAGTAACTGGAATGGAAACGGCAGAGAAAAAATAAAAACTATCTCGAAGAATACAATCATGAATTACTTTACAGACCCGGTAAAGAAAATGTTGTAGCCGACGCGTTGTCAAGGATCAATGAAATAAATTCGGTTACTACTCAGCATAGTTCAGAAAGTTCTGGAGAATATTTGTTTGCGAGTATTGAGGTACCTATAAATGCGTTTAAAAATCAAATCTTTATAAAAATAGGGACTGACACAGACTACAATTTCAGCATACCGCATCCCACATTTCACTGACACACCATAAGCCAATCAGAGTACGATAGTGAAACACTTGTTAAAATACTAAAAAAATATCTTAATCCATCAGTTATAAACGGAATCTTTACTGATGAAAGTAATGGGAGAAATACAGAAAACCTACCCTCAACACTTTAGAAACGTTAAATCGAGATTTACATCTTAAATTGTCAAAGACCTCGCAACAGAAGCAAAAAATACTCCAAATTCATAATAGAGCTCATCGAAATACCCTAGAAAACAAGCAGCAACTATCAGACAAATTTTACTTTCCCAAGATGAAACAGAAAATAGCGGCTCTAGTAAAACAGTGCAGAGTTTGTAAAGAAGAAAAATATGATAGACATCCCACTAATCCCGAAATATCTAAAACACCTATCCCTGAATATCCAGGACAGATAATACACATAGATATCTATTCGACGGAAAAGAAATTAGTTCTAACTGCCATAGATAAATTTTCCAAACTTGCACAGGGCAAAATAATAAAATCAAAAGCCATCGAAGACATTAAAAAACCATTGCATGATATTTTATTCTATTATGGTTTGCCACAGTACTTGTAATAGATTTCACTCAACCTTGTCAGAAATTATGAGCTGCCTAAAAACTAAACAAGAACATAAATCATTCAAAGAATTAATCGATAGAGCTATCTACGAATACAATTATACCGTTCGTTATACCTTTGGAAGAAATATTACTACAAACCCCGAACAATTTGAAAAAAGGACAAGATAATATAGACAAAATTAAACAAAAACAATTAAAGGACCTAGAAACTCACAATAAGACAAGGAAAGAAATAAAAAGGATAGAAATAAAAGGATAAAATACCAGGACAAGAAATTTTCGTAAAAAAGAATACAAGGCTAGGGTCTAAGCTAACTGCTAGATTTCGAAAAGAAACAGTAAAAGGAGATAGGAACACAACACAAAAAGTAATATAAGAAAATCAAATTTTTTCTGGTTATTATTATTACTTGGGAGCCTGACCACAACAGATGGAGACGTAGAAGTAACCAATTTTACTGATGCCCAAACAATTTCTATCTTCCAAGGGATAGCAAAAATAAGAACCTCCACCATAAAAATAGTCCATTTTATTGATCTTAATTTCATAGAAAATACACTTGACAAATTATCCTATTACATTGAAAATTAATTAAAAACTAACAGTTTGTACCCTACACAACACCATGAAATAACTCAAACATTCACTGCTTACCACACTATTACTTCAAATTTTAATACACGTCATACTATATCTATTAATTGGATCGGTTCGGCCTGGAAGTACGTGGCAGGAAGCCCTGATCACGATGACTTAGTTACAATAGAACAAACACTTAACAATATAATTTCAAATAACAACGAACAGGTTATAATCAATAGGCAGCTTGAGCAAAGACTTAATAAACTAACAAAAATAACAAACGATCTTACAAATTCAATAAAAAAGGACAGTTTCCTAAGTAATGAAATAACGATAAGCTTACAAAACCAGGCTAGGCTTATAAACGAAGAAATCAATAATATTAAATATGCAACACAATGGGCTAGATTGAATATAGTAAATACATTGCTTTTAGGTAAAGAAGATTTAAAACAAGTTGATAAAATATTCAAATTCAGTAAATTGTCACAATTGTCAATTGATGAGATGCTGGAATTTTCAGATGTATAGATTTTCCATAATAAAACTACACTCATTTATATTGTAAAAGTACCCAAAATTGAAGAATTAAATTATCAGAACATAATACTAAAACCTGTTGTAAAAAATAATGTCATAGTGCATCTAAGCGAACATGAAATTTTCCCTTTTGATAAAGAACTATACGGAATACAAAAAGATTGTAAAACATTTAATAATATAAAAATATGTAATAAGAACCAAATTGTTACTTTAAGTAAAACAGATAGTAAACAGATAGTAAAACAGATTAAGTAAAAAAGAAGAATATTACCCTACAGATGGCCCCTAATTCGCAAATCAAGGACAAAATTGCACAACCTAACTTAGCTCGCTACATTGTAATAAAATGCTGATCTAGCGTCTGGATAACTTCCTCACCAAGGCGCGTGCAACCTAAATTCCCCTTCCACTGCCTCTGCAGCGAACACGCCATCCGCTGCTGACCATTTGCCAAAACTTCTCACTCAGCAGTTTCTTGTAGCTGCACCTTTAACGCCGCTACAACTGTCGCCGACGCCGCCGCAGCCAACTCAGCTTAGCTTAGGGATAGCATTGATCTAAGTAATCAGTCACAATCGTACATCTAAATAAAGAACACCGAAATTACTTTGAAGTGTTTAATTTATAAAATATTAACTTATATCTTGTAAATTACTATAGATTTGCTAAAAACCTTTTTGCCACGCCCACACCAACGCCCGCAACCAGACAAACCTCTTACGACCACATTTTTGATAAAGGTGATATTTTTTAACTTTTTTGTATATATTGTAAATTTCTATAGATTTGCCAAAAAACTTTTTGCCAGGCCCACAAACAATTTTTTATTTAATTTTTTTTAATTTTATTTTTTTTTGCCCACTTTTTACGGATATATCAGAACATTTTAAAATTTATCGTTTGCACTTCCACTAGCTGAGTAACGGGTATCTGGTAGTCGGGGAACTCAACTATAGTATTCTATCTTGTTTTTCATTTAATTATCTTTTCACAATTTTTACAGATACAGCTGCACTTCCACTAGCTTAGTAACGGGGAACTCGAATATATCGTTCTATCTTGTTTTTTTTTTTGTTCGGATGTTTCCCTGTTTCCAATGTTGCTGTGGTTTTTGTTATTTTTGTTGCTGCTGTCATTGTTTTTTTTGTTGGTATTTTTCTTGCTGCTGCCGATGTACCTGTTGTTTTTTGAATTTTCGCGGGCACCATGTTGTGGACACTATCATCCAACAGGTTATATCGAACAAAAGGTTCAAATAATAACGGCTGCGGTGACCGAAGAGCTTGGTAGCGGCCGGACTGTTCATATAGTTACGAACTGCAACAAATGGAACTCATTTAGTTACAAACTGCAACAAATTGCCTTGAATTAAATGAACCGTTTATTATACAAACTTAGTCCAAGAGAAGCTGTATTGGGAGAGCATTGCTCTTGGATTCTTAAGAATCCAGTTATAGTCCAGTAACTTTGAATAAATTGATCGAGTTCAGTATTCCAAAAATATTTTTATAAATATTTTTATTATAACCATTACGACATTCTGATAGAAAGAAAAATTCTAAAAGACTTTTAGAATTGACTTAATGAATAAAACTATAAAATTAAATACCTATTAAATTAAATCCCCGTGTCGAGTTCCCCGACTTTCTAATACCCGTTTAGAAGAAACCCGCTAGCGTACGAACGAAAAAATTCGACAATTTCTGTCTCAAATCTGTGTCAATTTCTGTCTGTATCAAATAATACAATTTACAAAAATTTTAAATTTTCCAAATTATTTTGGTCAAATATATATTATATATTATATTATATAGATACATTATTATTTACTTTTTAGTCTATTACATGGACCGTTGTAGTAACTAAGCTGAAACCCCAGATTTGTTAAATAAAAGAAATTGCAAATCGAGTTGAATTATGATCTTTATTCTTTAGTGTTCAACTAAAGACTGAGAATTAAATGTAAGTGATATTGAGGAGAAGCCACTGTGCTTAAAAAATCTGTTAGTGCATTTTGGGAGAGCATTGCTCTTGGATGCTAAGGGAGAGCTTTGCTTTTGGATTCTTAAGTTGAGGAGAAGCTTCAGAAAGAGAAGGCTCTACTACTTAGGTTAGGCTTTGGGATTTGTTTACATGTTGGCCGGTTTGGATGGCGCAAATATGTCACTACCCTTCCCTTAAAGAGAAGCGTATACTTGGGCTGGGAGTAATGGATATAGTACGGGTAATGGAGCTTCTTCAATTTCTATTTGATGTGGTGTGTTTTGATTTTAATTTTTTCTTAATTCTAGTTTTGCGTACAACATAATGAATAGGTTAAACGATACGTATTTTAAATATAAGTATAATACAATAAAATAAGTGTAATGATGATAATAGACAATAATATGTAAAGTGTAACATTGTTTTGTGAAATCATTTCATCAATGTCGTTGTGTTTAAAGTTTTTATTTTTGTTACGGTAAGAGGAGTGTATAATGGGGTCAAATCTATTTCTGGTTTTAACAGATTTTCACTTAAAATTATAATATACTATTGATTTATATTTTACATTGAGTCACTTGTCATTTTGTTTCCTTCTATTTTTATATTATTAATTGGATTTCGGAAATTTGGTTTAAGACTTGTTTGGGTTAAATTCCAAGTTATAATTATGTTGGATTCTATGTATTTTATTATTTCATCTGTATGAATCTGGGTAAGGGTTTATTTTGATTGTGTTTATTAATGAAAAGTTAATTGGTATGTGAGATATGATTAATGATGTTAAGCTGCGATGTTAAGCACAACCGTTGATCTTCACGGAGTCGAATTAACTGAGTCTTCTGGATTCACATTTCTTCCAACGAACCTCGACCAGATAGTGTTTACTTTATTTTGTCTTTTGCAAATTTGATGAAATTCGATTGTTTTGCGTATGTAATTGAGTAAGCGTAAGCTTCTGTTTATGTTTGCGTTCCAGCTGCAGGCATGGGCAAAACAAAAGTCAAAGCTGTGTGAATGGTTTTGAAGGCCATGGCAAAAGCCATATGCGAGATACAAGGGCAACAAATGAAGGGACTTGATTTGGACGAAAGTGTTTATGCTTTAAATGGGGGCACTGTATTAGGGGTTATATAACTCTCCCCCTTCTAAAATGGATCGTCCCGATTCATTCTGAACTATATGTAACTCTGCTAAAAATTCTGTTATTATTTAAAAATTCAAGCTTTTTTCGCGTTCTGGCAGTGGTTTTTTGGTTACAAATATAAACTTTTTGTAATGAAACTTAGATATATGATTACAAAAATGATGTATAAAACGATTACAAGTAATAATAAAGAGAAAGTAATATATTAATGTTATTAATTTGAATGAAAGGGTTTAGAATGCTTACATTATCTAGAGAGAGTTCCGAGTTATTTGACAATATGTATGAATTATTGACAAAATGGTTTATAGTTATGTAATTGAGAATTTTACTTTCTGAATTGTTATATGAAATGTTGTTAATTGTGGTTGTACTATTAAATGTTATTAGAAATGATACATTTAAATAGGAGTTGTTAAAAATATTGTATCCACTTAAAAAATGGCACCGTCTTGGATGATATCTAATTTCTTATTTTTTTCCCTCATTTTCTTACAAGTCGATTTCTCTCCATTTAATAATTTGGTAAAACAGGTTTTTTTCTGATTTATTATACCGTAATTGTTAAAGAGTTCGGTCTTTAATGTAGACATTTCATAATACGTATTGTCGCATTTTGCGACTTGATTGCTTATTATTAGTTTTCCATCGCTTTGGGAAATAGCTTTAGCATAGTATATATCGCACCACTTATCAATTATAGGGTATTTTACATAAATTATTAAGAGTTCGTTGTGTAGTGCAATTTTGCAATTCAAATGTTAAAAGTCTTAGGTGATGTTTTCTGAATGGTAAGTCTTGATCGATAAATACGTGTTTAAATTCATCAGAAAGATATTCTATTCCTTTGAACAACTTGGAGTTGATAATAAACTTCGTATTATTATTTTCTATTAGGTCATTGACTTTATTTTGTACTTTGATAAAGTCATCATGGTCTGGAGTTCCAGCTAACCATTTCCACACAGTGCCTAACTCGTTAATTCCCCTTTTTGGTCTAGTTGGTATTAACTGTGAGAATATTAATTCAATTACTTCTAGGTCGTACTTAAGTTCCCATTGTGATCTTTTATTAGTATCTTTCTTAATGCTTTGTGATTCAATATTTATTATATCCTTATAAAAACTTAATTGGTTACGTGGAATAAATCATTGTAGGACTTATAAGTAAGGACATCCTTTTTGTCCTTGAACAAAAAGAACTCATGGTTTGAGTAATCGATAATTTCGGAACTGGCCAGTATAAAGATTGATACTAAGTGTATTAAGGAATGCATTTTCTGTAAATTCAAAATAGGTATATATTACCTTGTGAGATTATCTTTATGTATTACTCGGTTTCTATTATGGATTATTATTTTATTAGGTTTAACCTCCTTAACTTCTTGTTTTTTGTATCTGGGTTTGAGTTTATTTCTTTCCCCAATTTTATTTTCGTAAACTACTTGTCCGATGTGATAATCCTTTTCCTTACGATTTTTATTATGAAAGTTTAACATTTTTCCTGGGCGTCCTGTAGTGTTTGTGGTACGTCCGTGTGTGGGATTCGGTTATAGAGTATTTCAAATGGTTTTTGTTTGGTCGTGGAGTGAATTGTTTTGTTGTATGCCTGGGCGGCTCTAATAAATATCTCTGAATGATCTACTAATCTGAATTATTTTTTTATATAGCGAGCTAATTCTGTTAGTGTAGAGTGTGCTCGCTCTACTTGACCGTTAGTCGTACTGCGCCTTGGATCAGTGAATATTATGGTTAATCCACATCTTTGTGCAAAGAATGTGAATTGCGCTGAAGTGAAGCTAGGTTCATTGTCTAGCATAATTATTTTGGCCATTGGGAACTGCTGTAGCCATTCCATTACTTTGTTTTCGATATTTAATTTGTTTTGAATTTCCTTTACTACTAAGAATTTTGAATACGCATCGATACATGTCAAAAACGTTAATTTTTGAGCGTAGTATATGTCGATGTGTAGGTTTTCTCCTTCTTTTGTTGGGATTGGAAATTCCCCTATTTCGTTGCAAATTTGGCCATTTTTAATATATTCCTTTAACTTTATGTATAAATTTGGCCAGTAATACTCTATGAGCTCTACAATGCGTTTCCTCTATTCTTAAAGCTTTGTCTTCGTTTTTTTCAATATCCTGCAAAAATATTCTTGTATAAAGAAATTTGTTATTGAAGTTATTCTTTAGAAATTCCTGAATTTGATATAGGTCTTCTATAGTACAGTGTATTCCTACTGTAATATTGGGAGGTAAATACTCTCTCAGTATTGATACAAGATTTTCTGGTGCATCATATTCGATTATGTGTCTAACTTTGGCGAAGAGTGTTAGGCGTTCGTGTACCGTGAGCCTACCTGTGGTTAACAACAATTGTTGTTGAAATTGGTTCAACGACTTTCCGGTTTCCTGAATTATATTCTCGAAACTACTTTCGGCTGAATGCTGGGTAGTCATCTACGTTTTCTTCGTCACTTTCAGTGAGGTTGTTTAGCTTTAGCCTGGATAATGCATCATTGCATCAATGCTACAACATTTGTTGTGCCTGGTATACACTATTTATACACTATTATACAATATTTTAGGTGTAAATCCATGTATGAACGAATACCATCGTTTCATTTCTATATTCGGATTTTTGTCTGATATTGAGAACGATAATGACTGATGGTCAGTCTGTATTTCAATACCAGTTACCCCATATAAATAATTCCTTAGATTTTTTAAGGCCCATACGATCGCTAATAATTCTTTTTTGTTTGTCGCGTATAACTGCTCTTTTTTATTTAGGGTTTTGGATATAAACGTGATTGGTTTATTGTCCTGCGATAAAACTGCACCTATGGCTATGTCTGAGGCATCTGTAGTTAAAACAAAATTTTTGTTGTAGTCTGGTTGTGCCAGTTCTACTTGGGGTATCAGATTTTCTTTTAGTTCATTGAAAGCCTGTATGGCTGCGGTGTTTAGTTGGATGGAAATCTTGGGAGACATTCGTCTCGTGACCTTTCCATTTTCTCCCCTTAAGTACCTTGTTAGAGATTTGGCAATTAGGGCGTAATTTTTCACAAATTTTCTATAGTAGCCTGTTAGGCCTAGGAAGCTTCGTAGCTCACGAACATTTCTTGGAAGGGGATAATTATGGATTGTTGCAATCTTTTCTGGATCTGTTTTTATCACATTGTGTGACACAATATAGCCAAGAAAAGGTGTTTCCAATTTGAAGAACTTTGTTTTCTCTAACGATATTTTCATATTGGCTTCTTGTAAGATTTTTTTTTTTTATCGTCCATATAGACGTGACAGATTTTACCAATTTGATTTCTTAAAATATCATCCATGGCTCTTTGGAAAATTCGGGGAGCATTAGTCAACCCGAAAGGTAGCCGTAAGAACTCGTATTTTCCGTTGTTAATGGAAAAAGCGGTTTTCTCGATATCGGATTCTTTCATGAGTATTTGATGGAATCCTGATTCTAAATCCAGTGTAGATAAATATTTTGCCTTGCCTAGGTGTGCCAGAATGACCGATGGATCCTGCATAGGATACCGATCTGGTATCGTATTTTCATTTAATTTTTGAAATCCAAATACTAGTCTGTGTTTAGGACTACCGTCTTCGTTGAACCTTTTTTTCGGTACAACTAACGCTGGTGAGTTATACGGACTCTTGCTTGGTCTAATAACGTTTGCTTCAAGCATTTTTTTAATTTCGTTGTTAACGAAATTGGATACTGTTAGTGCATAAGGATATTGACAGCATACTCAGGATAACTTGATCCCGAGCTATCTATACTGTCCTCTACAATAATTGATTCTGCTGTAAGTACTTCCTGTAGTGGTAGATTTTTTAAGGTTATACCGTCTATTTTGCCGAACCTGGAGCCTTTTAACTATTCAGCCATATTTCATTTCTGATGAAACTTCATTAATACCGATTTTACGAATGGGTAAGCTCATTTGGCAGGGGCTTAAATACAGAATGCTGTCCATAATTTAAAATTTTAGTCCGTGTTTAATTAAAATAGCTGCGCCACCATGAGCTCTGCCCGAGGGGTGTAGTGTACGTTGTTCGACAGATTTTAACTAGTTGGTCTTTTAATAGTGGGTGGTAATTACTAATAAAGAGGACCCTGTACTTCCTTCGCTAGGGATGCGCACTAGGATGCGCACTCTGCTCGGGTCTAGCTCGCCGAAACGCTACTACATTTAATAAGTGCCACCTATTCAAAAACAATATTCAAAACTGGACTATCAATTAATAAAAGAAATGGCTTTGTATTGATACTACGGATACATGCCGATCTAAGCTACAAATTCTGATAAGTATTGGGAATTTTGGATGTTAATAAATCCCTGTCTTTACCGTCCCTACCATGACAATGCTACTTAAAATATTTACATTGTCCCTTGGCCAAGTTCAAAATAACTCTACCACATATTTAAGAAAGTGTTCAACATAAGTACTCGACATACCAATAAATCTATTCATTCACAATTCATTCTTTTTCAATATATCTTCAATTATAATTCCATTTATATAAATTCAGTTTAGTAAGCGGTTCCATTAAATCTCTTTTACAAACTAACAAATGTTAGCTTACGCATAATTATCCTAGTCATTCTCTAACTCTTCATTTTCATTTATATGTAGTGAGTAAAACAAAGTATATAAAAGTAAAGTATAAAGAAAATAGTCATAAGTAATTGAATATAAAATTAGCAAATATAGTTATATAATCTTTAGCCAAATGCAGATCTTATTTTATTTAGACGTTCGAGTGACATTTTGTAGAATTTTAATATAGGTAATTCATAATAATGTTTTTTTATCGTTGTTGTTTTGTAGTACTCACAACCTTTAATATCCACTCCATGATGTGCGTAAAGTGGGGCCCAAGTTCACGTTGACATTGTCGGTCAAATTGAAGGTCAAATTTTAAAGGTTGTAATTTAAATAGGAATAGGAATAGGAATAGGAATTCAAATGCCAAAAGTTCCGTCAATCTGCGAGTATTTAATTCATTATTAATTGCAATACAAAAGAAAATCAAGAATCAAAACAAAACACGAAATGTAACTGCAGCACTGTAGCGATAAGACCTTAGGAGACCGCTGGCTGCTACACTGCGCTGCGATAAGACGGAATCACAAAGTTAGACCTCTGCTGGTCATATGAGGTGATCCTCATTGCGTAACGTTGATGATGTCCAAATATAATTAAATCCGATGTCGGGTGTAGAGCAACCAAATGCTCTTATATAGGCCTGGCCTTCCTTACGCCTTGGGGTCGAATCTCTTTGCCACTTTCACCCAAAGTGCACACGGAAATTTATTGAAATATCCCACTCTTGTTTTTATTGGATTGGATATATATAATTAAATTATAACTCCACGTGTATGTGAAGTTTAATTGGGCAGAGTCAAAAATTGTGAGCGTTCGCCACGAGGTTTAATCCGATAATGAATTAAGCTCAGGGAAGCTGCATGCCGGTGGTCACTACTATAGCTTTCCTTTCCCTAACTGTACAATCGTATCATATTCTGTCCTGATTGGTCTAAGACAATTCTCTCACTTTTTGGGTTACACAAACTGCTATAATTTAGGGCGAGGGTGCCTTGAAGAGTTATTGCAGTGTAAAGTTAAGTTGGTTACTACAGGGGTCAGCTCTAATTATGTCATATCCAAAAACCTTGATATATGATATGCTGGTGAAGTGTCTCGGAAATTAACATAATGTCAATTTCATTCGTTTTGATGGATATTTCATTAACATGGTAGGAAAGCCCATTGGCATTCCATATTCCTAGGTTAAGATTTACTTACACAATTTGTTTACAAGTAACATTATCATGTTAAGTAAATTATTTGTAAGTTCAGACTGTTTTTCTAATTTTTCTCTATTCTCTTCAGTGAAGTGTTTGTTTTGCTATTTCCTGCAGCAATTTTGGCAAAAGATTAATAATCGTTACTTTGTTGGGTATATGTTGGTTTGTTAGGCGGAGCAAACGATTGCGGGATTCCTAAATTATATTTACTCTGGTCTGATTTTCCATTGGTTGCTGATTTTTTTGACAAGAGTTCCTGATAAATTCTACACCATTTGTAGCTGGCGGCGTGTTCTTCGTAGCAGTTGGCACATTTTGCTGGTTGTTCTGTATTTTTCGGGCAGATGTTGCTTGGGTGTCGAGAAGAGTATTTTACACAGCGGTACGTTTTGGCACAATATGATTTTGTATGCCGAATTCCTGGCAGCGATAGCATTGTACGATTTCATTGGTTTTGGTTATCTGGTTATCTATGAGTTTTACATTATATATTTCTCGCTTTTTGTTGTTAGGCTCAATATCTACATAGAACATGTTCAGTGGCGTTTTGGTCGCACGGCTTTTAATATTAATTATGTTTCTAACAACATGACCTTTTGATTCTACACCACTTTTAATTTCATATATATTTTTAGAAAAATGCAAATTCTTAATAACAACTCTAAATGCTCTGTCTTTCTTAAGCTGGTATGTGTGGTACTATACACAATCATTATTAAGTATTTTGACTAATTTTCTGAATTCTTCAATACTTTTAACCATTACTCTGACATGTCCATCTCGTTCTCTCTTAATTTTAGAATTAAGATTATATCATTGTATCACTTATATCATTGACGTGTATATACATTGCTATTGTATCGTGTTTTCTTTCTGGTATGCTTAGCAGAATCAGTCTTCAATTACCATTTCGAGATCTACGTTTTTGTCATCTTTGTTTCCTCTTTTGTCGGACATTCCGTCTCTTAAGAGAGCGAATTTATTTGCGCTGGTGCTTGATGAGTTTTCCAGTGAATTTTTTTTTCTTTGAACTTCGGGAGAGACTTGCCTTGGTCTCTTTCTTGGCTTTGATTTTACTCTCTGCCATTTCAAAGCAGTTAGGTCTTCATCGCTGTCGCTCAAGTTGACAGCATAGAGAGTCAACAGTTACTCGGTGCTTATCAGCACCCACAAAATTACTGTTGTATTTCACGACTGTAACACAAGAAATAACCGAATCTTAAGCAGAAGCCTGAGCACAAACTAAGCACGTCCAAACTCAAGGAGTGATCGATCGCGACTTCCCACAAGCTGGCCGCTCCGTGGGGGAGATTTGAATCCGTTGCTGTTTCGCTTTAAAATGCAATTTTCCTCAATTATGAAAATAAAATTTGAAATAAAAAAATAGCCTCTATTGTCTGGTCTGGTATGGTCTGGTTATTATTATTTCTCTAGTTTCTCAATTTTTAGCAGTAGTAGTAGTAGTTAATACGATTGTTTCCCGAGATGTCCTCTCCTTGTTTGAAGTATAGACTAAGCATTTCCTGTCCTACTTTGAAAGGAATTTGTTTTTTTATTTTAATTTCTTTAATCATCTGGGTATCATAAGTAGGTGTGCCTGGGTAAAGAAGTATGTTAGCCGGGGTCTGTCCGGTTGTGTTATGTTTAGTCTTGTGGTTGTATATGTATAAAATAGTCTCCATTCATTTTTCTATATTTTCTCTATTGTTCTCAGTATTGATAATTCTGACTTTTTCATTTATAGTTTTATGAAGGCGTTCTATGTCTGCTATTCCTGTTTTACTTGTGTTGTAATATAATATCTATTTGTATGTCTTCGTTGTTTAGCAAAATTTTTAAAGAAGTGCTTATAAACGCGGAGTCTTTGCCTGCTTTAATTTTCTTTGGTTTTCCCATGTCGTTAAAAATTCTAGTAACGGCTCGTTTTGCCTCTAACCAATCTCTATTGTTTGTTTTAATAAGTGAAGCGAATTTTAAATATTCGTCTATATTTTGAATATATGTCTATACAAGATAAATACTGTTCGTTGTCAAATGCATTAAAAATCAATAACATAAATTTCTCGTTGGTAATTTGTCTCTGGAGTTATTTTGAAAGCAAGTTTTGTTGGTCTATGTTCTGTCTTTGCAGGGTTACAGATTTCGCAATCATTGATAATGTTTTGAATTAGTTTATTAAAATCGGGAAAATAGTGAGTTTCATTAAATAAAGGTATTATTTTTCAACACCAAGGTGTAACAATTTAGAATGTTGAGTGATAATAAATTCTTTTAATTCAGGATAAGATTTTATGTCCTTTTATTTTTATGATACTTTTCAAAATTTTCACGTTACAGTGTGGGTTAATGGTTTCTCAATATGCTTTTTGAAAAACTACAAAGTCTTTATCGTTTTCCAGGTAAATAACACTGTTATTATTTAAGAAGTATTTAATGAGGATATATGTTGCCTTTGTCAGGGTCATGTCAGTGTATTTGATGGGCAGTTTTGTTTTGGAAAAGTATTTCGTAGTCTCTACTTGCTCTACGGTATCTTTAATAAATTCAATTTATCTTGCAAAATAGTAATTTCTGTAATTTCAATGTAGCGTCTGCTACATGGTTAAGTTTACCTATATTTGATTTTGAAATTATATTCACTAAGTCTAATTCGCCAACATTGTAGTTTCATGTTAGGTTCCTTAATATTATTTAGCCAAAAAAGTGGTTTGTGATCGCTCAAAATCTCAAAGGGGACTCCATAGATATGGGCGGAAATATTTGGTTGGCCAAACGATTGCTAGTAGTTATTTTTCAATAGTGCTATAATTTTGTTCATGATCATTTAATGTTCTGCTTGCAAGAGCTTACTGTATTGTCTTGCGATAACACGGCTCCTATGGCGAAATTGCTAGCGTCAGTAGTGACTTGAAATCTTTTTGTGAAATCAGGGCAAATCAAAATTGGTTTGTTCATTATGAATGTTTGCAATTTTTCAAATGATTTATTGTATTCTTCGTTTCTTATGTCTATTTAAGCTCCTTTTTTTAAAAATGTTGTCAGAGGTTTTGCAATCTTTGCTAAATCTGGAATGAACTTACGGTAATATCCGCATAAGACTAAGAAAGATTTAATTTCTTTTGCTTTAACTTTAACTTTCTCTCGAAAACACCGTTTTTGGTATAGACTTAGGGTCCATTTCGATTTGGTGAAAGCCTTTTCCTAAGTTAATACTGGCATTTTCAAATTTGCCATATTAGGAATCGGAAATTTATCATTTATTGTTATTTCATTTAGATTTCGATAGTCCACGACCAATCTGAATAAATCTTTTAATAAATTTGGAAGTCTGTATTTTTCCTCACTATTTAAATGTTCTAGTCTGTATGTGTGTTCTGAGTCTATATTGTTGTCCATGGTGATTGTCTAAACATGTGTTTAGACATGATAAGTAGACAATCTATAAATATGTTCTATTTAAGGGCTGCAATAAACATGTCACGGGACAGCATAAGTGGCAACTACAGATAAGTACGGTTGCAGTGGTCTATTGCCGAAGTGTCAAGAGATATGATCACGCGGGAGGTGACTAGCGCGGTCATAGGCTTCAAACATAGATTTGAGATAAACCTCAGCTGCATTGACCAACGCAGACTGCAGCGTCTTACAAGCGCTGCATTATATAATTAGATGATAAGAACCTATGTAAGAATGAATAAAAGGCGATGCCCTCGCAGTAGCGAGTCAGTTAGATTCAAACACCCGAATTGAACTCATTAAGTGTACGCATTAGTTTATAGTGTGAACAGTGATTGTCCGCTGCCTTCTTTAAAACGCTTACACTTGGTTGTTGGGGGGGCTTATAGTAGTTTCGGGTGTCGTTTTGACGGTCCTGAACTAAGTCTGTTCTGAATTCGTTGTATACATTTCTGTTCTGATCAGATTGCTGTTATGTGAGATTTTTTGATTTGATTAATGTTTGTAGGTTTATAGGTGTTAAATGAATTTAAATTATATCTTATGCTACAGAATGTCGAGACTTATGTCTTAGTGAACTGCACTGTGCACCTTTTAATTGTATTAAAGCTTAGTGGCGGTATCACTTCACGAAGCAGTCCACAAAATTATGTCTTTAAATTAACTCCTATCGCGTAGATTCTTGTGCGGATACCGATTTTAGTCACTTAAAACGAACCGAAATCACTTTGTTGCGACCAATTCGCGGGTACAATCAGAAAAGGTTACTTGGTCGTACAAATTGCCTCTTTTCACTAGATTGTCAAAGGATAACGAGTTTACTAGGACTTTTTTCAGAATCCTAGCGACTGGGCCAATAAACTTTATAGGTGATAGATTTAAGGTCAGTTATGAACTAATTTTCAAATGTATTCTTTCGGCCCAGCAAACCTTTCACAGAGGATTAACATAAGCCTTTTAAGTTCTACTTAGCTTTATATGTCAAGCTTACCGGATCATTAAGTTGTTACCGTTAAGCGGTTGGTGTCTTGGGAGAATGTAATTTATGAGGCTTTTGAAGAGAAAAGCTTTCCAAAAGATCGGCTTTAGCTGTTAATATGAAGAGTGAATATGTCACTATATATTCTTTATCAGCATCAATAGCCGAATCGATCTGGCCATGTACATTTGTCTGTCCATATGAACGACTCGAACTCAGGAACTTCAAAAGATAGAATTATGCATCTAGCTAACTGAGACATAGACGCAGCGCATGTTTGTTTCCAAATATTTCTACGCCCACTCTAACGCCTACAAACCGCACAAAACTGTCACTATTGAAAATTAATTTTTTTTAATTTTTTATATATCTTGTAAGCTAACAGATTGACAAAAAAATGTTTGCAACGTCCACTCCAACGCCCCAAACTGTCACGCCAACACCTTTAAAAAATGTTGTAATATTTTTTCACTTTTTTATATATCTTGTAGATATGTAAAGATTTGACCAAACAAAATTTTTGCCGCGCCCACTTAAACGCCCACAAACAACACAAAACTCTCACGCCCACACTTTTAAAAAATTTTTAAGTTTTTTTTCATTTTATTATTTTTTGCAAATTTTTACCAATGTTTCAGATATTTCAAAATTACCAATTTTGAAATTTCTCGTTTTTTTATTTTTTTTTTTCATTTATTTATTTATTTAATCCAGAAATCCACTGATAGTCCAGAAAATTATGAATTTTCTCGGTCGCACTACCACTAGCTGATTAACGTGTATCTGATACTCGGGAAACTCGAATATAGCTTTCTAGATGTTTAGATGTTTCTTCTTCATCATTAATATCATCAAGTCGCAATTTAAATGTGTATTTATTTAAAGTAACTGTATTGGATGTATAGCATATAGTTGCTTTGGAATCTTCCAAATATTCCCTGCCTAACAAAATGCCGTATTTTTCGGAGAATTTATGTAAATAAAATGTTTGCTTTGTCGGACATAATTTACTATGTTTTAATGCAATTTTGGATTTTAAAATAATTTGACCATTTATTGTATGTACATCTAAGCTTTTGAATTTATCGGAAAATTGAAAAAATGTTTACTTATCAAATTTATTTATGAACCTGTGTCTATCAAACATTTAATATCGTTCATAGATATTTGTATGAATGGGTAGGTTCTTCTTCTTCTACTTCTGATTCCGATCCCGAGGCAGTTTGATTAAAATTTTCACTAGTGTCCATTTTAGACTGACCACTGAAACTTTCACACTGCCTTTTTTGGGGCTGGTTAGTAGTTGAATAAGATGTGGGTTTTTGATAATTTAGAGCGTTTTGCGCTCTACCCTGGTCTAACTTTTATATGAGCTACAGTAAGTTCGCTTGGTTATTTTCAACTTTTTTTTAATTATTACTTGCATAATTATTTTGACTTTGCTGTGCTTGAATATGAAAGGTTTTGTACCTTGGTCATTTTTATTTCCTGTATTCTTTCGAGAATCCGTGTTTTTACCAATGCTTTGTGATGTAGATGATTTAGCTTTTTCTGTATTTAATACAATTGTATCGTAAAGGCCTTCCCTTTGCCCAATGTCGTAATGTCGTATCTTGGTAAGGTCATGAACATTCTGTCTGGATTTCTTTTATAAATTACATCTTTTATAGTATTAGCCATTGCGGCGGTAAAATGAGTGGTGTTTGTATAATTGTTTTCTAGTGATAATTTACATGAAATTTCAAACATCTTATATTATAGTTCTTCTACAAACTTACGAATACTACCACTCCAGTCCGTGTTGTAAAGTCTTCTTAGCATTTGGGTTTTGAATTCATCAATAAGGATTGATCGGAGTTCAGCCCAAGTGTTGCACTGTTGTAGCTGGGACACTTCTTGTGCGTGTCGGGACAGCTGCATCTCGATGGCACTGTAGAGTACACTATGTTGCCCCTTGTCTGTTGTCGGGTATAGGGACATCACGAAGTTCTTGTGGAACCGTCAAATGTTGGGATGTGGCGAATCTGGCCCAAAGCCTGATTCAAATGTAACTCAGATAGAATCATAATTTGTTCACAGGGTTGTGCCATGTTGTTGGCTTTTGTTGATTTTTGCTTTAACTCACTCGGTAGATTGATACCGGGGTTTTATTATTTAATTTTTTTTTTTTAATTCACACACCTTTGTAGTGGTCCAATCAATTTTAGATGGGCTACACGACACTTATAACACTGGTAAAAGTCACACCTTATTTTTATTTATTTTGGTGGGTCACACTTTAATGGTCACTTGCAGTTTTAATTTGTATTAATAGTATCCAACATCGAGAGTTAGATAAGCTGCACTTTATTAATCTCGAACTAATCTATTAGCTCTAAGAGATTATGTTCAGATGCGGATCCTACCGACTTCGCCAATTACAACTTCGCGGTTTGTTGGTTAATAAAAAAAATATTTTTATTAATCAAAAACTTAAGCGAACGTCGGACACAAATTCACGTCTTACACAATTGAAGTATGAATAAAATATAAATCTAAGTTACAAAGCGGACGCTTAGCAAACCCTTGGCTGAGCTTATTTACTTCTTCATATTGAGCGTACATAAGCTCTCATTTATGTTTACGCTAATTATGCGCAAGTTTTGAATTGTAAGTTTGTAATTGTAAGCAGTTGGAAAACCGAATAAGACTGCGGATGCTTATGTTAAATTGTTTACATCGGCCGAATTTGTTATTGTCACCAAGGAGTTGGGGTTCTTATGGAATTTAATAATTGTTTTTCTTATGTGCTAAGGCATTCTTAGTTCTATGTTCTATTGATGCTAAGTAAGAGAATATATAAAGTGGCTGGTATATGTTGTGTAGATATATGTTATGTGGTTGAGCATTACATATGTCACTACCACACCATTAAAATTTAGCCTGTCCTCAGGCGGATATTCTAGGATACAATACAGGATTAGTATGAAATACTGTATTTAGATTTTCTGTTATTATATTATAATATATTTTGTTGTTCTATTTCTCTTTTTTATATTTAACAATTAATTTTTTGGGAATGCCTTTATATTTATAAATAAAATAGAGTATAAGTGCAAGTATTATAATAGCAAGTATAGTTAATGTTAAATTGTTTACATCGGCCGAATTTGTAATTGTCACCAAGGAGTTTGCATTCTTATGGAATTTAATAATTGTTTTTCTTATGTGCTAAGGCATTCTTAGTTCTATGTTCTATTGATGCCAAGTAAGAGAATATATTAGTTTGGCAAATATCTCCCTTCCGCCTTTTTGTCTTTTGAATTTCGCGGCTATGTACAAAGCGCTACAGAGCTCGTATCTGGCAATACTATACATCATTTGAAAGGTCTTGACATAACCTACAAAACGACGCTATGCATGATTAGGATATTGCGTTCAACAGTTATAGACGTGTAAACATGGAGTTCACTAACGCCGAAATTCGCGCTATTTTAAAGTTTTCCTTCGTTAAAGGCAAATCCGCCAGAGAAACGTTCCGTGAATGGTGTTTCGGGGGATGGTACTCTATTACTTCGAACCGCAGAGGAATGGTTTCGACGATTCAGAGCCGGTGAAAACGACACCATGGATAAGCCAGCCGGCGGAAGACCTGTGACGACAAATACCGATCAAATCATGGAATACATCGAGTTAGACCGGCATGTGGCGTCTCGTGACATCGCCCAGGAGATGGGAGTTAGTCACCAAACCATTTTAAACCATCTGCAGAAGGCTGGTTACAAAAAAAAAGCTTGATGTTTGGGTGTAAAGTTGAACTCAAAAGAGGATTGTGAAAAGTGGCTGTCCGAGTTCTTCGCAAATAAGGAGGGGGGCTTCTACGAGGGAGGTATTATGAAGTTGCCATCTAGATGGAAACAAATTATCGAACAAAACGGCGCATATTTGAACTAAATCCGATCACTGTAACACTTTTTATAAGGCATTGAATAAAGAGCAAAAAAGCGGAAGGGAGATATTTTCCAACCTATTATAAAGTGGCTGGTATATGTTGTGTTGAGCATTACATATGTCACTTTCCTTCTGCCTGTTACATACTTTTCAAGTAATCTAGTATTCCCTTTTACTCTATTAGATTCCTCAAAAATTGACTCAATGAAAGAAATGAATTTCGACTTGATCATCTAAACGATGAAGAGCGAAAAGCCCTCACCAGTGTCTTATACGAGTTTCGTGACATACAGTACAAAGAAGGTGAAAACTTGACCTTCACAAGTACAACGAAACATGTCGAAATTTCGCATAGCCATTGACTATCGCAAACTCAACGAAATAACCGTTGATGACAAATACATAATACCGGTAATGGATGAAATATTGGTCAAGCTTGGAAATTGCCAATACTTTACAAACATTGACCTCGCAAAAGGTTTTCATCAAATACAAATGGATGAAAATTCCATAGCGAAGACAGCTTTTTCCACCAAAAATGGAAATTTTGAATATACTCGAATGTCATTTGGTTTAAAAAATGCACCCGCAACTTTTCAACGTTGCATGAATAATCTCTTAGCAGATTTAATATACAAAAACAGTCTCGTATATATGGATGACATAATTGTGTATTCGACTTCATTGGAAGAGCACATAATGTCTTTGTGAAAGGTATTCTTAAAGCTCAGAGAAGCAAATTTAAAATTACAGCTAGACAAATCGAATTCCTTAAAAAAGATTACAACAGATGGTATTTAACCAAATCCCACAAAGTTAATTTCCCTATTTCAAAGTCCACTAAGGAAATAAAATCATTTCTTGGTCTTTGCGGTTTTTACCGCAAATTTATTCCAAACTTCGCTAAATAGCAAAACCAATGACATTACGACTAAGAAAAGGCTCAAAAATAAATATCAAAGAATCAGACTATTACTTAGCTTTTGAAAAATTAAAAGTGTTAATAACGTCCTACCCCATATTAATACCCGAGACTTTAAAAAGTCTTTTTCACTAACTACTGATGCCAGCAATTTTGCTATAGGCGCTGTATTATCGCAAGAGCATAAACCTATATGCTACGCGAGCAGAACTCTGAACGAACATGAAGTTAATTATTCCGCAATAGAAAAGGAACTCCTTGCTATCGTTGGGCCACTTGTTCGCTCTACTAAAACAAAAGTTTTAAATTCCAAATAAACAAAATCTTAAGAATCTAGAATTACTTGTATCCAAGAGCGAATGCACTTGATTCCAAGAGAAATGCAGATAACTCCAAAGCTCTCTCTAAATCCTAAAATCCAAAGTCCATATTTGAAAAGCTCGAACCCGAGGCTTCAACGTCAATGAATACACCCGGGCGTTCGCCCGGCGAGTCCGAAAGCGTTTGAGTAGGCGGGATTTTGGTGAAGACACCATAGACTGTGTCGGAGAACGCGTACGTAAACCTGTCGATCGACTGAAGAGTTCCTAAGAACCAATTATGAAAATTCTCGTTCGCACTACCACTAGCTGAGTAACGGGTATCTGATAGTCGCGGAACTCGACTGTAGCATTCTGTCTTGCTTTATTATTAATATTTACCAAAACATCTGTATGTAGCTTTAAACTTAAATTAATTTACAAAAGTAAAGTCGGCTCCGACTGGACTCGTTAATTACATTGATCTCTATTCTCTCGCGCTCTTTGAAGCGACGACCTCTGTGTCTCTCTCCCTACTTGCTCTTCTTTCTTGTTTCAGATTCCTACATATATTGTATATTTTATATATACTTATAAATTTATTATATATTTATTAGATTTAAAATCTTGCTGTATCTTCTAAATTTAAGATTTTAATGAAGTTCACTTTCTGGGAAAATATCTCAGTCGTTTTTATTTCTCAACTAGATATTGAATTTGGGGTACATTTGGAAAATTTGCCTCTTCTACTAGGTTCTCAAATGTTAGCATTGTTTATGCTTGAGTAATGGTATTCGTTTGTCTATAGCTCGTGTTGATTGCAAACTCATGTCTCTTCTCATTAAGTTTATTGATTTTGTCGATTTTATTTTGCTGGATATTAAAGTCTGGGCTTCCTGCATACAAAAATATATCTTCCGGAGTTCTTTTGGTAGTGTTATGTTTAGTTTTGTGATTGTAGACGAATAGGATTGTTTCAAATTTTGTACATCTATCCTCTATCCGCATAAGACTAAGAAAGATTTAATTTCTTTTGCTTTAACTTTAACTTTCTCTCGAAAACACCGTTTTTGGTATAGACTTAGGGTCCATTTCGATTTGGTTAAAGCCTTTTCCTAAGTTAATACTGGCATTTTCAAATTTGCCATATTAGGAATCGGAAATTTATCATTTATTGTTATTTCATTTAGATTTCGATAGTCCACGACCAATCTGAATAAATCTTTTAATAAATTTGGAAGTCTGTATTTTTCCTCACTATTTAAATGTTCTAGTCTGTATGTGTGTTCTGAGTCTATATTGTTGTCCATGGTGATTGTCCGCTGCCTTCTTTAAAACGCTTACACTTGGTTGTTGGGGGGGCTTATAGTAGTTTCGGGTGTCGTTTTGACGGTCCTGAAGTAAGTCTGTTCTGAATTCGTTGTATACATTTCTGTTCTGATCAGATTGCTGTTATGTGAGATTTTTTGATTTGATTAATGTTTGTAGGTTTATAGGTGTTAAATGAATTTAAATTATATCTTATGCTACAGAATGTCGAGACTTATGTCTTAGTGAACTGCACTGTGCACCTTTTAATTGTATTAAAGCTTAGTGGCGGTATCACTTCACGAAGCAGTCCACAAAATTATGTCTTTAAATTAACTCCTATCGCGTAGATTCTTGTGCGGATACCGATTTTAGTCACTTAAAACGAACCGAAATCACTTTGTTGCGACCAAATCGCGGGTACAATCAGAAAAGGTTACTTGGTCGTACAAATTGCCTCTTTTCACTAGATTGTCAAAGGATAACGAGTTTACTAGGACTTTTTTCAGAATCCTAGCGACTGGGCCAATAAACTTTATAGGTGATAGATTTAAGGTCAGTTATGAACTAATTTTCAAATGTATTCTTTCGGCCCAGCAAACCTTTCACAGACGATTAACATAAGCCTTTTAAGTTCTACTTAGCTTTATATGTCAAGCTTACCGGATCATTAAGTTGTTACCGTTAAGCGGTTGGTGTCTTGGGAGAATGTAATTTATGAGGCTTTTGAAGAGAAAAGCTTTCCAAAAGATCGGCTTTAGCTGTTAATATGAAGAGTGAATATGTCACTATATATTCTTTATCAGCATCAATAGCCGAGTCGATCTGGCCATGTACATTTGTCTGTCCATATGAACGACTCGAACTCAGGAACTTCAAAAGATAGAATTATGCATCTAGCTAACTGAGACATAGACGCAGCGCATGTTTGTTTCCAAATATTTCTACGCCCACTCTAACGCCTACAAACCGCACAAAACTGTCACTATTGAAAATTAATTTTTTTTAATTTTTTATATATCTTGTAAGCTAACAGATTGACAAAAAAATGTTTGCAACGTCCACTCCAACGCCCCAAACTGTCACGCCAACACCTTTAAAAAATGTTGTAATATTTTTTCACTTTTTTATATATCTTGTAGATATGTAAAGATTTGACCAAACAAAATTTTTGCCGCGCCCACTTAAACGCCCACAAACAACACAAAACTCTCACGCCCACACTTTTAAAAAATTTTTAAGTTTTTTTTCATTTTATTATTTTTTGCAAATTTTTACCAATGTTTCAGATATTTCAAAATTACCAATTTTGAAATTTCTCGTTTTTTTATTTTTTTTTTCATTTATTTATTTATTTAATCCAGAAATCCACTGATAGTCCAGAAAATTATGAATTTTCTCGGTCGCACTACCACTAGCTGATTAACGTGTATCTGATACTCGGGAAACTCGAATATAGCTTTCTAGATGTTTAGATGTTTCTTCTTCATCATTAATATCATCAAGTCGCAATTTAAATGTGTATTTATTTAAAGTAACTGTATTGGATGTATAGCATATAGTTGCTTTGGAATCTTCCAATATACTTTTATATGAGCTACAGTAAGTTCGCTTGGTTATTTTCAACTTTTTTTTAATTATTACTTGCATAATTATTTTGACTTTGCTGTGCTTGAATATGAAAGGTTTTGTACCTTGGTCATTTTTATTTCCTGTATTCTTTCGAGAATCCGTGTTTTTACCAATGCTTTGTGATGTAGATGATTTAGCTTTTTCTGTATTTAATACAATTGTATCGTAAAGGCCTTCCCTTTGCCCAATGTCGTAATGTCGTATCTTGGTAAGGTCATGAACATTCTGTCTGGATTTCTTTTATAAATTACATCTTTTATAGTATTAGCCATTGCGGCGGTAAAATGAGTGGTGTTTGTATAATTGTTTTCTAGTGATAATTTACATGAAATTTCAAACATCTTATATTATAGTTCTTCTACAAACTTACGAATACTACCACTCCAGTCCGTGTTGTAAAGTCTTCTTAGCATTTGGGTTTTGAATTCATCAATAAGGATTGATCGGAGTTCAGCCCAAGTGTTGCACTGTTGTAGCTGGGACACTTCTTGTGCGTGTCGGGACAGCTGCATCTCGATGGCACTGTAGAGTACACTATGTTGCCCCTTGTCTGTTGTCGGGTATAGGGACATCACGAAGTTCTTGTGGAACCGTCAAATGTTGGGATGTGGCGAATCTGGCCCAAAGCCTGATTCAAATGTAACTCAGATAGAATCATAATTTGTTCACAGGGTTGTGCCATGTTGTTGGCTTTTGTTGATTTTTGCTTTAACTCACTCGGTAGATTGATACCGGGGTTTTATTATTTAATTTTTTTTTTTTAATTCACACACCTTTGTAGTGGTCCAATCAATTTTAGATGGGCTACACGACACTTATAACACTGGTAAAAGTCACACCTTATTTTTATTTATTTTGGTGGGTCACACTTTAATGGTCACTTGCAGTTTTAATTTGTATTAATAGTATCCAACATCGAGAGTTAGATAAGCTGCACTTTATTAATCTCGAACTAATCTATTAGCTCTAAGAGATTATGTTCAGATGCGGATCCTACCGACTTCGCCAATTACAACTTCGCGGTTTGTTGGTTAATAAAAAAAATATTTTTATTAATCAAAAACTTAAGCGAACGTCGGACACAAATTCACGTCTTACACAATTGAAGTATGAATAAAATATAAATCTAAGTTACAAAGCGGACGCTTAGCAAACCCTTGGCTGAGCTTATTTACTTCTTCATATTGAGCGTACATAAGCTCTCATTTATGTTTACGCTAATTATGCGCAAGTTTTGAATTGTAAGTTTGTAATTGTAAGCAGTTTTCAACCTTCTAGTTGGAAAACCGAATTAAACTGCGGATGCTTATGTTAAATTGTTTACATCGGCCGAATTTGTTATTGTCACCAAGGAGTTGGGGTTCTTATGGAATTTAATAATTGTTTTTCTTATGTGCTAAGGCATTCTTAGTTCTATGTTCTATTGATGCTAAGTAAGAGAATATATAAAGTGGCTGGTATATGTTGTGTAGATATATGTTATGTGGTTGAGCATTACATATGTCACTACCACACAATTAAAATTTAGCCTGTCCTCAGGCGGATATTCTAGGATACAATACAGGATTAGTATGAAGTACTGTATTTAGATTTTCTGTTATTATATTATAATATATTTTGTTGTTCTATTTCTCTTTTTTATATTTAACAATTAATTTTTTGGGAATGCCTTTATATTTATAAATAAAATAGAGTATAAGTGCAAGTATTATAATAGCAAGTATAGTTAATGTTAAATTGTTTACATCGGCCGAATTTGTAATTGTCACCAAGGAGTTTGCATTCTTATGGAATTTAATAATTGTTTTTCTTATGTGCTAAGGCATTCTTAGTTCTATGTTCTATTGTTGCCAAGTAAGAGAATATATTAGTTTGGCAAATATCTCCCTTCCGCCTTTTTGTCTTTTGAATTTCGCGGCTATGTACAAAGCGCTACAGAGCTCGTATCTGGCAATACTATACATCATTTGAAAGGTCTTGACATAACCTACAAAACGACGCTATGCATGATTAGGATATTGCGTTCAACAGTTATAGACGTGTAAACATGGAGTTCACTAACGCCGAAATTCGCGCTATTTTAAAGTTTTCCTTCGTTAAAGGCAAATCCGCCAGAGAAACGTTCCGTGAATGGTGTTTTGGGGGATGGTACTCTATTACTTCGAACCGCGGAGGAATGGTTTCGACGATTCAGAGCCGGTGAAAACGACACCATGGATAAGCCAGCCGGCGGAAGACCTGTGACGACAAATACCGATCAAATCATGGAATACATCGAGTTAGACCGGCATGTGGCGTCTCGTGACATCGCCCAGGAGATGGGAGTTAGTCACCAAACCATTTTAAACCATCTGCAGAAGGCTGGTTACAAAAAAAAAGCTTGATGTTTGGGTGTAAAGTTGAACTCAAAAGAGGATTGTGAAAAGTGGCTGTCCGAGTTCTTCGCAAATAAGGAGGGGGGCTTCTACGAGGGAGGTATTATGAAGTTGCCATCTAGATGGAAACAAATTATCGAACAAAACGGCGCATATTTGAACTAAATCCGATCACTGTAACACTTTTTATAAGGCATTGAATAAAGAGCAAAAAAGCGGAAGGGAGATATTTTCCAACCTATTATAAAGTGGCTGGTATATGTTGTGTTGAGCATTACATATGTCACTTTCCTTCTGCCTGTTACATACTTTTCAAGTAATCTAGTATTCCCTTTTACTCTATTAGATTCCTCAAAAATTGACTCAATGAAAGAAATGAATTTCGACTTGATCATCTAAACGATGAAGAGCGAAAAGCCCTCACCAGTGTCTTATACGAGTTTCGTGACATACAGTACAAAGAAGGTGAAAACTTGACCTTCACAAGTACAACGAAACATGTCGAAATTTCGCATAGCCATTGACTATCGCAAACTCAACGAAATAACCGTTGATGACAAATACATAATACCGGTAATGGATGAAATATTGGTCAAGCTTGGAAATTGCCAATACTTTACAAACATTGACCTCGCAAAAGGTTTTCATCAAATACAAATGGATGAAAATTCCATAGCGAAGACAGCTTTTTCCACCAAAAATGGAAATTTTGAATATACTCGAATGTCATTTGGTTTAAAAAATGCACCCGCAACTTTTCAACGTTGCATGAATAATCTCTTAGCAGATTTAATATACAAAAACAGTCTCGTATATATGGATGACATAATTGTGTATTCGACTTCATTGGAAGAGCACATAATGTCTTTGTGAAAGGTATTCTTAAAGCTCAGAGAAGCAAATTTAAAATTACAGCTAGACAAATGCGAATTCCTTAAAAAAGATTACAACAGATGGTATTTAACCAAATCCCACAAAGTTAATTTCCCTATTTCAAAGTCCACTAAGGAAATAAAATCATTTCTTGGTCTTTGCGGTTTTTACCGCAAATTTATTCCAAACTTCGCTAAATAGCAAAACCAATGACATTACGACTAAGAAAAGGCTCAAAAATAAATATCAAAGAATCAGACTATTACTTAGCTTTTGAAAAATTAAAAGTGTTAATAACGTCCTACCCCATATTAATACCCGAGACTTTAAAAAGTCTTTTTCACTAACTACTGATGCCAGCAATTTTGCTATAGGCGCTGTATTATCGCAAGAGCATAAACCTATATGCTACGCGAGCAGAACTCTGAACGAACATGAAGTTAATTATTCCGCAATAGAAAAGGAACTCCTTGCTATCGTTGGGCCACTTGTTCGCTCTACTAAAACAAAAGTTTTAAATTCCAAATAAACAAAATCTTAAGAATCTAGAATTACTTGTATCCAAGAGCGAATGCACTTGATTCCAAGAGAAATGCAGATAACTCCAAAGCTCTCTCTAAATCCTAAAATCCAAAGTCCATATTTGAAAAGCTCGAACCCGAGGCTTCAACGTCAATGAATACACCCGGGCGTTCGCCCGGCGAGTCCGAAAGCGTTTGAGTAGGCGGGATTTTGGTGAAGACACCATAGACTGTGTCGGAGAACGCGTACGTAAACCTGTCGATCGACTGAAGAGTTCCTAAGAACCAATTATGAAAATTCTCGTTCGCACTACCACTAGCTGAGTAACGGGTATCTGATAGTCGCGGAACTCGACTGTAGCATTCTGTCTTGCTTTATTATTAATATTTACCAAAACATCTGTATGTAGCTTTAAACTTAAATTAATTTACAAAAGTAAAGTCGGCTCCGACTGGACTCGTTAATTACATTGATCTCTATTCTCTCGCGCTCTTTGAAGCGACGACCTCTGTGTCTCTCTCCCTACTTGCTCTTCTTTCTTGTTTCAGATTCCTACATATATTGTATATTTTATATATACTTATAAATTTATTATATATTTATTAGATTTAAAATCTTGCTGTATCTTCTAAATTTAAGATTTTAATGAAGTTCACTTTCTGGGAAAATATCTCAGTCGTTTTTATTTCTCAACTAGATATTGAATTTGGGGTACATTTGGAAAATTTGCCTCTTCTACTAGGTTCTCAAATGTTAGCATTGTTTATGCTTGAGTAATGGTATTCGTTTGTCTATAGCTCGTGTTGATTGCAAACTCATGTCTCTTCTCATTAAGTTTATTGATTTTGTCGATTTTATTTTGCTGGATATTAAAGTCTGGGCTTCCTGCATACAAAAATATATCTTCCGGAGTTCTTTTGGTAGTGTTATGTTTAGTTTTGTGATTGTAGACGAATAGGATTGTTTCAAATTTTGTACATCTATCCTCTATCCGCATAAGACTAAGAAAGATTTAATTTCTTTTGCTTTAACTTTAACTTTCTCTCGAAAACACCGTTTTTGGTATAGACTTAGGGTCCATTTCGATTTGGTTAAAGCCTTTTCCTAAGTTAATACTGGCATTTTCAAATTTGCCATATTAGGAATCGGAAATTTATCATTTATTGTTATTTCATTTAGATTTCGATAGTCCACGACCAATCTGAATAAATCTTTTAATAAATTTGGAAGTCTGTATTTTTCCTCACTATTTAAATGTTCTAGTCTGTATGTGTGTTCTGAGTCTATATTGTTGTCCATGGTGATTGTCCGCTGCCTTCTTTAAAACGCTTACACTTGGTTGTTGGGGGGGCTTATAGTAGTTTCGGGTGTCGTTTTGACGGTCCTGAAGTAAGTCTGTTCTGAATTCGTTGTATACATTTCTGTTCTGATCAGATTGCTGTTATGTGAGATTTTTTGATTTGATTAATGTTTGTAGGTTTATAGGTGTTAAATGAATTTAAATTATATCTTATGCTACAGAATGTCGAGACTTATGTCTTAGTGAACTGCACTGTGCACCTTTTAATTGTATTAAAGCTTAGTGGCGGTATCACTTCACGAAGCAGTCCACAAAATTATGTCTTTAAATTAACTCCTATCGCGTAGATTCTTGTGCGGATACCGATTTTAGTCACTTAAAACGAACCGAAATCACTTTGTTGCGACCAATTCGCGGGTACAATCAGAAAAGGTTACTTGGTCGTACAAATTGCCTCTTTTCACTAGATTGTCAAAGGATAACGAGTTTACTAGGACTTTTTTCAGAATCCTAGCGACTGGGCCAATAAACTTTATAGGTGATAGATTTAAGGTCAGTTATGAACTAATTTTCAAATGTATTCTTTCGGCCCAGCAAACCTTTCACAGACGATTAACATAAGCCTTTTAAGTTCTACTTAGCTTTATATGTCAAGCTTACCGGATCATTAAGTTGTTACCGTTAAGCGGTTGGTGTCTTGGGAGAATGTAATTTATGAGGCTTTTGAAGAGAAAAGCTTTCCAAAAGATCGGCTTTAGCTGTTAATATGAAGAGTGAATATGTCACTATATATTCTTTATCAGCATCAATAGCCGAGTCGATCTGGCCATGTACATTTGTCTGTCCATATGAACGACTCGAACTCAGGAACTTCAAAAGATAGAATTATGCATCTAGCTAACTGAGACATAGACGCAGCGCATGTTTGTTTCCAAATATTTCTACGCCCACTCTAACGCCTACAAACCGCACAAAACTGTCACTATTGAAAATTAATTTTTTTTAATTTTTTATATATCTTGTAAGCTAACAGATTGACAAAAAAATGTTTGCAACGTCCACTCCAACGCCCCAAACTGTCACGCCAACACCTTTAAAAAATGTTGTAATATTTTTTCACTTTTTTATATATCTTGTAGATATGTAAAGATTTGACCAAACAAAATTTTTGCCGCGCCCACTTAAACGCCCACAAACAACACAAAACTCTCACGCCCACACTTTTAAAAAATTTTTAAGTTTTTTTTCATTTTATTATTTTTTGCAAATTTTTACCAATGTTTCAGATATTTCAAAATTACCAATTTTGAAATTTCTCGTTTTTTTTATTTTTTTTTTCATTTATTTATTTATTTAATCCAGAAATCCACTGATAGTCCAGAAAATTATGAATTTTCTCGGTCGCACTACCACTAGCTGATTAACGTGTATCTGATACTCGGGAAACTCGAATATAGCTTTCTAGATGTTTAGATGTTTCTTCTTCATCATTAATATCATCAAGTCGCAATTTAAATGTGTATTTATTTAAAGTAACTGTATTGGATGTATAGCATATAGTTGCTTTGGAATCTTCCAATATACTTTTATATGAGCTACAGTAAGTTCGCTTGGTTATTTTCAACTTTTTTTTAATTATTACTTGCATAATTATTTTGACTTTGCTGTGCTTGAATATGAAAGGTTTTGTACCTTGGTCATTTTTATTTCCTGTATTCTTTTGAGAATCCGTGTTTTTACCAATGCTTTGTGATGTAGATGATTTAGCTTTTTCTGTATTTAATACAATTGTATCGTAAAGGCCTTCCCTTTGCCCAATGTCGTAATGTCGTATCTTGGTAAGGTCATGAACATTCTGTCTGGATTTCTTTTATAAATTACATCTTTTATAGTATTAGCCATTGCGGCGGTAAAATGAGTGGTGTTTGTATAATTGTTTTCTAGTGATAATTTACATGAAATTTCAAACATCTTATATTATAGTTCTTCTACAAACTTACGAATACTACCACTCCAGTCCGTGTTGTAAAGTCTTCTTAGCATTTGGGTTTTGAATTCATCAATAAGGATTGATCGCAGTTCAGCCCAAGTGTTGCACTGTTGTAGCTGGGACACTTCTTGTGCGTGTCGGGACAGCTGCATCTCGATGGCACTGTAGAGTACACTATGTTGCCCCTTGTCTGTTGTCGAGTATAGGGACATCACGAAGTTCTTGTGGAACCGTCAAATGTTGGGATGTGGCGAATCTGGCCCAAAGCCTGATTCAAATGTAACTCAGATAGAATCATAATTTGTTCACAGGGTTGTGCCATGTTGTTGGCTTTTGTTGATTTTTGCTTTAACTCACTCGGTAGATTGATACCGGGGTTTTATTATTTAATTTTTTTTTTTTAATTCACACACCTTTGTAGTGGTCCAATCAATTTTAGATGGGCTACACGACACTTATAACACTGGTAAAAGTCACACCTTATTTTTATTTATTTTGGTGGGTCACACTTTAATGGTCACTTGCAGTTTTAATTTGTATTAATAGTATCCAACATCGAGAGTTAGATAAGCTGCACTTTATTAATCTCGAACTAATCTATTAGCTCTAAGAGATTATGTTCAGATGCGGATCCTACCGACTTCGCCAATTACAACTTCGCGGTTTGTTGGTTAATAAAAAAAATATTTTTATTAATCAAAAACTTAAGCGAACGTCGGACACAAATTCACGTCTTACACAATTGAAGTATGAATAAAATATAAATCTAAGTTACAAAGCGGACGCTTAGCAAACCCTTGGCTGAGCTTATTTACTTCTTCATATTGAGCGTACATAAGCTCTCATTTATGTTTACGCTAATTATGCGCAAGTTTTGAATTGTAAGTTTGTAATTGTAAGCAGTTTTCAACCTTCTAGTTGGAAAACCGAATAAGACTGCGGATGCTTATGTTAAATTGTTTACATCGGCCGAATTTGTTATTGTCACCAAGGAGTTGGGGTTCTTATGGAATTTAATAATTGTTTTTCTTATGTGCTAAGGCATTCTTAGTTCTATGTTCTATTGATGCTAAGTAAGAGAATATATAAAGTGGCTGGTATATGTTGTGTAGATATATGTTATGTGGTTGAGCATTACATATGTCACTACCACACAATTAAAATTTAGCCTGTCCTCAGGCGGATATTCTAGGATACAATACAGGATTAGTATGAAGTACTGTATTTAGATTTTCTGTTATTATATTATAATATATTTTGTTGTTCTATTTCTCTTTTTTATATTTAACAATTAATTTTTTGGGAATGCCTTTATATTTATAAATAAAATAGAGTATAAGTGCAAGTATTATAATAGCAAGTATAGTTAATGTTAAATTGTTTACATCGGCCGAATTTGTAATTGTCACCAAGGAGTTTGCATTCTTATGGAATTTAATAATTGTTTTTCTTATGTGCTAAGGCATTCTTAGTTCTATGTTCTATTGTTGCCAAGTAAGAGAATATATTAGTTTGGCAAATATCTCCCTTCCGCCTTTTTGTCTTTTGAATTTCGCGGCTATGTACAAAGCGCTACAGAGCTCGTATCTGGCAATACTATACATCATTTGAAAGGTCTTGACATAACCTACAAAACGACGCTATGCATGATTAGGATATTGCGTTCAACAGTTATAGACGTGTAAACATGGAGTTCACTAACGCCGAAATTCGCGCTATTTTAAAGTTTTCCTTCGTTAAAGGCAAATCCGCCAGAGAAACGTTCCGTGAATGGTGTTTTGGGGGATGGTACTCTATTACTTCGAACCGCGGAGGAATGGTTTCGACGATTCAGAGCCGGTGAAAACGACACCATGGATAAGCCAGCCGGCGGAAGACCTGTGACGACAAATACCGATCAAATCATGGAATACATCGAGTTAGACCGGCATGTGGCGTCTCGTGACATCGCCCAGGAGATGGGAGTTAGTCACCAAACCATTTTAAACCATCTGCAGAAGGCTGGTTACAAAAAAAAAGCTTGATGTTTGGGTGTAAAGTTGAACTCAAAAGAGGATTGTGAAAAGTGGCTGTCCGAGTTCTTCGCAAATAAGGAGGGGGGCTTCTACGAGGGAGGTATTATGAAGTTGCCATCTAGATGGAAACAAATTATCGAACAAAACGGCGCATATTTGAACTAAATCCGATCACTGTAACACTTTTTATAAGGCATTGAATAAAGAGCAAAAAAGCGGAAGGGAGATATTTTCCAACCTATTATAAAGTGGCTGGTATATGTTGTGTTGAGCATTACATATGTTACTTTCCTTCTGCCTGTTACATACTTTTCAAGTAATCTAGTATTCCCTTTTACTCTATTAGATTCCTCAAAAATTGACTCAATGAAAGAAATGAATTTCGACTTGATCATCTAAACGATGAAGAGCGAAAAGCCCTCACCAGTGTCTTATACGAGTTTCGTGACATACAGTACAAAGAAGGTGAAAACTTGACCTTCACAAGTACAACGAAACATGTCGAAATTTCGCATAGCCATTGACTATCGCAAACTCAACGAAATAACCGTTGATGACAAATACATAATACCGGTAATGGATGAAATATTGGTCAAGCTTGGAAATTGCCAATACTTTACAAACATTGACCTCGCAAAAGGTTTCCATCAAATACAAATGGATGAAAATTCCATAGCGAAGACAGCTTTTTCCACCAAAAATGGAAATTTTGAATATACTCGAATGTCATTTGGTTTAAAAAATGCACCCGCAACTTTTCAACGTTGCATGAATAATCTCTTAGCAGATTTAATATACAAAAACAGTCTCGTATATATGGATGACATAATTGTGTATTCGACTTCATTGGAAGAGCACATAATGTCTTTGTGAAAGGTATTCTTAAAGCTCAGAGAAGCAAATTTAAAATTACAGCTAGACAAATGCAAAGTTAATTTCCCTATTTCAAAGTCCACTAAGGAAATAAAATCATTTCTTGGTCTTTGCGGTTTTTACCGCAAATTTATTCCAAACTTCGCTAAATAGCAAAACCAATGACATTACGACTAAGAAAAGGCTCAAAAATAAATATCAAAGAATCAGACTATTACTTAGCTTTTGAAAAATTAAAAGTGTTAATAACGTCCTACCCCATATTAATACCCGAGACTTTAAAAAGTCTTTTTCACTAACTACTGATGCCAGCAATTTTGCTATAGGCGCTGTATTATCGCAAGAGCATAAACCTATATGCTACGCGAGCAGAACTCTGAACGAACATGAAGTTAATTATTCCGCAATAGAAAAGGAACTCCTTGCTATCGTTGGGCCACTTGTTCGCTCTACTAAAACAAAAGTTTTAAATTCCAAATAAACAAAATCTTAAGAATCTAGAATTACTTGTATCCAAGAGCGAATGCACTTGATTCCAAGAGAAATGCAGATAACTCCAAAGCTCTCTCTAAATCCTAAAATCCAAAGTCCATATTTGAAAAGCTCGAACCCGAGGCTTCAACGTCAATGAATACACCCGGGCGTTCGCCCGGCGAGTCCGAAAGCGTTTGAGTAGGCGGGATTTTGGTGAAGACACCATAGACTGTGTCGGAGAACGCGTACGTAAACCTGTCGATCGACTGAAGAGTTCCTAAGAACCAATTATGAAAATTCTCGTTCGCACTACCACTAGCTGAGTAACGGGTATCTGATAGTCGCGGAACTCGACTGTAGCATTCTGTCTTGCTTTATTATTAATATTTACCAAAACATCTGTATGTAGCTTTAAACTTAAATTAATTTACAAAAGTAAAGTCGGCTCCGACTGGACTCGTTAATTACATTGATCTCTATTCTCTCGCGCTCTTTGAAGCGACGACCTCTGTGTCTCTCTCCCTACTTGCTCTTCTTTCTTGTTTCAGATTCCTACATATATTGTATATTTTATATATACTTATAAATTTATTATATATTTATTAGATTTAAAATCTTGCTGTATCTTCTAAATTTAAGATTTTAATGAAGTTCACTTTCTGGGAAAATATCTCAGTCGTTTTTATTTCTCAACTAGATATTGAATTTGGGGTACATTTGGAAAATTTGCCTCTTCTACTAGGTTCTCAAATGTTAGCATTGTTTATGCTTGAGTAATGGTATTCGTTTGTCTATAGCTCGTGTTGATTGCAAACTCATGTCTCTTCTCATTAAGTTTATTGATTTTGTCGATTTTATTTTGCTGGATATTAAAGTCTGGGCTTCCTGCATACAAAAATATATCTTCCGGAGTTCTTTTGGTAGTGTTATGTTTAGTTTTGTGATTGTAGACGAATAGGATTGTTTCAAATTTTGTACATCTATCCTCTATATTTTGTTCGCTGCCAATGATTCTTAGTTTCTCGTTTACTGTTTTATGGAACCTCTCAATATCGGATACTCCGTTTTTACTTGTAGTGACGGATATGTTTACGCCTTCAGATCTTAACCAATTCTGCAGAGCTATGCACATGAATGCTGAGTCTTTGTCCGCTTTTATTTCCTGTGATTTTCCCATGTCATTAAATATTTTCGTTATAGCCCTCTTTGCTTCTAACCAATCTCTACTTTTTACCTCAATGAGTGATGCAAATATCGAATAGATGCCTATGCATGATAGAAATATTTGGTTTCCGGTGATATAGAAATATATTACGTATTTTCCTCTTACGTTGAATATTTCTGGAGTTGTTTCAAATGTCAATTTCGTATTTCTGTGTTCTGTTTTCGCTATATTACAGATTTCGCACTTGGTAATGATGTTCTGGATTAATTTTTGGCTATTTGGGAAATAGTACTCTTTTTAAATCAGTTAATGGTTTTTTCAATTCCTGGATGCAAAACTTCTTTATGCCTTTTTAATATTAAGTCTTTAAATTCGGTGTAGGCTAAAATTTGGTGAAACTGCAAGGGCTTCTGATTTCAGTGTATGACCTCTGGAAAATCAGAAAGTCTTTATTATTAAGAAAGTAATTGCGCTGTTCTTGTGCACAAATATTCCCTAATGATGTTTTTGGCGACTTCAACTGTCATTTCTTTATAGATTATCTTGATTTTTAACTTTTGAAAATAGTGACTTACATTGGTTGTATCGCTGCTTCCCTTTTTCTGGTTCTAGTTGTCTAGAGAAATAATTTAGTGATCTTCCAGTTATTGATATGTAATTTAAATTATCTCGCGCTGTGGACTGTTGCGTTTGCACTATCTGCGACTTCACCTAGCATGGCTTCTTCAATTTTGCGAGAAAGAGCAATTTTGCCAGGAAGATATTTAATTTTGTAATCGAATTCGTTCAATTTTATTTCCCATCTATGTAGCTTCATATTTGGTTCTTTAATATTATTAAGCCATACTAAAAGCTTATGATCACTTAATGGTCTTCCGAATAAATATGATCTGAAATATTTCGTTGCCCAAACGCTAGCTAACAATTCGTAATCGATTGTAGCGTAATTAATCTCATAACATATGGGTTTATGATTATGAGATAGCACCAATAGCAAAATTACTTGCATCAGTATCGGATCTGAAGTTATTAAAATTTTTAACCTTTCGAATGATAAAAGCGACGATAAAATGACTTCCTCCTTTAATGATGATCCTACCGACTGCGCTAACTATATGTTGGTAATATTCATAGCTCAAAAAAATATAATTTTTATTAACTGAATAATTACAACTCTTTATTTTGAAGAACACCGACCTTCTTAATATTGGTCTCAAACTGAACTCTTCTTATTGATTGACGTTCAAGCATCGGTTTCGAGCTTTTCAAATATGGACTTTGTATTTTAGGATTTAGAGAAAGGTCTGGAGTTATTTGCATTTCTCTTGGATTTAAGTTCATTCGCTCTTGATTACAAGTGCTCTTAGATTCTAAAGATTATGTTTATTTGAAATTTAAAACTTTTCTCTTCGAGTTTGCGAGTCCGAATTTTGAACGTGAGAACGTGACAATTATGTGAGGGTTTAGGGAAATAATGTTTAGACTTCCAGTGGGTGATATGTCTGGGTCTTATCTGGGTTTGATTGGGTACATAATGGGCAGTGTAGGGTAGTATTGGTTATACTGTGTATATAAGTGTAGGCATATGCTTAATACTAAGGGACTTGAGGCTATGTCACTATATATATGTATATATTTACGAATTCAGACCGAGGGTTTGATAAAAAAAAACACACGATTGAGTTTTATATTTTATTAAACCTTTTAATTAATTCCATTTATGGAAAGAACTAGAGCCATTTGCTTATCACGAAATTGGAAAGTTGAATTGGCTTAAGTGGTGTTATCGCGGTTGATAACGTACTCAGTACTGAACTCCTGCATGGAGGCATGCTTGCTGTTTTATAGGCAATTTGGGGAAGCCAAAGAGCGAAGTTTTAAGAATTGTGTTGTAAACCTCTATTTTCCTGTTGGAAGAGAGTCTTCTGGAGAAAAAAAAGCCTGTCCTCAGGCGCTTATTTTAGGGTACAATACAGGGGTATTTACCTGGGGTACAACGTTTTCTGTTTCAGGGTGTATAATAGTTTCGTTTTCTGGGGTTTGATTTTTGAATTTTACAATTAATTTTTGGGTTACAGTTTTATATTTATAAATAAAGTACAATGCAACAATTATAACTAGTATGATTAATGCTGTAAGTGTTATTATTTGAACGATATTATTCTATTACGTGGTTGAGTTCGCTTACTTGTACATTATTTTTAGAGATGTCACCTATTTGTTGTTGTAATTCTTCTTTACTACGTTTTGCAATTCTTATACCGTTCATTTCTCTGTTAAGTTTTTCTGTTAGATACTGAATTTGTGGTAGAGTTTCAAAGATTTGAGCTTGCTTGATAAGTTCTTCATAAGTGTTTTCGGTTTTAGTTAAATTAACAGATAAGTAGTGATATTCATAGTTTATTGGTAAATCTAATGATCCGGTTTGAAAGATTAGGTAACCGTTTTTGGCCTGGATAGGTGTTACTTCTAAGTATTGTGTGTTGATTGTCGATAGGAGGCATAACATGAGTATCATGCTCGGGAGTAGGCCTGGAATTATCGTTATTATATTTACTTTTATTAATTTTCTTTTTCTTTTTAAACTTAGATTTATAGTGTATTATTTTTCTACCTCTATTTGTTTCCTCAAAATGTTTTTCGTCTATTTGTCTTAAATTTCCTGTCTTTTTGAATGGGTTAGTCGTTTTTGATCTAACTAGAGGGGATTCTCTGAAATTGGTGTCTATACAAAAGTCTTGTCTAGTTTCATTGAGTTTGTTAATTTTGTTCACTTTATTTTCTTGTGTGTTAAAGCAAGGGGTTCCTGCAAAAATAAAAATGTCAGCTGGTGTTCGACCAGTTGTGTTGTGTTTTGTTTTGTGATTGTATACGTAAAGTATTTTCTCGAATTTTGTGAATTGGTTTTCGGGTTCATTTTCGCTTGATATTATTCTTAATTTTTCATTAATAGTTTTATTAAATCTCTCGATGTCAGAAATTCCATTTTTACTTGTCGTTATGTTTAAGGTTACTCCTTCTGAATCTAACCAGAGTTTAAGTGCGACGCACATGAAAGCGGAGTCTTTGTCGGCTTTTATTTCTATGGGTTTACCCATGTCGTTGAATATACGTAAAATAGCTCTTTTAGCTTCAAGCCAGTCTCTACTATTTACTTCTATCAGGGAGGCGTATTTAGAATAAATGTCAATACATGATAGGAATGGTTTATTGTTTATTAAGTAGAAATCCATGACATATTTGTCTCTGGGGTTAAAGGTTTCTGGGGTTGTTTCGATAGTTAATTTTGTGTTTCTGTGTTCGGTTTTAGCGATGTTACAGATTTGACATTCGTTTATGATGTTTTGGATAATCGGGGTAATAATAAAGTTCTTTGAACTGAAGTGTTAGTTTTTATATGCCAGGGTGTATATATTCTGTATGTGTTTTAAGAATGATTTCTTTGAATTGGGTATATTTTTGAATGTCTGTTAATTTGCTACTGGTTTTCATGGTTTTAGTGAAATTGTCGGGACTTATGATTTGAATATAAGCATTTTGAAATATCTGGATGTCTTATCTTCCAGTTTTATCATCCATCTCTATAACTTCATGTTAGGGTCTCTTATATTATTTAGCCATACAAGTGGCCTATGATCGCTTAATATGTCGAATTTTCTACCGAATACGTAAGATCTAAAATATTTTGTTGCCCATACTATAGCTAATAGTTCTTTTTCTATTGCTGAATAGTTAAGTTCGTGTTCGTTTAAAGTTCTGCTTGCATAACAAATAAGTTTGTGTTCTTGGGATAGCTATATTACTTGTACGTAATGAGTACTTTTAGTTTCTCGAAGGCGGACATGTAGTCATTATTTTTTGTGTTAAATATTGCTCCTTTTTTCAAATTATGTGTCATGGGTTTTGCTATTTTTGCTAATCCGCAGAGTCCAAGGAAAGATTTTATTCCTTTTGTATTTTTTGGGATAGGAAAATTAACAATTGCATTTATTTTGTTAGGGTTTGGTTTTATACCGTAAAATAGCTCTTTTAGCTTCAACCAATCTCTACTGTTTACTTCAATCTGGGAGGCGTATTTAGAATAAACGTCAATACATGATAGGAATTGTTTATTAAGTAGAAATCCATGACATATTATCTCTGGAGTTGAAAGGATCTGGGGTTGGTTCAATAGTTAATCTTGTGTTTCTATGTTCGGTTTTAGCGATATTACTGATTTCACATAGTAATCGGGGTAATAATAAAGTTTATTGAACTGAAGTGTGAGTTTTTCTATGCCAGGGTGTTAATATTATTTATGTGTTTTAAGAATGATTTCTTTGAATTGAGCATATGTTTGAATGTCTGTTAGTTTGCTACTGGTGCTCACGGCTGAAATGAAATTGTCGGGACTAATAATTTGAATATAAGCATTTTAAAATATCTGAAAGTCGATTTCATTGGGGAATTAAAAAACACTTTTCTTAGTACAGAGGTATTCTTTAATTAAGTCTTTAGCAGGGGTGTCGGTCATTTCTGTATAACTGATTTTTATTCTAGTTTTATGGAAATATTTTATTATCTGGACGTCGTCAAAATTTTCTTTTATGAATTCGAATTGTCTGTTATAATAATTAAGGGGTCTTTCTGTTATTGGAATGTGATTTTGGTTATCTTCTGATGCACTATGCATAGTAGCTGCTGTGGGAAGGGAGATTGGATCATCTTCTCCTAGGAAGTTTTCTTGAATTTGAATTCTGGATAGAGCTTCCGCGACATGATTTTCTTTACCAGGTAGGTATTGGATATTATAATCGTATTCGTTAAGTTTTATCTTCCATCTCTGTAACTTCATGTTAGGGTCTTTTATGTTGTTTAGCCATACAAGTGGCCTATGATCGCTTAATATGTCGAATTTTCTACCGAATAGGTAAGATCTGAAATATTTTGTTGCCCATACTATAGCTAATAGTTCTTTTTCTATTGCTGAATAGTTAAGTTCGTGTTCGTTTAGAGTTCTGCTTGCATAACAAATAGGTTTGTGTTCTTGAGATAATACAGCGCCTATAGCTATATTACTTGCGTCTGTCGTTAATGAGAATTTCTTTTCGAAGTTAGGATATATTAGGATCGGATCTGACGTAATTTAAGTTTCTCGAAGGCGGACATGTAGTCATTATCTTTTGTGTTAATTGTTGCTCCTTTTTTCAATTTAAGTGTCATGGGTTTTGCTATTTTTGCAAAATTGGGAATGAACTTACGGTAGAATCAGCAGAGTCCAAGGAAAGATTTTATTCCTTTTGTAGTTTTTGGTATAGGAAAGTTAACAATTGCATTTATTTTGTTAGGGTTTGGTTTTATACCGTCTGTCGTGATAATGTGACCGAGAAATTCTGTTTCTTTCTTTAGAAATTCACATTTATCAAGTTGCAGTTTTAGATTTGCTGATCTTAGCTTATCAAATACCCTTTTCAATGACATTATGTGTTCCTCTAGTGAAGTGGAGTAAGCGATAATATCATCTAAGTAGACTAAACAATCCTTATAGACTAAATCTTCTAGAAGGTTATTCATGCAACGTTGAAAGGTTGCTGGTGCATTTTTCAAACCGAAAGGCATACGAGTATGTTCGTAATGTCCATGTTTTGTTGAGAATGCGGTTTTGGGTATTGACTGTTGGTCCATTTGAATTTGATGGAAACCTTTAGCTAGATCAATGGTTGTGAAGTATTGACAGCGTCCATGCTTGTCTAATATTTCGTCCATTACAGGAATAGGGAATTTGTCGTCAATGGTTATTTCATTGAGGCTACGATAGTCTATGACTAATCGAAATTTTGGTTTGCCAGAAGCATCGCTTTTCTTTGGGACAATCCAAATTGGAGAACAATAGGGGGATTTTTATTTCCTAATTATTTTTTGTTCTATCATTTCGTTGATTTGTTTATTAACGTTTTATAGATAGGGTCTTCGTGCTTTGTATGAATACAGTGTTTAATCGTACTTGTGAAGGTCAAATTTTCACCTTCTTTGTACTGAATATCACTATATTCGAGCAAAACGTGTGAAAGTTTTTCCCTTTCTTCCGAATTTAGATGTTCTAATCTGAATACGTTGGATTCTCTTATCTCGTCGTTTAAGGCGTAGTTAGAGGATGTTACTAGAAGGGCTTCTTCTATGTAAGGGGTAATAAGAGGGTTTTCCTCAGATTCAGAAGATTTGGGACACTCATTGGTAGTCTTGGATTCTTCTGGATTGGATGGCATTGGCTCATCTGGTTTTAAGTGGAGTTTCCGATTAATTTTACAGAGGGATTTTTCCTTTTTTGGGGTATGTAGAGGGGTTTCCTCGGATGAGGTTTTCCTTGAATGCAATGAAACGTGTCGGGAGCAGAACTATTATTAAAAAGGGCTGTCAAACCAGTCAGTCCTCGTAACAAAACGCTTTGGTTCAATACTATAGTGCCATTGATAGTGTGGACTTTCATTTTAGAGAATTTTATTGGGAAATTAAAGAAATGTTGTTTCATAATATTGATAGACGAACCAGTATCTACTAGGCATATGAGAGTAATATTATTTAGTTTAATTTTTAGGAATGGATTACCTACTCCTCTGGATCGCTTTCTGATTCCGAGGCTGGTTGAAGAAAATTTTCGCTTGTGTCCATTTTGTATTGGTCACTAGCACTTTCTCTCTGCCGGTTGACGGGAGGGTTTGGTGCCTTACTATTTTGTTGTGGGTAATTTAAAGGGTTCTGGGCTCTACCCTGATTTAGCTTTTGCTTAAATTCATGCATAACCTGCTGGTTTGATAAAATAGGTTTTGAATTATTGTTGGGATTTGATTTATTTTTGTTGTGCATAACATAATTCGCGAAATTTTGATAATTTCCTTTATTCTTAGAAGTTTGGGGTGGATTTGTGTTAGGATTGGAGTTATTTTGGTGTTTCGTTCGGTCATTGAAGGTTATTTCTTATACACCTTCTTGTTGTGCTATTTGTTTGAGTTTAGATACTGTCGTTATGTCATGTCTAGCAAGGGTCATAAATAACCTATCGGGCAATTTTCTCATGATCACATCTTTAACTGTGTTGTTTAATGCATTTGTGTATAATAAGGTGTTGTTAACGTTAGTTAACATAAGCTTATTTGATATTGTGAATGATTTGGTTTCTAATTCTTCGACGAACTTACGGATACTTCCGTTGAAGGGTGTATTGTAGAGGCGACGGAGTAATTCTTCACATGGTGTTTGTGTTTTATATTCGCTGATGAGTGCGTTCATTAGAGTGGGCCAGGTTGTTGTTCCAAATAATTGTGACACTCGTTGGGCATCTCCTGCAAGCTGCATCTCTATTGCGCTGAAGAATACATGTTTTTGTCTGGGGTCCGTTGTTGGATACAGTTGGAGTATGAACTCTATCCTTCGTATAAAGGCACTGAGCTCTTGGGTGTCTCCACTGAATTAAGGTATTTGCCTAATTTGATTTAAGGCTTGATTCAAGTGGGATTCTGATAATAGTTGGATTTGTTCGGTTGCCATGGTTGATTTTTCTTTCTGTAGAGTTTTTTGGTTTTTTGTTTTTACACTTTTATTAATCGTATGCAGTAGGTTGACTATTGTGTGACAACCACCGATTATACGTAGTTCTTTTGCGGATAAATAGAGTTTTATTGTATTACGATTTACGTTCACTTAGCGCCGATTCGCGTGGTTCAATCATTAAAAGATACGCTTGGTCGTACAAGGATCTTTTGTCACTAGATTGATATTTGTAAACGAGTCGTACAACTTTTTCTTTATATCCTACCGGCTGCGCCATTTACGAATTCAGACCGAGGGTTTGATAAAAAAAACACACGATTGAGTTTTATATTTTATTAAATCTTTTTATTAATTCCATTTATGGAAAGAACTAGAGCCATTTGATTATCACGAGATTGGAAAGTTAAATTGGCTAAAGCGGTGTTATCGCGGTTGATAACGTATTCAGTACTGAACTGCTGCATGGAGGCATGCTTGCTGTTTTATAGGCAATTTGGGGAAGCCAAAGAGCGAAGTTTAAGAGAGTTGGGTTGTAAACCTCTATTTTCCTGTTGGAAGAGAGTCTTCTGGAGAATAGGGGTAATTGGAGAATCCTGGGACAAGTGCGTAGGCGTAGGCATAGGCGCCGATCGCGAAAGTTTATTATTTCAGTTGGCTCGCCAAGTGGTCGAATGCAAATGATTAGGGGACGAGAGTCTGTGTTTATAAAGGCGGCAAGTGTCTATGTTTATGATAAGGCGACAAGTGTCTATGTTTATGATTTGCGATCTGTGAGAAAGGGTGGCTTTGGAACATGACGCTGTGTCCAAGGTTAATCGAAGGGCTCTCGTTCTTTGATTACATTTTGTGCTTAGACTTAGATATTTTGTGTTTATACATTAATGTGTGTATATGAGCTTATACTAGTGTATGTTGCTTATAATTATCTTATGGGGAGTTGTGGGTGTAATAATGGATATGTTACTATATATATTTAGATAAGTATATGTATAGTCACTATATATGTATACACATATGTATATATAGTGACATATTCACATATCTAGTTCTGTTCGAATATATAAGAATATGCTGAGTGTGCACGCAACGTAAACAATCCACATCCGGAGCAAGCGATGCCGCTTTCCCTAATATATTGTATATAATTCAAATATTGTATATAATCAATCCGGCGATCTCGCTCCCTAAATAATGTAAACAAATGGTCAGCACAAGAGCGATTTTAGTCACTACAATTTAGTCTTAAGCTGAGATCAAAGAAATAATGACGAGAAAGTTGCCTTAGTCAACTGACGGGACATTAGTTCGACTCATAAAACATAAACATTTCACTGGAGCTACCGACTGCACAAAAATTAAATTTTAAACGAATAAATTAAATTTTATTTTCCAGTTCTCGTAAAAATTTTACATCGCAAAGACGGGAACACCCTTCAGCTTGGGTTATAATTCCAATTCGGTTGCTCAACACAAAAAGAGGAAGTGTTATAAATTAATACATAAAATTTTATAAACTAGTTCTTTTAAATAATTCCCAACACAAATACGAGAAAACCCTTTGACTTGGATTGTAATTCCAATACGGTCCTTAAAAAGTGGAACTAGAAAACTAAAATAAAAATAAAACATAAAGTCCTGTGAGGAGTCTTTAAACTCCCCACAAATCGAGGTGCAGGAGAGCTGCCTAGCAACAGCGAAGAAGGTTGTAATGTAGAAGAAGTCAAGGGCAACCAGGTCCCCGTTTGAATAAATAATAGATAATGAATATCCATTGAATCCATTGAATAATGGAGCCGAGCAAAGCGGAGAGACCGTGAACAAACGGTACCGCGCTGGACCTTGGACTTAAGCCGGCCATGGGCACAGAGGTCTAACGGTAACGGTGCGGACTTTGGACAAGCACAAAGAGGACGCACCGTGAACTAACGGGACCTGGGTTGGACCTTGTACCCAAGCGGGCCGTGCGCAAAACGGGGAAATAACGGGATCCCCGCGGCCTATAAAAGGGACTGCGCAGGCGCAGCTCGAGGCAGTCAGCTACATACGCGGAGGTCATAGGTGCGAGCGGTTAATCGACAATTAGTCAAAGAGAATACGCGAGAGTTCTCAAGGAATGCTGTGCCCGGAACAAGTGAATTTGTAATGAGAACGCGAACGGCGCAGGAGGACAGTCCCCGAGAGTAGAAACAAGGCGCGATCAGGAGGGTCAGTGGAGTCATTGGTTGGTCAAGGTGGTCCGGACTCACGGACGATACACCTCCCCACCATAACATCCAAAGCCCCAAGCCTTAACACGGGACCGCGGTCTAGAACACCGCAGGACGACGAAGGGTCAGTGGAGTCATTGGTCGGTCAAGGTGGTCCGGACTCACGGACGATACACCTTTCCCCCATAACATCCTACGCCCCATTCGAGCCGACACGGGTGTGAAGCAACGGAAGGACACCGCGACACCGCGCACAAACTCTTTGAGCTAGCCATTGCAATTCGTAGCGAGCAAAACTGAAGAAAAACAGTTCGTTACCGTCCAAAGGCAACTCAAAACAAAAATAAAACAAAATTTAAAAATATATTTTTACCATGTTGAGTTAAACAAACTTTTATACTGTAACAAGTGAAATTAAAATAAAAATAAAACAGCAATTTGAAAAGATATTTATTAAAACAATAAAATTTAAAATCTTCAATAACAATGGCACAACCAATAATTTCCACACCCCAAATCGTGGTGCTGAACGATAGATACCTTGATCAGCAAGCCCGTCGGCAGCTAATTGCCATTTAAGGGTGATCCAGAAACCCTCTACACCTTCATAAGAAGAGTGACTACGTGATTTCATTCTACCAAACTAACGATCTGCGATAGAAGAGGATTCTACTTGGAGCCATCGAAAGGAACTTGGAAGGACACATAACACGATCTTTGGGACTTGCGAACGTCGAAGATTGGCCTATCCTACCAATACAATTATTTACTATTTTGGCTCATCATGATATAGACTTAAGATCGTTAATTACTATTGCACAAGGTGAGGGAATTTATGAAGAACATATTAATTTTGAATTAAATAAAATTCCGCAAATCCGTAATAAAACCTCAAATCCTAATCTGAATCCAAAACCACATACATTCAATGGAAATACCCAAACATTCAATGGAAATACCCCCCAAACTCAATATCGACCAAGTTATCCACAATATTCTCAACCCTTCCAACCTAATTTAATCAATACATGTAACCTTTTAGACCCACCTATATACAGCAGATTTTGACAAAACATATAAGTTAATAATATAATTTTTATATTAAAAGAAACCAGGACCAATTAAAAATTCAGGTTAGGATTCAGCACATAAAATAGATTTTTTTTTGTTTCGATTAGATCACCTAAGACAGGAGTTAAATTTGTAATATTTACAAATATCATTAAACACATACTAAATGCAAAACATAACTCCAGTAGCATATATACCATAGTTTAACACTTTGTTACACACACACACCACACACACGCACAGTACATATGTACCACTTGATCACACCCACCCAATCCATTTTCCCAGCAACACACTTAAACTTACAAGCCCCAACACATAAGTCAGATCCCAAGCTCGTGGCGACAATAACAATTTCGACCGCGTTAACATAACATGATTCATAGACATAAACATCCGCCAATGCCGAACTCGTTATTCCCACTAAGCAACCAAATTTGTGCACTCTTAAAGAACGCAACCCATTTGAATAAAAAAGAGAGCCTTGAAGTTCATATAAACAAAGTCGACCAAGGGTTTGCTAAGCGTTCAACTCGTTATTGGCGCAGTCGGTGGTCCTAAACATATAGTGACCAACGAAGTACTTTCGTGTGTGATTTAACTTCAACTTTGTGGCTAATCAGTGGTACAAGAAGTAACTATGTGCCAGTCATACAGTGCTTAATAATTAAAACCGCTTCCACTTGGTAACCCACCATAATGGTATGACCGCTACTAGAAGTGAAAAAATTACGTAAGTACTGCAAAGATAAGACCACTGAAGGGTAGCTGAAGCCCCAGGTTTTGCATATCAACCAAAGACAGTGTGTAGCCCGCAAAACAAAAAGCGTGATCGCTACGAGGAGTGAATAATAAAATAAAAACAACAATGGCACTACCACAACAACAAGTGCAACTACTCTCCGAGAATCGTCTGAACCAGGCTCTTGGTCAGATTCGACAGGTACCAATATTTTCCGGTACGACACTGGAACTGAGCTCGTTCATAAGAAGAATAGAGTTCATACTTCAACTGACGTCCGTCAGTTACACGTCCTCTTCAGTGCAATTGAAATGCAAATTGGAGGCGACGCCCAACGAGTATCCCAGCTCAGTGCAGCTAATACATGGCCGGAATTGAAGGAAGCCCTAATCGCCGAGTTCAAGACCCAGACACCATTTGAAGAGCTTTTGAGACGACTATATAACACACAATTCAATGGATTAGTTCGTAAGTTCATAGAAGAGCTTGATGCAAAATGCTTTGTAATAACAAATAAGCTAGCTTTAGAAAATAATGATCTACATTCGTACAAACGCAATGAACAATACAGTAAAAAATTTAATTATTAAAAAACTCCCAGATTGACTCTACATGCAATTAGCCAGATAAGACATAACAACAGTCAGTAAATTAAAGCAAATTGTACAGCAGGAGGGTTGTTATGACAGTACATGGTCCGATCACCCAAAATCCCAAAACACTCAAAATACCCAAAATAAAAATCAGTACAGCCCAAACTATAACAACACTTCAAATAATCAAAATAGAAATCAAAATTATAATCATACATCAATTAGCCAAAATAAAAATCAATATATGAACAAAAACAATAACAGCCATGACCAGCCTTTTGAATACCTATTCCAAGAATTTAAGCAAAAACTCAACCAAGCACAGACACAAAATCCTTTAAATTATTCCAACAACTATCAACAAAATCCAGTTTCTTCATCCGCTCCGAATCCGGCAACAAAAAGGCAAAGACCTAGTACCAGCGGCCATTCAAAAATGGATACTTCCGAAAATTTTCATCTACATTCCTCGGACGAAGAAGAAAACACAAATCCTTCATAAATATTGTTTTAAACAATATACCGCTCCAATGTGTTATAGACACTGGGTCTACAATAAACATCATAAGAGCCAACATTTTTAATTTCCCAGTTAAAACTACTAATTTACAAATACACACCATTAACGGTACAATAACCCTAAAGAAAATCATAATTCTAAAACCAAGTAGGCTTTGCGCTACTAAACAAGTTTTTTATATTCATAATTTTTCCGAAAATTATGATATGATATTAGGTACAGGGTTCCTAGAAGACGCCAACGCCCAAATAAACTTTGGCAAAAGAAGTGTAGATTTAAACAACAACAGTTTCTTAATGGACTACCCACCAAAACGAGAAGGTAGCCTAGAAGACAACCCCGCCATCATTATCCACTGTTCATCATCAGTTCATGCCACAAATTGTGCAATAGGAAACGAGATGTCCTTACTAAATTCTTTAAAAATTTAGGGACATACAATACAGAGAAGGTGAAAATTTGACCTTCACAAGTACTGTAAAGCATGTCATCAAAACTAAACATGAAGACCCAATCTTATAAATACCCCCAGGCCTACGACAAGGAAGTCGAGGTACAAATCAAAGAAATGATTCAACAAGGCATTGTTCGAATATCGAACTCACCCTACTGTTCTCCTATCTGGATAATACCGAAAAAAAAGCGATGCTTCTGGTAAAACAAAGTTCAGGTTAGTAATCGACTATCGCAAACTAAACGAAATTACTATTGATGATAAATACCCATGAATGAAATAAGCTAGGTAGGTCTCAATATTTCACTACCATAGATTTAGCAAAAGGTTTTCATTCAGATTCAAATGGATGAAAGCTCGATTCAAAAAACATATTTTTCCACCATAAATGGACATTACGAGTACACTCGAATGCCATTTGGACTAAAGAACGCACCTGCAATATTTCAACGTTGTATTAACAATCAATTAGAAGACCTAATATACAAACACTGTTTAGTTTACATGGACGATATAATAGTTTTTTCTACTTCATTGGAAGAACACTTGTTATCTCTACGTTAAGTATTTGCTAAATTACAAGAAGCTAATCCAAAGTTACAACTTGACAAATGTGAATTTATGAAAAGAGAAACTGATTTCTTAGGACACATTGTAACTACTGAAGGAATAAAGCCCAACCCAAATAAAAAAAAAAGCCATACAGAAATGACCCATAACCTAAAACTAATAAAGAAATAAAATCATTTTTAGGACTTTGCGGTTTCTACCGTAAATTTATCCCCAACTTTGCAAAAATTGCTAAACCCATAACACAAAAACTAAAAAAAGGTTCCGTTATAAATTCTAAAGATACCGATTATATAAGTAAATAATTACAATTTATTGATTTTTATTTTGTAGATCGCAAGCGACCGTTTATTGTAATTGTTCGTTTGAAACTAAAGCTGAGATACAAAATATTTCCCTAGCAATCAAGTGTGGGCGTCGGCAGCGAATCAGTGGTCGTCAGCGGCTACGTGGCGGAGAAGTGCAGATGATCGCACTTTTAGCTGGTCGTTGACAGCGGAAAGAATGCAGACCTTTGGTCAGCATTTTGGGCACTTGGGTTTACCCAGAAATGATGTTGAAATATAAGATGTGGGACAATAACTTATAGGGCAATAACTTATATGAGCCTTCGAAAAATTAAAATTTTTAATTATGTCCGAACCAATATTAATTTACGCAAATTTCGAAAAAATCATTCTCATTAACTACAGATGCAAGCAATGCCGCTCTAGGAGCTGTATTATCACAGGATCGTAAACCCGTTTGTTTCGCTAACCGTACTCTCAGTGAACATGAACTTAATTATTCAGCAATAGAAAAAGAACTTTTAGCTATTATTATTGTCTGGGCCACTAAATACTTCAGGTCCTATCTTTTTGGTCGTAAGTTTCAGATCCTTAGTGATCATCAACCTTTATAATATCATAATATCGAGGAACCAAACATTTTCATAAAACAACTAAAAATCCATTATAAAGAAATGACAAGCGCGTATGCAAAGGAATTATTAAATTAATATTAGTGTACAAAAAATAGCGTAATTTATTTTCATAATGAAATAGATTTCCTTACATTTCAAAACGCCTTCATAGAAATTGTCAGCCCGAACAACATAACTAAAGTTATGAGAGCAACCAGTAAATTAATAGATATTGAAACATATTCAGAATTTAAGAATTAATAATAAAAACCCACAGAGAACTCTTACATCCAGGTATAGAAATACAAACCAAAATTTTTAAAGAAAAATATTACTACCCAGACTATCAAAAGTTAATACAGAACATTATCAACGAATGTGAAGTATGTAACATGTGCAAAACAGAACATAGAGACACTAAATTAAATTACGGGTTAACGCCAGAAATTTTCAATCCGAGAGAAAAATATGTTTTTATTTAATCGATAATAAAACATTCCTGTCATGTATTGACGTTTATTCCAAATATACCGCCTTAATTGAAGTCAGCTCTAGGGAGTGGCTCGAAGCAAAAAGAGCTCTACTTAAAATTTTTAATGAAATGGGAATATCGTCCGAAATAAAAGCCGATAAAGATTCAGCATTTATGTGTGCTGCATTACATTTATGGCTAAAGACCGAAAATGTTCACATTAACGTCACAACAAGTAAAAATGGAATGTCTGACATTGAGAGATTTCATAAAACTGTCAACGAAAAGTTAAGAATTATAAGCACTGAGTCCGACCCAGAGAATAAAATAACAAAATTTGAAACCCTACTCTATGTTTATAACCATAAAATTAAACATAATACAACAGGTAAAACACCAGCAGATATTTTTATATATGCAGGAACACCTGCACATGACACCTAGCAAGAGAAAATTAATAAAATTAATAAATTAAACGAAAATAGACATAGTTATGAAGTAGATACCAGATATAGACAAACACCATTAGTAAAATCTAAGACATCAAACCCATATAAAACGACAGGAGAAATTACACAGATTGACGAAAAACATTATGAAGAGAAATACAGAGGCAGGAAAATAACCCACTATAAATCAAAATAATAGGTTGGCAAATATCTCCCTTCCGCTTTTTTTGCTCTTTATTCAATGCCTTATAAAAAGTGTTACAGTGATCGGATTTAGTTCAAATATGCGCCGTTTTGTTCGATCATCTGTTTCCATCTAGACTGCAACTTCATAATACCTCCCTCGTAGAAGCCCCCCTCCTTATTTGCGAAGAACTGGAACAGCCACTTTTCACAAGCCTCTTTTGAGTTCAACTTTACACCACCAAGGGCATTCGCCATGGAAAGGAATGGTGGATGCGATAAAACCTCCCATCCGAACTCCCGTAGCTTCTGACGAGTCATCAACGAAGTGTGTGGTCTGACGTTGTCCTGGTGGAACACTACACCCTTCCTGTTGGCCAATTCTGGACGCTTCTGGTCGATCGCCTGCTTCAAGCGGTCCAGTTGTTCGCAGTAGATGGTAGAATTAAGTGTCTGGCCATATGGGAGAAGCTCAAGTGGATGATTCCCTTCCAATCCCACCAAACACACAGCAAAACCTTTCTGGCCGTCAATCCCGGCTTGGCCACTGTTTGGGACGATTCACCGGCCTTCGACCACGACCGTTTTCGCTTGATATTGTCGTATGTGATCCATTTTTCGTCGCCAGTCACCATCCGCTTCAAGAATGGGTCGAGTTCGTTCCGTTTCAGCAGCATATCGCAGGCATTGATTCGGTCCAGAAGGTTTTTTTGCGTCAAATCATGCGGCACCCAAACATCAAGCTTTTTTTTGTATCCAGCCTTCTGCAGATGGTTTAAAATGGTTTGGTGACTAACACCCATCTCCTGGGCGATGTCACGAGATGCCACATGCCGGTCTAACTCGATGTATTCCATGATTTGATCGGTATTTGTCGTCACAAATTTACAACAGTTTACTGAGTATGAATAAAATATTGAACTTGGAATGCAGTTAACAAGACTTTGCATTTTTAATCCTAAATTACTAAAACATGATTATCTAACAAATATAAACTCAGAAAAGCTTTTACATATTAAAAATTTCACTTGGCTGAAAACGGATACAAATGAAATTCTAATATTTTCCCATATTCCAAAAGAAATAATTAAAATCCCAATCCTTACAATAATTCCATATCCAGATAGTAATCAAAACATTTTAATAGAAAATGTACAAAATAAATTTTATGTTCAAAATAATCAAAATTATTTGGCATCTTCAAAAACTTTAATAATAAACAAATGCTTAACGGGCATACTTAACCAATTTAATACAGATTGCAGATTGTAAAAACTCAAAAAGAATTTAAAATCAATTATGTCGAACCTAATATAATATTAATTTGGAACTTACCAAAAACCATACTTAACCAAAATTGCGTAAATAGAGATATAATAATAGAGGGAGACAACATAATAAAAGCTTTTAACTGTTTCATACAAATCGAAACACTATGTTAGATTACACACAAACGATTTATGTCAACAACAATATCACTAAATTAAAAGCTCTTTCTTATATACAAGCTAAAGATATTTTTGAAATCCATAATAATGCAAATAATAAATTTCAAATAATTACATTTACTATTTTAATAGTTTTAGTTGTCATAATAATATTCTATTATATCTACAAATATAAGAATATACCTAGAAAATTATAATCAAATTCAAAAGACAAGTACCCACTCCTATTGAATCAAATATTGTAAACAATGATGTAACAGAAATAGAAAATAATGTAAATCCTGTTTTGTATCCTTAATTATCCGCCTGAGAACAGGCTAATTTCTTAAGGATGGGGAAGTAGCATATGTACCATAGTATAACACTTTGCTACACACACACACACCACACACAGTACATATGTACCACTTGATCACACCCACCCAATCCATTTCCCCAGCAACACACTTAAACTTACAAACCCCAACACATAAGTCAGATCCCAAGCTCGTGGCGACAATAACAATTTCGGCCGCGTTAACATTTCGGGGGGGGGTAGTCGGCTGTAGAGCAACCAAATGCTCTTATATAGGCCTGGCCTTCCTTACGCCTTGGGGTCGAATCTCGTTGCCACTTTCACACGAATCGAACACGGAAATTTATTGAAATATCCCAACTCTTATTTATATGAGATTGGATATATATAACTAAATTACATTTCCACGTGTATGAAGTTTAAATGGGCAGCGTCAAAAATTGTGAGCGTTCGCCACGACGTTTTATCCGATAATAATCTAAGCTCTGGGGAAGCTGCATGCTGGTGGTCGCTGTTATAGCTTTCCTTTTCCTAACTGTATAATCGTACGATCATATTCTGTCCTGATTGGTCTAAGACAATTCTCTCGCTTTTTGTTTTACACAAAAGCTGCTATAATTTAGGGCGAGGGTGTCTTGAAGAGTTTTTGCAGTGTAAAGTTAAGTTGGTCACTACACCACAGATAAGGGTAACGGCACTATTTCAAGGAAGCCTTATCTGAAGAAACTCCTTGTTTTCTAGCTTGTATATCCTTCAAATGGAATACTCCTAATTTCTTTCCTCTCTCATCCTCTAATTCATAGTAGTACGAGCTACGTTTCTTATAAACTTTAGCTGGTATAAATACGGGTGCCAATTTACTACTGAATTTCTTTACGGCATTACTTTGTGTAAAGTTTCTAGCATAAACGAAATCGCCGTTTTTAAATTTGATCTGCCGAGTGCGTTGGTTGTATCTATTCGCGTTTTCTTCATGGGATCGGTTTAGGTTCAGTTTAGCTTGCCGTCTCTGCAGTTCTAAAGCCTCCGGTTTAGATAACCGAGTGTCGTCCGCTAACATATTTAGCGTACGCAGGAGACTATAGTCCTTGCCGTTAAGGATCATATTTTGTCCAAATTTCAGAAAGTAAGGTGCCGAACCTGTGCTTCTATGTAACGACGCTCTTAAAGATCCGCTAATAGCGTCTAAGTTGTCATCCCAATTTGTGTGATCTTTCCCTATATAAGCTCTTACAGCGGCTAACACCGATCTGTTAAGTCTTTCACTCGCGTTCGCCTGTGGAGAATATATGGCTGTAAGTATTGCTGTACGCCAAAACTAGTAAGGAAAGCTTGGATATAGCTTGACTTAAACTGACTTCCATTATCAGAAAGTATTACTTCTGGGACGCCAAACGTATAGAATATAGCCCCCTTTAAGTAGTCACAGATTTTAGGAGCGGTGAACTTCTTAAGAGGTAACAAAAAGTGGAAACGGGTGTTATGGTCAACGACAATCAACAAACCTATGTGACCTTTTTTTGTGCGAGGGTATGGGCCTAAGAGGTCAATATATAATTTTTGGAATGGCCTGTCTGAGGTTAACGGTTTACCCATTGGCGGTTTTAGAACAGTGTTTGGACTTTTCGTGGTACGACAAATTACACAATTAGATATATAGTTGCGTATTTGCGTAACCATGCAAGGCCAAAACAAATATCTTTTTAGTTTTTCTACAGTTTTACTCATGCCACAATGAGATGAACTTGGTGCATCATGAGCCTGAAACAATATATCGGGTACTAAAGCTGAAGGTATCCATAGTTTCCATGGAATTTCTTGCTTTATATCATCTGATACAAAAGTAGTCCTTTTGTAAATATATCCGTCCCTGATTTGTATTAAGTCTTTATTAAGTCCAAGTATTCAGTGGATTTGAAATGTGGGGAATCTACGTCAACTATGGGTCCATTTTGACAAAATTCATCGATGGCTGGGTCGTTCTGTCTGGATAAGGTGTCTGCAACGACGTTCTGAGAACCGCTACGATGTTTTATAGTGAACGTAAACGCTCTCAACTTCATTGACCATCGAGCTAACCTTCCTGATAAATCCTTCTGCCGCATTAGCCATTGAAGGGCTGCATGGTCTGTTATGACTAAGAAATCCTGTCTTTCAATATATGCGCGGAATTTTTTAATTCCTTTTATAACGGCAAGACATTCTAATTCGGAAACTGAATAGTTACGTTGTGCTTTGGACAATTTTTCGGACATATACGAAATCGGAAGTTCTACTCCATCTCGTTCCTGAGCCAGTATGCAACCAACACCAAAAGAACTGGCGTCACACAACAAAATGAATTGCTTAGAAAAATCTGGTGTTATGAGAATTGATGAAGCAGTAAGACATGATTTCAAGTTTTCAAAAGCGGTTTGAGCCTCTTCGTTCCATTCAAGCGTATTCTTTTTTTTAAGAAGTTCCGTTAAAGGAAAACTAATAGTGGCAAAGTTTTCTACGAACCGTTGGTACCATCCCGCTAATCCTAGAAATCTACGTAACTGCTTAATCGAAGTTGGTGGTGGAAATTCTACTATCGCTTTAACTTTATCTGGATTGGTTCTTATTTGTCCATTCCCAATTAAAAAACCGAGATATATGATCTCCTTCAAATTTAGATTTGCTGACATTGATAGTGAGATTTGCTTTACGTAAGCATAAAGCTATCTCCTGTAGTAAAAGCATATGGGATTCAAAATCCTCAGACAAAACTAATAAGTCGTCAAGATAAACAAATACTCTATTTCTAAGATGAGCTGGAATGACTCGATACATAAGACGACAAAGAGTTTGGGCCGCGTTACATAGACCAAAGGGCATCATTTTATACTGATATAGCGGTCTATTCGGTATTGTAAACGCAGTGTATTGCTTAGAATTTTCGTCGAGCGGTATCTGCCAATACGCATGCTTCATGTCGGTACCACTTATGAATTTAGCTGGTGGTAACCGGCTTAAGATGCCGTCTATATGAGGTAGAGGATATGCGTCTCGCTGAGTAACCTTGTTTACCTCTCTAGAATCAAGACATAGACGGTACTTGTCTCCTTTCTTTACTAACACTCAATTACTGCTCCAAGCGCTAGTTGACTCTTCGATAACATCTAAGGCTAGCATGTTATCCACTTCAGCGAGCATCAGCTTTTCAATAGCAGGTGAAACTGGCCAATGCCGTTGTTGAACAGGACTCGCATTTCCTACATCAATGCTATGTGTGGACAAGGTAGTACGACCTAAACCTTCGGAAGCAAAGGATGGAAAAGTTTTTATTACTGTCTCCAGCCGAAGTCTTTCTCCTTCGTTCAGCTCATGATATTTTGGAGAATCTTCATCATCATCCAAAGTACCGATGTCTAATTCAGCAATGGTCGGATTGCTCGTAATTTTATTTAATAATCCGAACTTTTGCCAAAAATCAATGCCTAAATATACATCCTGTTGAAGTTCTGGTATTATAAATAATTCAAGATTGTCTATCGTATCTCCATACTTAATGGAAGTTTTGACACTACTTTGCTTTTTGTTCCGTTCGCAGCGCGAATTTCGCCAGAACATTTTTTTACGTTGTTGTGTTTAAGGAAGTTCTGAGCAGCTAATCCGCCTACACAACTTATTGTTGCTCCAGAATCTAATAAAGCCTTGTAAGCTTGGCCCTCTATATTGATATCCGTATAGAGTCTTTGGTCAGAGCTAAGTACTATAGCGGAAATAAGTTTCTGTCGGTCACGACGAACCTTCTTCCAAAATTCTCTCAATCGGCTAGTAGATCGTCTGGGTTTTAAATGAGTCCCTATACTATCTACTTTACTAAATATTTCTCTACGCTTATTATTGTAATTTTGAATTCTTATGTGTAAGGGTATAAAAGAAAAATGAATATCAGGCTGACCTAAAGGTTCTATCTCCTGAAATTCACGGGCTTCAGTGGTTGATTTTGACTTAGCAACTTCTGAATCTACGGATGTATCTTGTTGCTCAGAGAAACATCCTTTTGTCGGTTTCCCGGATTACAGTTTGGACAAGTCGGTTTGTATTTTTCTTTAAGTCCGCAACCGTAACAAAATATAATTCTTTTAGCCATACAATCATCGAATCTGTGGCCTTGTTTGTCACAATTCCAACAAGTTGTGGTATTTCGTCGTTGAATTTGGTTTACTTCTTCACCTACTCTTACTAAACCTGTTTCCTCTTCTTCGGTGGTTAATTCTGCCACGCAGGAGCGATAAGGTTTCGGCTTAAACGTCCTGAGATTGTTATAAAACTGTTCATGCCTGCGCACTTCGTATCTGAGTTGTGTTCTGTTTGGGATTTTAAGATGCAACAACTCATGATGTAAGCTAGGCTTCGAATTTCTAACCAATAACTCAACTAATTGTGTTTCGGAAACTCCATTTTGCAGTCTGTCAATCAACCGTTCCATGGTTTCCTGGAAATCTTCAAATGCTTCATTTTCTCCTTGCTTGCGTTTTCGGATTCCCTCCCAAATATCATAATCTGTCTCTATATCTTCGAATCTCTTCCTAAATTCGCCACAAAATGTGTGCCAATCGAAATTTGGATTGTTTCGATGAAACTTCCAATACCAATCGCTTGCTTTTCCGGCAAACAGAAGGTACAAATGGTCACATAAAAGTCTATAATCATTACCTAGATTTTGTTTGGTGAGTGAGCATATCCTGTAAATGAATTCATCTATCCTGATGCTTGTTTTGCTACCATCGAACTTTAATCCCCATTTTTGAATGATTCCTGATACTTTTTCCGGGCTAACATATGAGCTTGCATTGCTCCTGCTTCCGCCACTTTCTTCTACATTATTATCTAAATTCTGAGAATCCCGATTTTGATTGGAATTGTTCCTGCTCAAATCTGTATTTGGTTGGACATTGTCAGGTGTGGAATTTGTATGTGTGGGCTGAGATAATTGTAAGTTGTCTAAATGACTTTTAATAGATGTCTCTATAGTCTTCCCTAAATAAGAGGTAAGGTTATCCATGAGTTGAGCCTGTTGTTGGCTAACAGTAAACTGTATAAAGTTCATCAACTCTGGTTGAGTACTAAGAGTCATACTGGAATTCGTTGGAGGTTCTGTTAAGATCCTATCCAAATTTCCTCTGAAAGTATTTCTGGTAGACACTCCTCGTCTAGGAGGTGTACCTCGGATCCTGCCTGATCTGGTATTTCTCCTTAATGGGAAAATATCATTATTATCTTGACATTCGCTTACGCCGGATGTGCCAGCTGTTGAAGCATCTAATTCAGCGAACAAGGTGTTATTAGAGTGAGATAAATTCGATTCGTTGCAATCTGCATTGCAAATTGGACATGTTTGTGTGCTTTTTAAGTGGTTTATAATGCACTTTTTATGAAATGTATGCCTGCACGATGTTGTTGCTGACAAAACGGTTGGTGCTAAGATTTCTTTACATATGACACAGCTATTTTCAACGCCTTGTGAAACTTCAACTGCATTACCTGAACTATTCTTCGCTGCCATATTATTGTTGTTAAGATATGTTCACTTCTATCAGAATCTTAGTTGTATCTTTATTTGTTAGTGGATTGTAGCTGGTCTATTGCCTCATGCTTTTATTTACTTGAAAATCGGACAATATACGGACTTATTGAAGTGTAAGTATAATGTATTCCAGAAAAATCAAATTGTAAATAAAGTTGAGTAAAGAAACGTATGGTGATGAGCTCCTGTGGATTCGAAACAGTTCCACTTGGTCGATCAATTCTCTTTCAAATTGAATCGCATGTTCCTAAGTTATACTATCCCTTCCAAATAGATACTCTCAATCCAATATGTTAATTTATTGGAATTAGTTATATTGAGTTTTAACTGTGGATGGATTACTTTAGAGCTTAGTGTGCTATAACAAGTTACGGACTTTTCGAGCTTCACGTCTGATCCAAAAATGTGTAGTACTTGTCGAGCTCCACTCGTTGGGCTTCAAAAATGTGTAGTGTATTTTCTCGAGCCCCCACGTTTGGCGCCAAAAATGTGTAGTGTACGTAGTTCGATAGATTTTTAACTAGTTGGTCTTTTAATAGTGGGTGGTAATTACTAATAAAGAGGACCTTGTACTTCCTTCGCTAGGGATGCGCACTCTTGCTATGCTCGGGTCTAGCTCGCCGTAGGTCGGGGTTCTTTTAGCTTAGGATAGTACGAAACGCCACTACATTTTAATAAGTGCGTCTTACTCATAAACAATATTCAAAACTGGATTATCGATTAACAAAAGAAATGGCTTTATATTGATACTAATGATACACGCCGACACGTGTGAAGATAAGCTACAGATTCTGATAAGTATTGGGAATTTTGGATGTTAATGATTCCCTAAGTCTTTACCCTCCCTACCATGACAATGCTACTTAAAATATCTACATTGTCCCTTGGCCAAGTTCAAAATAACTTTACCACATATTTAAGAAAGTGTTCAACATAAGTACTCGACAAACCATTAAATCTATTTATTCACAATTCATTATTTTTCAATATATCTTCAATCATAATTCCATTTATATAAATTCAGTTTAGTAAACGTTTCCATTAAATCTCTTTTACAAACTAACAATATTTTAATCTACGCATAATTATCCTAGTCATTCTCTAACTCTTCATTTTCGTTATATTCAGTGGGTATAATAAAGTATATAAAAGTAAAGTATAAAGCAAATATATATAAGTAATTGAATATAAAATTAACAATTATAGTTATATAATCTTTAGTCAAATGCAGATATTATTTTAATTAGACGTTCGAGTGGCATTTTGTTAGAATTTTAATATAGGTAATTCATAATAAGGGTTTTAATCATTGTTGTTGTAGTACTCACGACCTTAAATATCCACTCCATGATGTGCGTAAAGTTGGGCCCAAGTTCACGTTGACATTGTCGAGCTGTAGGTCAAACTTTAAAGGTTCTAATTTAAGTTCCTATCCAAATGCCAAAAGTTCCGTCAATCTGGGAGTATTTAATTCATTATTAATCGCAATACAAAAGAAAATCAAGAATCAAAACAAAACACGAAATATAACTGCAGGACTGCAGCGATAAGACCTTAGGAAACCGCTGGCTGCTACGCTGCCTTGCGATAAGACGAAATCACAAAGTTGGACCTCCGTTGGTCATAGAAGATGATCTTCACTGCGTGACGATGATGATGTTCAAATATAATTAAATCTGCTCCGGTCGTCTAAACTTCTGCATAGCTGAATAATCTGGATGAGCTGCAGCCTTTCAATATATTTGGCTGGTTATCATTCGGCAGGTGGCCGGTTGCGTAAATTGCGGTTGGGTCGAATCTCGTTGCCACTTTCACACGAATCGAACACGGAAATTTATTGAAATATCCCAACTCTTGCTTTTATGAGATTGCATATATATAACTAAATTACATTTCCACGTGTATGAAGTTTAAATGGGCAGCGTCAAAAATTGTGAGCGTTCGCCACGACGTTTTATCCGATAATAATCTAAGCTCTGGGGAAGCTGCATGCTGGTAGTCGCTGTTATAGCTTTTCTTTTCCTAACTGTATAATCGTACGATCATATTCTGTCCTGATTGGTCTAAGACAATTCTCTCGCTTTTTGTTTTACACAAAAGCTGCTATAATTTAGGGCGAGGGTGTCTTGAAGAGTTTTTGCAGTGTAAAGTTAAGTTGGTCACTACAAGTCTCGCCCCGAATGAAATACTTATACAATAATCTACTAAAAGAATTAAATGGTTTAACTATTCATCAGCAAAACAGGCAGAAACGTGGACTATTTGACATAATAGGTTCATCTTCTAAATTTCTTTTTGGCACACTTGATAAAAATGATTGATTAACAAAAAAATATATCTAATTGCAGAAAATTAAATTCAACTTTATAAACTAAATGATGTCATAAGTTTTGTGAATGAAGGACTGCAGACTTTTTAATCCAAAATTACTCAATTACGACAAGTTAGAAAGCATTAACAACAAGAATATACTCAAAACATCAAATTGGATCGACCACACAAATAACGTATTATTACTCATTTAACATATCCCTATTAACCAAAAGAAATATTAAACTATTAAAATAATTACCTATTCTGAATAATTAACATAATGGGTATTAGTTAGACTATTCAGATAAACAAAAATAAAGAAAAAAAAGAAGTTAACAATGCATTAAAAATATAAATAATTTGTAATTCTTTACCAATTCCCTCAAGGGAACCTGCGCATCGGCTCATTCTTTGTTCGGGGGGTGGTTGGTGACCTGTGCCTGTACAGATTTTACCTACCACCACGCCTAACCCTTCAGAAGTTTTAAGCAATCCTAGAGGATCTGGCTAACGACGCAAGAGGAGAGCGGAACGTGGTCATCGCGGGGGACTTTAACGTCTGGGGAGAAGAATGGGGTAAGTCCACACGCAAGAGGACGAACCCTCCAGGAAGCTTTCGCGTCGCTGGAAGTAGCTCTCTTAAATACGGGATCGGAGCACACCTTCAGCAGAGCTGGAGCCTGGTCGGTAGTGGTACTCACTTTATGCAGTAGTTCGCTATTCCAGCGCGCACAATGGTCCCTCAGCGATGTATACACGGCTAGTGACCACAAGGCGATAATCTGTGACATTATCAGCAGAAGACGTACCGCAGCCCCACCAACGCAAATGCACTTCAAACCCAAGGACGCTCCAGCGGGACACGTTCCTGAGGGAACTTGGAAATCCTGTCATCGGCGGGAACGCAGCGGACAGCGCAGAGTGTAGCACTCGAGCAGTTGAGACGGCATGTAGAGCCAGCATGAAGGTGTCGAAGAGCCGTCACCGTCATCGGGAGCCAGTCTATTGGTGGACAGGGGAAATCGCAGAGGCACGCAGAAATTGCCTACAGGCAAGACGGCGTCAGCAAAGGGAGCAGGGCCTCCCCAACACCGAGTTCCGGAGGCAAGAATACGCGGAAAACCGTCGGACCCTTAAAAGACTCATCATGCAGTCAAAAAGGAGATGCTTCCTGGAACTATAAGATCAGCGTACAAAATAATCATAAAAAAGATTAGTCAAGCGAAACCCCTGAAAGCCGGAGACGCCGCCCACATGACGGCGATCGTGGAACACCTGTTCCCGGTAGTGCCCTTGGCTCTGCAAGCTGCGGACGCATCTGAACACCGGATGAAATTTGCAAGGTAGCCAGTTGGAATCCCGGACATCGTCATTAAGCTAGGCATGAACGAGCACCCGGAAGCATTCGCAAATGTTTTTAACCAGTGCCTCACGGAAGGCCTTTTCCTAAAGCGCTGGAAAACACAGAAGCTGGTACTGCTTCCCAAGCCAAACGAGCCTCCCGAGAGTCCATCGTCATACAGGCCGATATGCCTGATTGACCACTTGGGCAAAGCTTTCGATCGATGCCTTAGCAGTAGACTGCACGCAGCCATCTTCGCTGCAGGAGACCTTTCACCAATGCAGTTTGGCTCCAGGAAGGCGAGATCTACCGTGGACGCTACGGTGAAGGAGATCGCTTCGAAGGCAGTGCAAGGGACTAGGTGGCAAGGAGGCAGCAAGGAGTACTGTCTAGAGGTGACACTAGACATCCGAAATGCATTCAACTCGAAAAGATGGGACGTCACCATAGGAGCCTTACGGAACCTAGGCGTGCCGGATGCATTAGTGGGCATTCTTAAGTCCTAATTCAGCGGTCGAGTACTAGTCTACGACACAGACGGGGGCACACTGGAGCACAGGGTAACCTGCGGAGTACCACAAGGCTCAGTACTTGGGCCACTACTGTGGAATGTAATGTACGACGGGGTGCTGAGGTTACCACTGCCAGGAAGAACCAAGGTGATCGGCTTCGCCGACGATATTTCCATAGTAGTAGTGGCAAAAACAGTTCGGGAAGCTGCATCTATTTGCACCATAGTGGAGTGGCTCTCATCGGTCGGACCACAAAACGGAGGCCATGCTGATATCCAGCCGTAAGCAGGTTGAGACAGCCACCATCCAAGTCGGTAGAGGCAAAAGAGATCTACGACGAGATAAAGCAGATCGGAGGAGAGTGCAGCACTGCTCACAGACGAGCCATAAAAGCCAACGCCAGAGCTAATAGCTTGGAAAGGTGGCAGCGTCGGTGGCAGCAGTCGACGAAGGGCCGATGGACCCACAGGATAATCCCGGATGTTACCAGACCCTAAGACGTCATGGCGAAGTTAACTTCTGGCTGACCCAGATCCTAAGCGGTCATGGGTGTTTTAGAAGTTACCTAACCAGGTTCGGCCGCGATGATGAACGCAACTGCCCAGAATGCGGCTTCGAGGAAACCGCCGAGCACATTATTTTTAATTGCCGGAGATTCGACCGCGACCGGGAAGGCTTAATGGAGAATTTAGTGGAGCCGTCGACCCAAGGGGAGCGTATGATCTCGGACCAGTGTTTCCGGTGCCAGTTCAGCAATTTCGCTGCGGAGTCCATGAAGCGGTTGCGTGCAGCTGAGAGGGAAAGAGCCGGAAGGATACGTTCAGCGGAATAACACAGAGCGCACCCTGGCCCTGCGAAGCAAAGCCTAGCGGTAGTACCGCAGGGACTCCAGGATCTATCTTGTTCTTTTTATTCCCCAACCAACTTATCCCCCTAACAATTTGACCTACCAATCCAGAACACTAATATTCTTATTCATACCAGCAACGGACCGCTCCTTATAAGCAAAAGTATACCTTCGAAGATTTTGTTCCCAACAGCAAACCAATTTTTACTGCACCCTCTTTCCGAAAATTACGATCTCTTATTAGGAAAAAAAAACTTTTAGCAGAAGCAAAGGCAACAATACCGCAATCAAGAGGTACAACAACAACATACAAATTAGTAGAAGGAATAGCAAGAACAAAGTCATTTTCAAAATGTAAATATGATAACTGACACCATGCTCAGACAACCAGAAAAAATTTCACCCATATTAGAATCAGACCTATACAGATTGGAATATTTGCGCATGCCATTCGGATTAAAAAAACGCACCAGCCACCTTCCAACGGTGCATAAATGACATTTTACGACCACTCTTAAATAAACACTGCCTTGTGCACCTGGACGACATAAAATCAAGCATGAAGACACATTTTTAGGACATGTTCTAACACCAGACGGAATAAAACCAAACCTTGAAAAGATTAAAGCCATTCAGAAATATCCAATTCCCACTTTAAAAAAAGACTGACCGTAAATTCATTCCAAACTTTGCAGACGTAGCCAAACCCATGAATTAATATTGAAAAAAGAACATGAAAATTAATACTACCAACCCAGAATATGACTCAGCATTTAAAAAAATTAAAATACCTGATATCAGAAGATATTGACCATTTGATTGACCATTTTTGCGGTAAAAAGAGTGCGGTGTATATTGACAGTGACGCAGATTTCGGGATCATTTAAGCCGCACATAAACAGACTATTAACTTAAATATACCAGAATCTTGCGTGGCATAATTTTACCAAAATACATATCCACTTATGCAGAATTTAAAGAATTCTTAAGCACTCAAGAAAAAGGTGAAGTTGACAAGTTTACATTTACTAATCAAACCAAACATACCATCAATACAAAGCATAATCTGCCAATTTATTCGAAATTATACAATTACCCACAGGCTTATGAACAAGAGGTCGAAAGCCAATCACAAAATATGCTACATCAGGGTATTATTCGTACCTTACAATAGTCCCATTTGGGTGGTTCCAAAAACAGAAATTCAGTCTATTGACTAACGAAAATTAAACGAAATAACAGTAGGAGACAATCACCCAATCCCAAACATGGACGAAATTTTAGGAAAGCTAGGCAGATGTAATTATTTCATTATTGATTGACCATTTTTGTGGTAAAAAGAGTGCGGTGTATATTGACAGTGACGCAGATTTCGAGATCATAAACAGACTATAAACACTAAATATACCAGAATCTTGCTTGGCATAATTTTACTAAAAAACATATCCACTTATGCAGAATTTAAAGAATTGATCTTAAGCACTCACGAAAAAGATCTACACCCTAGAATACAGAAAACTACATAGCTTTTCGGTGAAACGTTGTATTTCCCCAATAGACAACTAGACAATTACAAAACATAATAAATGAATGCAATATCTGCAATGTTTTCCAATTTGGCCCTCAAACGATGACTGGAGAGTGAGGAAATCGAATTGCAGCTTAACAAAACAAAAACCGGTGCGGCGGACATAGAAAGACTACATAAAACAATTAATGAAAATATTCGCATAATCAAAACGACGAAGAAATTAAATTAAGCAAAATAGAAACAATACTTAACATATACAATCACAAGACCACTGGACCTAGCACGGTCAGAAGGGTCAGCGGAGTCATTGGTCGGTCATAACATCCTACGCCCCAATCGAGCCGACACGGTTGTGAAGCAAAGGAAGGACAACGGGAGAGCGACACCGCGCAGAAAAACGGCGAGAACCAGGAATCTGTCATTAAGGAAATCTGCAATAAAGCTGTTACAACCTAAACCCTGTCTTCTCTCTCTCGGGCAATCACACAAATCATAAATTTGGTGGGACAAACACACAAACTCTCAGAGCCAGCCGTTGCAATTCGTAGCGAGCAAAACTGAAGAAAAATAGTTCGTTACATCTGGCGCCCACCGTGATTGTCCAGGCCAAAAGAACAGAGAATAAGATGGGGAAGTCGTGGCTGTACAGCCTGAAAAAGTATGATTTTCCCGCCATAGCGAGCGCTCTAGGGATCAAGCTGGAGGGCATGGTCGAGGAAATGCGGAAGACGCTGTCCGAGTTCATCGAACAGACGGTAGACGAGCCCAAAATGGTCGCCGTACTGGAGGCTCTACAAAAGGAGTACGGGAAGAGACCGGCCGTAGAGGTCAAAGTCACCGGCGTTGAGGGCCTGGTGAGGAGCTTCGATTTCACCAGCGTAATGGAGGCCAGCGGAGGCAGATCCAAAAGGCAGGAGGGCAGTCATGAACGGCGGGAAAACAGCCGTTCGAGAAGAGAGGGTCGGGAGGCCAGCTGGGATCGTGGGATACCACAAAAGCAAACCCCCAAGATTACGCAAAGGTGGCGAAACAGGTGCGAGAGTGGAGTTTCCGGTACGACGGGCACGAAAAGCCGTTCCTGGAGCAGGTGGAGTGGTCAATGACGTATGGGCTGGACATCAACCAGATCACACGAGCGATGCCAGAGCTGCTGTAGGGCACGGCCTTAAAGTGGTTCATAGCCAACAACAAGTTTTGAGAGACATGGGCAGAGTTCATCCAGAGCTTCCAGGAATTCTTCCTGCCCACAGGCTTCATCAGGCAGAGGAAGCAGCGACATGGCGAATGCTTCAAGGACTACATGGTGGACATGCAGACTCTCATGAGACCCTTGGGGTTGTCGCAGAGAGAGACACGGGAGAGGGTAAAGGAAAACAGTAACCCCAGCCCTGCGCATGTTTGTTCGTCCGTACGAGTGCCGGAACCTGGACGCCCTGATGGCCCTGGCCGACGAGTTCGACGAGAGCTGTACATCCAAAGGGAACGGTTCGAGTTTAAGCGGAGTCACAGGCCTCGCCACCAGTTTTTAAAAAGAAGGTATCATGTACTACACATATTTACGTAAACAGCACCTTTACTATCTATGAAACAGTTTCCTTGTTTCTGGACACTTTTATCTTCCTTACACCAAAGTTAGCTGCTAACATGTATATGTATCCACTACGGTGTTATACTTAGTTCATTTTTAATTTTTACAATATTATATATTTTATTATATATATATACAATTAATATATTTTACAGTGCCGGTGCAATCAATTTACTCAGGAGTTAATTTCCGCCAAATGTGCTGCCCAAAGGACAGAGTGCCAGCAAATGGAAATCGAAGAACTTCGACGACAATTACTCAAACGGGACATTGCCTTAAATGAATACGATTGTCAATACCAACAGCTTATGGTAAGAATATTTTAAATTATAAGCTTTTTAATATATTTATACCAGTTACTCATAGACTAAAAATGATGTACGAGATAAGTAACAGGTAGAAGGAAGTGTTTCCGACCATATAAGGTTCAGTAGCCTATTCGATCTGACCCTGTCCGTCTGTATGAACGTCAGGATCTTAGGAACTATAAAAGCTAGAAATTTAATATTAAGCTTGCAGATTCCAGAGAAGTAGACGCAGCGCAAGTTTTTGTCTACTCTCACTACATTCTATTATTTTTTCCAAATTAAATAGATATGCCAAAAAAGTTGTAAAATACCTAGTGCGCACTTGCTAGAGTAACGGGTATCTGATAGTCGGGGAGCTCGACTATAGCGTTATATTATATGTTGTTATATTTAGTCTCACCTAATTCAGCTATCATTCGATATGGTGGCATTGCGCTGGTAAACTCGCTTATCAGACGCGTTCTTAATTCCTTACAGTGGATATATTCGTTACTAGCAGTCATTTTGCTCGTTCTATTAGAAGGTTTCTAATGGCTGCTTTGATAATTTTACTTTGAGCTTGTGAGGACTCTTAAACAACTTGAAGAAGGGTCAGTGGAGACAGTGGTCGGCAAAGGTGGTCCGGGGAAGGGCCTCAGCTTGACCTAACGGGCGATACACCTCTCCACCATAACATCCTAAGCCCCAAGTCTAAACACGGGACCACTGTCGAGGACGCCGCAGGACAACGAAGGACATCAGGCAGCGCACAGGAACCTGGCACGATCAGAAGGGACGGTGGAGTCATCGGTCGGTCAAGTTGGTCCGGGGAAGAGCCTCAACTTGACCTAACAGGCGATACACCTCCCCACCATAACATCCAAAGCCCCATTCGAACCGACACGGGCAAGCGGTCGTGAGCAAGGGAAGGACGACGAGAGAGCGACGCCGCGCAGACGACGGCGAGGACCTTAGGAATCCAACATTGAATAAGTCTGCAAATAAAGCTGTTCTAACCTAAAACTCTGTCTTCTCTTTGGTCGGACACAAATCATAAATTTGGTGGGACGAACCAAAAAATTCTCTGAGCAAGAACCAAGGAAAATAGTTCGTAACATCTGGCGCCCAACCGTGATTGTCCTGGCCAAAAAAACAGAGAATAAGGAGGGGAAGTCGTGGTTTTACAGCGTGAAGAAGGATGATTTTCCCGCCATAGCGAGCGCTCTAGGGAACAAGCTTAAGGGTTTGGTCGAGGATATGCAGAAGACGCTGTCCGAATTCATCGAGCACACGGTAGACGAGCCCGAAACGGGCGCTATACTGGAGGCTTTACAAAAGGAGTACGGAAGGAGACCGGCCGTAGAGGTAAAAGTCACCGGCATTGAAGGCCTGGTGAGGAGCCTCGACTTCACCAGTTCCTTAAAGTGGTCATTGCCAACAAAAGGTTCTGGAAGACATGGGCAGAGTTCATTCAGAGCTTCCAGGAATTCTTCCTGTCCAGAGGCTTCATGACGAAGCTGGCGGACCAGGTCAGGCAGAGAAAGCAGCGACATGGCGAGTGTTTCAAGGACTGTCCTTTAGTTAAGGCCACAATAGACACCGGAGCCACTGCTAGTTTCATCAGCGAAGAGCTGGCGGACAAGTTGCAGGCGGCGGGAGAGGTCGTACCCACGAGGAGAGAATTGCGGATGGCGGAGGAGCGGTACGAGGAGGTCACATCGCTGATGGAGGTGAATATCGGACTCGGAGAGAGGACCGTACGGATGCAGCTGCTGATCCTCCACACCATAATCGACGCTCTAGTGCTGGAATGGGATTACCTAACGAGAGTGGGAGCAAGGATGGAGTGCGCGGGACTGAGCGTTTCGATACCAGTGGGTCCGGGGGTTCAAAGCCCCTCGTGGAGAGGGTGTCCAAACTCGCGGAGGAGGATGTCGACGACTTTCTAAGGTCGGAGTTGGCCGGTTTAGCAAGAGTGCAAGGGACATTAACAGTAGCGGTGCACAAAATAACAATGAAAGACGATCAACCGGTCAAACAGCGTTACTACCCGAAGATGCAGGTGGAAATCAACGCCAAGGTCGACGAATTTTTACAAAAGGAGCCCATACAGCTCACCAATAGTGATGGTGAAAAAGAAGACGGGTCAATGGAGGTTGTGTGTGGATTTTCGCCAGATAAACGCAAGGTTCGTGAAGGACGCGTACCTAATGCCAATGATAAACTACATACTGGACTAATAAAGAGAGGCGAAGTACAGCCAGGAGGCAGCCTGGACTTGAAGGACGGATACTGGCAGATTCAGTTGAAAGCGGGAAGTATACGGCATTTACGGTGCGGGGAAATGGCCTGTTTCAGTGGAAAGTAATGCCATTCGGACTGCACTCCGCGTCGGCAACGTTCCAGCGGGCGTTGGACCATGTGATAGGACCCGAGATGATGCCGCATGCCTTCGCATATCAGGACGATATCGTAGTGATCAGACGGACACTACATATGCAAATGCGCAACTCGAAGGAAGTTTTCCGGAAGCTGCGGGCGGAGAACCTGAAAGTAAATGCTGATAAGTGCAAATTCTTCAGGAAGGAGCTGCAATATTTGGGTCACCGCGTGACGGATCAAGCTATTGGAACGGACTCGGGAAAGGTAGAGGCAATAGCGCAGCTGAAGCCCCCAGGAAACGTGAAGGAGCTGAGGCAGTACCTGGTAGTGGCGTTGGTACAGACGTTTTGTACCCGATTTTACCCGACTTAATGCGCTCCTCAAGAATCAGGCAAGGTGGGAGTGGACGGACGCTCACCAAAAAGCATAAGCTTTTCATAGTCGTCAGCGACTATGGGCTTGGCGCTAAACATGAAATGAAAAATTTTTAAAAGTTTGGGCGTAAGAGTTTTGAGCAGTTCGTGGGCGTTAGAGTGAGCGTGTCAAAAAAAAAATCAAATTTTTCAAAAGTTGGGCCGTGACAGTTTTGCGCGGTTTGTGGGCGTAAGAGTGGCAACATTTGGAAACAAACTTGCGCTGCTTCTATGTCACAGGAATATACTTTTCGTTAAAAAGTATGTAACAGGCAGAAGGAAACGTTTCCGACCATATAAAGGATATATATTCTTCATCAGGATCAATAGCCGAGTCGATTTGGCCATGTCCGTCTGTCCGTATGAACGCCTCGATGTCAGGAACTACAAAAGCTAGAATGTTGAGACTAAGCAGAGACATACACGCATCGCAAATGATGCTACGCCCACTCTAACGCCCGCAGCCCGCACAAACTGTTACGCCCACACATTGGAAAAATGTGATATTTTTTCATTTGGAATATATCTTGTAAATTTCTATCGATTTGCCGAAAATCGTTTTGCCACGCCAAATCCACCGCCCAAAAGTGCCACGCCCACACATTTGAAATATGTTTTGATATTTTTATACTCGTTACTCGTAGACTCGTAGAGATACTAAATTCGTTAAAAAGTATGTAACAGGCAGACAGAAACGTTTCCGACCATATAATGTATATAGTAGCATATGTACCATAGTATAACACTTTGTCACAGACACACACCACACACACACAGTACATATGTACCACTAGATCACACCCACCTAATCCATTTGCCCCAACACATAAGTCAGATCCCAAGCTCTTGGCGACAATAACAATTTCGGCCGCGTTAACATAAACAATTGATTCATAGACATAAACATCCGCCGATGCCGAAATTCGTTATTCCCACTAAGCAACCAAATAGCTTACGCAGCACAAATCCTGGTAATTTTCCATGCGCAACTCTCTTAAAGAGCGCAACCCATTTGAATAAAGAGGAGAGCCTTCAAGCTCATATAAACAAAGTCGACCAAGGGTTTGCTAAGCGTTCAACTCACACTCCAGATTTAGTTCTAATTCATCCACTATACCATTAAGACGTGAATTGACTCCGATTCTTGAAATAAAAACTTATATTTTTTCAAAACTTGCAACCGCGAACTCGTTATTGGCGCAGTCGGTGATCCTAAACTTATAGTGACCAACAAAGAACCTTCGTGTGTGATTTAACTTCAACTTTGTGGATAATCAGTGCTACAAGAAGTAACTATCCGCCAGTCATACAGTGCTTAATAATTAAAACCGCTTCAACTTGGTAGCCCACTATAATAGTGTGACCGCTACTAGAAGAAAAAAAATTATTACATAAGTGCTGCAAAGACAAGACCACTAAAGGGTAACTGAAGCCCCAGGTTTTGCATATCAACCAAGGACAGTGTGTAGCCCGCAAAACAAAAAGCGTGACCGCTACGAGGAGTGAAAAATAAAATAAAATCAACAACAACAAAAACAAGAGAAACAACAATGGCACTACCACAACAACAAGTGCAATCGAAATGCAAATTGGAGGCGACGCCCACGAGTATCCCAGCTCAGTGCAGCTAATACATGGCCGGAATTGAAGGAAGCCCTAATCGCCGAGTTCAAGACCCAGACACCATTTGAAGAGCTTTTGAGACGACTATATAACACCCAATTCAATGGATCAGTTCGTAAGTTCATAGAAGAGCTTGAAGCAAAATGCTTTGTAATAACAAATAAGCTAGCTTTAGAAAATAATGATCTTCATAATCACATTTATACAAACGCAATGAACAATACAGTAAAAAGTGTAATTATTAAAAAACTCCCAGATAGACTATACATGCAATTAGCCAGATTTGATATAACAACAGTCAGTAAATTAAAGCAAATTGTACAGCAGGAGGGTTGTTATGACAGTACATGGTCCGATCACCCAAAATCCCAAAATACTCAAAATACCCAAAATAAAAATCAGTACAGCCCAAACTATAACAACACTTCAAATAATCAAAATAGAAATCAAAATTATAATCAAACATCAATTAGCCAAAATAAAAATCAATATATGAACAAAAACAATAACAGCCATGACCAGCCTTTTGAATACCTATTCCAAGAATTTAAGCAAAAACTCAACCAAGCACAGACACAAAATCCTTTAAATTATTCCAACAACTATCAACAAAATCCAGTTTCTTCATCCGCTCCGAATCCGGCAACAAAAAGGCAAAGACCTAGTACCAGCGGCCTTTCAAAAATGGATACGTCCGAAAATTTTCAGCTTTGCCCTACTAAACAAGTTTTTTATATTCATAATTTTTCCGAAAATTACGATATGATATTAGGTACAGGGTTCCTAGAAGACGCCAACGCCCAAATAAACTTTGGCAAAAGAAGTGTAGTTTTAAACAACAGTTTCTTAATGGACTACCTACCAGAACGAGAAGGTAGCCTAGAAGACAACCCCGACTATTTGAATGTTTTACAGCCATCATTATCCACTGATGATGAAGCCACAAATTATGCAATAGGAAACGAGATAAGGGAATCAAATGAATTCAGGCTTGACCATCTAAATAAAGAAGAGTCAAGTGCCCTTACTAAAATTCTTCAAGAATTTAGGGACATACAATACAGAGAAGGTGAAAATTTGACCTTCACAAGTACTGTAAAGCATGTCATCAAAACTAAACATGAAGACCCAATCTATAGGAAACCTTATAAATACCCCCAGGCCTACGACAAAGAAGTCGCGGTACAAATCAAAGAAATGATTCAACAAGGCATTGTTCGAAAATCGAACTCACCCTACTGTTCTCCTATCTGGATAATACCGAAAAAAAGCGATGCTTCTGGTAAAACAAAGTTCAGGATAGTAATCGACTATCGCAAACTAAACGAAATTACTATTGATGATAAATACCCAATTCCTGTCATGGATGAAATACTAGATAAGCTAGGTAGGTCTCAATATTTCACTACCATAGATTTAGCAAAAGGTTTTCACCAGATCCAAATGGATGAAAGCTCGATTCAAAAAACAGCTTTTTCCACAAAAAATGGACATTACGAGTACACTCGAATGCCGTTTGGATTGAAGAACGCACCTGCAACATTTCAACGTTGTATTAACAATCTATTAGAAGACCTAATTTACAAAGATTGTTTAGTTTACATGGACGATATAATAGTTTTTTCCACTTCCTTGGAAGAACACTTGTTATCTCTACGTAAAGTATTTGCTAAATTACAAGAAGCTAATCTAAAGTTACAACTTGACAAATGTGAATTTATGAAAAGAGAAACAGAGTTCTTAGGACACATTGTAACTACGGAAGGCATAAAGCCCAACCCAAATAAAATATAAGCCATACAGAAATTCCCATTACCTAAAACTAATAAAGAAATAAAATCATTTTTAGGACTTTGCGGTTTCTACCGTAATTTTATCCCTAACTTTGCAAAAATTGCTAAACCCATAACACAAAAACTAAAAAAAGGGTCCGTTATAAATTCTAAAGATACCGAGTATATATCAGCCTTCTAAAAATTAAAATTTTTAATTATGTCCGAACCAATATTAATTTACCCAAATTTCGAAAAAACATTCTCATTAATGCCGCTCTAGGTGCTGTATTATCACAGGACCCGTTTGTTACGCTAGCCGCACTCTCAATGAACATGAACTTAATTATTCAGCAATAGAAAAAGAACTTTTAGCTATTGTCTGGGCCACTAAATACTTCAGGTCCTATCTTTTTGGTCGAAAATTTCAGATCCTTAGTGATCATCAACCTTTAGTTTGGCTCGATAATATCAAGGAACCAAACATGAAACTCCAAAGATGGAAAATCAAACTAAATGAGTTTGATTACCATATAAAATATGTACCAGGAAAAGAAAACCATGTCGCCGACGCACTTTCACGTGTAAAAATAGAAAACTTCAACGGCGAATCTCCCACTTCAGCTGCTACATAGTAGCCATGAAGATAACCAAAATTAAATTTCCTTTACGGAAAGTCCAATAAACTACTATAATAGACAAATAGAATTTGTCAAAGACGACAATAACAATACAGAAATTAGAAAATATTTTCATAAAACAAAACTAAAAATCCATTATAAAGAAATGACAAGCGCATATGCAAAAGAATTAATAAAAGAATATTTGTGTACAAATAATAGCGTAATTTATTTTCATAATGAAATAGATTTCCTTACAATTCAAAACGCCTTCTTAGAAATTGTCAGTCCGAACAACATAACTAAAGTTATGAGAGCAACCAGTAAATTAATAGATATTGAAACATATTCAGAATTTAAAGAAGTAATAATAAAAACCCACAGAGAACTCTTACATCCAGGTATAGAAAAACAAACCAAAATTTTTAAAGAAAAATATTACTACCCAGACTATCAAAAGTTAATACAGAACATTATCAACGAATGTGAAGTATATAACATGTGCAAAACAGAACATAGAGACACTAAATTAAATTACGAGTTAACGCAAGAAATTTTTAATCCTAGAGAAAAATATGTTATCGATTTTTATTTAATCGATAATAAAACATTCCTGTCATGTATTGACGTTTATTCCAAGTATGCCGCCTTAATTGAAGTCAGCTCTAGGGATTGGCTCGAAGCAAAAAGAGCTCTACTTAAAATTTTTAATGAAATGGGAAAACCGTCCGAAATAAAAGCCGATAAAGACTCAGCATTTATGTGTGCTGCATTACATTTATGGCTAAAGTCCGAAAATGTTCACATTAACGTCACAACAAGTAAAAATGGAATTTCTGACATTGAGAGATTTCATAAAACTGTCAACGAAAAGTTAAGAATTATAAGCACTGAGTCTGACCCAGAGAATAAAATAACAAAATTTGAAACCCTTCTCTATGTTTATAACCATAAAATTAAACATAATACAACAGCTAAAACACCAGCAGATATTTTTATATATGCAGGAACACCTGCACATGACACCCAGCAAGAGAAAATTAATAAAATAAATAAATTAAACGAAAATAGACATAGTTATGAAGTAGATACCAGATATAGACAAGCACCATTAGAAAAATCAAAGACAACAAACCCATATAAAAAGACAGGAGAAATTACACAGATTGACGAAAAACATTATGAAGAGAAAAACAGAGGCAGGAAAATAACCCACTATAAATCAAAATATAAAAAGAAAAAGAAAATTAATGAAACTAAATATAACAATAATTCCAGCACAACCCAAAACGACCAAGGCAGTCCAACATAATTACACAATTTTGATGATCCTTTAATATTTTCTATTATGTTTTATCCGACATGTCCAAGGACAAAATCTTGAAGTTAACCCAATTCATGCCAAAAATGGCTACCTTATATTTAATACTGGATCAATAAGTTTACCAATCAATTACGAGTATCACTACTTATCTGTAAATATTACAAAAATAGAAAAAACATATGATAACTTAGTAAAACAATCAGAAGAATATGAAACTTTATCCCAAGTTCAATATTTAGCAGAGAAATTAAAAAGAGAAATGAATGGCATTAGAATAGCAAACGCGGCTTAGCTAATTTTATGGGCACAATTTATAAATACCTTTTTGGAACCTTAGATCAAGCAGATAAAGAAGAGCTAGAATATAAAATTCAAAATTTGTCCGAAAACATCGTCCAAGCTAATGAACTCACCGAAGTCATAAAAACAGTAAATGAAGGCATAACATTAATAAACTTATTAAGTGCATTACATGAAAGCGATCAAAGATTAAACATTTTATTATTTAATTTACAACAGTTTACTGAGTATGTAGAAGATATTGAACTTGGAATGCAGTTAACAAGACTTGGCATTTTTAATCCTAAATTACTAAAACATGATTATCTAACAAATATAAACTCAGAAAACCTTCTACATATTAAAACTTCCACTTGGCTGAAAACGGATACAAATTAAATTCTAATATTTTCCCATATTCCAAAAGAAATAATTAAAAACCCAAATCTTTACAATAATTCCATATCCAGATAGTAATCAAAACATTTTAATAGAAAATGTACAAAATAAATTTTATGTTCAAAATAATCAAACTTATTTGGCATCTTCAAAAACTTTAATAATAAACAAATGCTTAACGGGCATACTTAACCAATTTAATACAGAAGGCAGATTGTAAAAACTCAAAAAGAATTTAAAATCAATTATGTCGAACCTAATATAATATTAATTTGGAACTTACCAAAAACCATACTTAACCAAAATTGCATAAATAGAGATATAATAATAGAGGGAGACAACATAATAAAAGCTTTTAACTGTTCCATACAAATCGAAGTCATCTCAATATCAAACACTATGTTAGATTACACACAAACGATTTATGTCAACAACAATATCACTAAATTAAAAGCCCTTTCTTATATACAAGCTAAAGATATTTTTGAAATCCATAATAATGCAAATAATAAATTTCAAATAAATACATTTACTATTTTAATAGTTTTAGTTGTCATAATAATATTCTATTATATCTACAAATATAAGAATATACCTAAGAAAATTATAATCAAATTCAAAAGACAAGTACCCACTCCTATTGAAACAAATATTATAAACAATGATGTAACAGAAATAGAAAATAATGTAAATCCTGTCTTGTATCCTAAATTATCCGCCTGAGGACAGGCTAATTTCTTAAGGATGGGGAAGTAGCATATGTATAACACTTTGTCACACACACACACCACACACACACAGTACATATGTACCACTTGATCACACCCACCCAATCCATTTGCCCCAACACATAAGTCAAATCCCAAGCTTGTAGTGACCAACGTAACTTTACACTGCAACAACTCTTCAAGACACCCTCGCCCTAAATTATAGCAGCTTTTGTGTAAAACAAAAAGCGAGAGAATTGTCTTAGACCAATCAGGACAGAATATGATCGTACGATTATACAGTTAGGGAAAGAAAAGCTATAACAACGACCACCAGCATGCAGCTTCCCAGAGCTTAAATCATTATCGGATTAAACTTCGTGGCGAACGCTCACAATTTTTGACGCTGCCCATTTAAACTTCACATTCACTTGGAAATATAATTTAGTTATATATATCCAATCTCATAAAAACAAGAGTTGGGATATTTCAATAAATTTCCGTGTGCGATTTGTGTGAAAGTGGCAACGAGATTCGACCCCAAGGCGTAAGGAAGGCCAGGCCTATATAAGAGCATTTGGTTGCTCTACAGCCGACTACCCCCCGTCTCGTCGACCCCGCATCAGCTCATGGTTTAAACCCTGTTCGCTCCCAGAAGAGGCCACGAGGCGACATAACCTTCAGCCAACAAGTTACGCAACCGGCCACCTGCCGAATGATAACTGGCCAAATATATTGGAAGGCTAGAGTTCATCCAGATTATTCAGCTATGCAGAAGTTTAGACGACCGGAGCAGATTTAATTATATTTGAACATCATCATCGTAACGCAGTGAAGATCATCTCCTATGACCAACGGAGGTCTAACTTTGTGATTTCGTCTTATCGCAACGCAGTGTAGCAGCCAGCGGTTTCCTAAGGTCTTATCGCTGCAGTACTGCAGTTATATTTCGTGTTTTGTTTTGATTCTTGATCTTCTTTTGTATTGCGATTAATAATTAATTAAATGCTCGCAGATTGACGGAACTTTTGGCATTTGAATAGGAATTTAACTTAGAACCTTTAAAGTTTGACCTACAGCTCGACAATGTCAACGTGAACTTGGGCCCAACTTTACGCACATCATGGAGTGGATATTTAAGGTCGTGAGTACTACAACAACAATGATAAAAATCTTATTATAAATCACCTATAATTAAATTCTAACAAAATGCCACTCGAACGTCTAATTAAAATAATATCTGCATTTGACTAAAGATTATGTAACTACATTTGTTAATTTTATATTCAATTACTTTTTATTTCAATTACTTATATATATTTGCTTTATACTTTACTTTTATATACTTTATTTTACTTACTAAATATAAACGAAAATGAAGAGTTAGAGAATGATTAGGATAATTATGCGTAGATTAAAAATTGTTAGTTTGTAAAAGAGATTTAATGGAACCGTTTACTAAACTGAATTTATATAAATGGAATTATGATTGAAGATATATTGAAAAATAATGAATTGTGAATAAATAAATTTAATTGTTTGTCGAGTACTTATGTTAAACACTTTCTTAGATATGTGGTAGAGTTATTTTGAACTTGGCCAAGGGACAATGTAAATATTTTAAGTAGTATTGTCATGGTAGGGAGGGTAAAGACTTAGGGAATTATTAACATCCAAAATTCCCAATACTTATCAGAATCTGTAGCTTATCTTCACACGTGTCGGGGTGTATCATTAGTATCAATATAAAGCCATTTCTTTTGTTAATCGATAATCCAGTTTTGAATATTGTTTATGAGTAAGACGCACTTATTAAAATGTAGTAGCGTTTCGTACTATCCTAAGCTAAAAGAACCCCGACCTACGGCGAGCTAGACCCGAGCATAGCAAGAGTGCGCATCCCTAGCGAAGGAAGTACAAGGTCCTTTTTATTAGTAATTACCACCCACTATTAAAAGACCCACTAGTTAAAAATCTATCGAACTACGTACACTACACATTTTTGGCGCCCAACGTGGGGCACGACAAGTACTATACATTTTTGAAGCCAATGCGTGGAGCACGACAAGTACTACACATTTTTGACTCAGACGTGAAGCTCGAAAGTCCATAACTTGTTATAGCACACTAAGCTCTAAAGTAATCCATCCACAGTTAAAACACAATATAACTAATTCCAATAAATTAACATATTGGATTGAGAGCATCTATTTGGAAGGGATAGTAAAACTTAGGAACATGCGATTCAATTTGCAAGAGAATTGATCGACCAAGTGGAACTGTTTCGAATCCACAGAAGCTCATCAACATACGTTTCTTTACTCAACTTTATTTACAATTGATTTTTTTGGAATACATTATACTTACACTTCAATAAGTCTGTATATTGTCCGATTTTCAAGTAAATAAAAGCATGAGGCAATAGACCAGCTACAATCCACTAACAAATAGAGATACAACTAAGATTCTGATAGAAGTGATCGACATAAAGAAAGACAAACCAAATAATTACAACATATCTTAACAACAATAATATGGCAGCGAAGAATAGTTCAGGTAATGCAGTTGAAGTTTCACAAGGCGTTGAAAATAGCTGTGTCATATGTAAAGAAATCTTAGCACCAACCGTTTTGTCAGCAACAACATCGTGCAGGCATACATTTCATAAAAAGTGCATTTTTTTACCACTTAAAAAGCACACAAACATGTCCAATTTGCAATGCAGATTGCAACGAATCGAATTTATCTCACTCTAATAACACCTTGTTCGCTGAATTAGATGCTGCAACAGCTGGCACATCCGGCGTAAGCGAATGTCAAGATAATAATGATATTTTCCCATTAAGGAGAAATACCAGATCAGGCAGGATCCGAGGTACACCTCCTAGACGAGGAGTGTCTACCAGAAATACTAACAGAGGAAATTTGGATAGGATCTTAACAGAACCTCCAACGAATTCCAGTATGGCTCTTAGTACTCAACCAGAGTTGATGAACTTTATACAGTTTACTGTTAGCCAACAACAGGCTCAACTCATGGATAACCTTACCTCTTATTTAGGGAAGACTATAGAGACATCTATTAAAAGTCATTTAGACAACTTACAATTATCTCAGCCCACACATACAATTTCCACACCTGACAATGTCCAACCAAATACAGATTTGAGCAGGAACAATTCCAATCAAAATCGGTATTCTCAAAATTTAGACAATAATGTAGAAGAAAGAGGCGGAAACAGGAGCAATGCAAGCTCATATGTTAGCCCGGAAAAAGTATCAGGAATCATTCAAAAATGGGGATTAAAGTTCGATGGTAGCAAAACAAGCATCAGGATAGATGAATTCATTTACAGGATATGCTCACTCACCAAACAAAATCTAGGTAATGATTATAGACTTTTATGTGACCATTTGTACCTTCTGTTTGCAGGAAAAGCAAGCGATTGGTATTGGAAGTTTCATCGAAACAATCCAAATTTCGATTGGAACACATTTTGTGGCGAATTTAGGAAGAGATTCGAAGATATAGAGACAGATTATGATATTTGGGAGGGAATCCGAAAACGCAAGCAAGGAGAAAATGAAGCATTTGAAGATTTCCAGGAAACCATGGAACGGTTGATTGACAGACTGCAAAATGGAGTTTCCGAAACACAATTAGTTGAGTTATTGGTTAGAAATTCGAAGCCTAGCTTACATCATGAGTTGTTGCATCTTAAAATCCCAAACAGAACACAACTCCGATACGAAGTGCGCAGGCATGAACAGTTTTATAACAATCTCAGGACGTTTAAGCCGAAACCTTATCGCTCCTGCGTGGCAGAACTAACCACCGAAGAAGAGGAAAAGAATAATATATTGTTACGGTTGCGGACTTAAAGAAAAGTACAAGCCGACTTGTCCAAAATGTAATCCGGGAAACCGACAAAAGGATGTTTCTCTGAGCAACAAGATACATCCGTAGATTCAGAAGTTGCTAAGTCAAAGTCAACCACTGAAGCCCGAGAATTTCAGGAGATAGAACCTTTAGGTCAGCCTGATATTCATTTTTCTTTTATACCCTTACACATAAGAATTCAAAATTACAATAATAAGCGTAGAGAAATATTTAGTAAAGTAGATAGTATAGGGACTCATTTAAAACCCAGACGATCTACTAGCCGATTGAGAGAATTTTGGAAGAAGGTTCGTCGTGACCGACAGAAACTTATTTCCGCTATAGTACTTAGCTCTGACCAAAGACTCTATACGGATATCAATATAGAGGGCCAAGCTTACAAGGCTTTATTAGATTCTGGAGCAACAATAAGTTGTGTAGGCGGATTAGCTGCTCAGAACTTCCTTAAACACAACAACGTAAAAAAATGTTCTGGCGAAATTCGCGCTGCGAACGGAACAAAAAGCAAAGTAGTGTCAAAACTTCCATTAAGTATGGAGATACGATAGACAATCTTGAATTATTTATAATACCAGAACTTCAACAGGATGTATATTTAGGCATTGATTTTTGGCAAAAGTTCGGATTATTAAATAAAATTACGAGCAATCCGACCATTGCTGAATTAGACATCGGTACTTTGGATGATGATGAAGATTCTCCAAAATATCATGAGCTGAACGAAGGAGAAAGACTTCGGCTGGAGACAGTAATAAAAACTTTTCCATCCTTTGCTTCCGAAGGTTTAGGTCGTACTACCTTGTCCACACATAGCATTGATGTAGGAAATGCGAGTCCTGTTCAACAACGGCATTGGCCAGTTTCACCTGCTATTGAAAAGCTGATGCTCGCTGAAGTGGATAACATGCTAGCCTTAGATGTTATCGAAGAGTCAACTAGCGCTTGGAGCAGTAATTGAGTGTTAGTAAAGAAAGGAGACAAGTACCGTCTATGTCTTGATTCTAGAGAGGTAAACAAGGTTACTCAGCGAGACGCATATCCTCTACCTCATATAGACGGCATCTTAAGCCGGTTACCACCAGCTAAATTCATAAGTGGTACCGACATGAAGCATGCGTATTGGCAGATACCGCTCGACGAAAATTCTAAGCAATACACTGCGTTTACAATACCGAATAGACCGCTATATCAGTATAAAATGATGCCCTTTGGTCTATGTAACGCGGCCCAAACTCTTTGTCGTCTTATGTATCGAGTCATTCCAGCTCATCTTAGAAATAGAGTATTTGTTTATCTTGACGACTTATTAGTTTTGTCTGAGGATTTTGAATCCCATATGCTTTTACTACAGGAGATAGCTTTATGCTTACGTAAAGCAAATCTCACTATCAATGTCAGCAAATCTAAATTTGAAGGAGATCATATATCTCGGTTTTTTAATTGGGAATGGACAAATAAGAACCAATCCAGATAAAGTTAAAGCGATAGTAGAATTTCCACCACCAACTTCGATTAAGCAGTTACGTAGATTTCTAGGATTAGCGGGATGGTACCAACGGTTCGTAGAAAACTTTGCCACTATTAGTTTTCCTTTAACGGAACTTCTTAAAAAAAAGAATACGCTTGAATGGAACGAAGAGGCTCAAACCGCTTTTGAAAACTTGAAATCATGTCTTACTGCTTCATCAATTCTCATAACACCAGATTTTTCTAAGCAATTCATTTTGTTGTGTGACGCCAGTTCTTTTGGTGTTGGTTGCATACTGGCTCAGGAACGAGATGGAGTAGAACTTCCGATTTCGTATATGTCCGAAAAATTGTCCAAAGCACAACGTAACTATTCAGTTTCCGAATTAGAATGTCTTGCCGTTATAAAAGGAATTAAAAAATTCCGCGCATATATTGAAAGACAGGATTTCTTAGTCATAACAGACCATGCAGCCCTTCAATGGCTAATGCGGCAGAAGGATTTATCAGGAAGGTTAGCTCGATGGTCAATGAAGTTGAGAGCGTTTACGTTCACTATAAAACATCGTAGCGGTTCTCAGAACGTCGTTGCAGACACCTTATCCAGACAGAACGACCCAGCCATCGATGAATTTTGTCAAAATGGACCCATAGTTGACGTAGATTCCCCACATTTCAAATCCACTGAATACTTGGACTTAATAAAGACTTAATACAAATCAGGGACGGATATATTTACAAAAGGACTACTTTTGTATCAGATGATATAAAGCAAGAAATTCCATGGAAACTATGGATACCTTCAGCTTTAGTACCCGATATATTGTTTCAGGCTCATGATGCACCAAGTTCATCTCATTGTGGCATGAGTAAAACTGTAGAAAAACTAAAAAGATATTTGTTTTGGCCTTGCATGGTTACGCAAATACGCAACTATATATCTAATTGTGTAATTTGTCGTACCACGAAAAGTCCAAACACTGTTCTAAAACCGCCAATGGGTAAACCGTTAACCTCAGACAGGCCATTCCAAAAATTATATATTGACCTCTTAGGCCCATACCCTCGCACAAAAAAAGGTCACATAGGTTTGTTGATTGTCGTTGACCATAACACCCGTTTCCACTTTTTGTTACCTCTTAAGAAGTTCACCGCTCCTAAAATCTGTGACTACTTAAAGGGGGCTATATTCTATACGTTTGGCGTCCCAGAAGTAATACTTTCTGATAATGGAAGTCAGTTTAAGTCAAGCTATATCCAAGCTTTCCTTACTAGTTTTGGCGTACAGCAATACTTACAGCCATATATTCTCCACAGGCGAACGCGAGTGAAAGACTTAACAGATCGGTGTTAGCCGCTGTAAGAGCTTATATAGGGAAAGATCACACAAATTGGGATGACAACTTAGACGCTATTAGCGGATCTTTAAGAGCGTCGTTACATAGAAGCACAGGTTCGGCACCTTACTTTCTGAAATTTGGACAAAATATGATCCTTAACGGCAAGGACTATAGTCTCCTGCGTACGCTAAATATGTTAGCGGACGACACTCGGTTATCTAAACCGGAGGCTTTAGAACTGCAGAGACGGCAAGCTAAACTGAACCTAAACCGATCCCATGAAGAAAACGCGAATAGATACAACCAACGCACTCGGCAGATCAAATTTAAAAACGGCGATTTCGTTTATGCTAGAAACTTTACACAAAGTAATGCCGTAAAGAAATTCAGTAGTAAATTGGCACCCGTATTTATACCAGCTAAAGTTTATAAGAAACGTAGCTCGTACTACTATGAATTAGAGGATGAGAGAGGAAAGAAATTAGGAGTATTCCATTTGAAGGATATACAAGCTAGAAAACAAGGAGTTTCTTCAGATAAGGCTTCCTTGAAATAGTGCCGTTACCCTTATCTGTGGTGTAGTGACCAACGTAACTTTACACTGCAACAACTCTTCAAGACACCCTCGCCCTAAATTATAGCAGCTTTTGTGTAAAACAAAAAGCGAGAGAATTGTCTTAGACCAATCAGGACAGAATATGATCGTACGATTATACAGTTAGGGAAAGAAAAGCTATAACAGCGACCACCAGCATGCAGCTTCCCAGAGCTTAAATCATTATCGGATTAAACTTCGTGGCGAACGCTCACAATTTTTGACGCTGCTTCTTGATCTTCTTTTGTATTGCGATTAATAATGAATTAAATACTCGCAGATTGACGGAACTTTTGGCATTTGAATAGGAATTTAACTTAGAACCTTTAAAGTTTGACCTACCTATAATTAAACCTATAATTAAATTCTAACAAAATGCCACTCGAACGTCTAATTAAAATAATATCTGCATTTGACTAAAGATTATGTAACTATATTTGTTAATTTTATATTCAATTACTTATATATATTTGCTTTATACTTTACTTTTATATACTTTATTTTACTTACTAAATATAAATGAAAATGAAGAGTTAGAGAATGACTAGGATAATTATGCGTAGATTAAAAATTGTTAGTTTGTAAAAGAGATTTAATGGAACCGTTTACTAAACTGAATTTATATAAATGGAATTATGATTGAAGATATATTGAAAAATAATGAATTGTGAATAAATAGATTTAATGGTTTGTCGAGTACTTATGTTGAACACTTTCTTAAATATGTGGTAGAGTTATTTTGAACTTGGCCAAGGGACAATGTAAATATTTTAAGTAGCATTGTCATGGTAGGGAGGGTAAAGACTTAGGGAATTATTAACATCCAAAATTCCCAATACTTATCAGAATCTGTAGCTTATCTTCACACGTGTCGGCGTGTATCATTAGTATCAATATAAAGTCATTTCTTTTTTTAATCGATAATCCAGTTTTGAATATTGTTTTACTCATAAACACTTATTAAAATGTAGTAGCGTTTCGTACTATCCTAAGCTAAAAGAACCCCGACCTACGGCGAGCTAGACCCGAGCATAGCAAGAGTGCGCATCCCTAGCGAAGGAAGTACAAGGTCCTCTTTATTAGTAATTACCACCCACTATTAAAAGACCCACTAGTTAAAAATCTATCGAACTACGTACACTACAAGCTCTTGGCGACAATAACAATTTCGGCCGCGTTAACATAAACAATTGATTCATAGACATAAACATCCGTTCAACTCACACTCCAGATTTAGTTCTAATTCATCCGCTATACCATTAAGACGTGAATTGACTCCGATTCAAAGTTGTATTATTATCTTGAAATAAAAACTTATATTTTTTTCAAAACTTGCAACCGCGAACTCGTTATTATATATATTTTTGATCAGGATCAATAGCCGAGTCGATCTGGTCATGTCCGTCTGTCCGTCCGTCACAAACACCCACAAACCGCTCACACTAAAAAAATTTTTAAGTTATTTATCGATTTATTATTTTTTTCCCCAATTTCTAGCGATATTCCAGGTAAATTATAAATTTCTAGCTGAGTAACGGGTATCTGATAGTCGGGGAACTCGACTACAGCATTTTAACTTGTTTTTGTATTAAAATGATTTCATTTTTATTGAGATCCCCAATGTGAAACTGATTTTACAAATTATAACTGCGGCGTTTTTCGACGACAGTGAAGCGTGCGAATGGGCTTTGATCAAAAGATTTCGATCTGTTAAAATAATTTAGATTGGTCAACGTTTTTACGCTAATGAATGGGTTCACAGGCGGGTCTCTTTTCGAAAATTTTGAAAGAAATGAAACGACGATTTATGTATGTAGCGATTTCAAATGACTATGTTGTATTACATTCTTGGTTCGAGATAGGTTTGGCATCGATACTCATATGCATGAGTTACGAAAGCGAATGTAATGAGCGATATAATTGCATAGCGAACGGCAGAACTCTACGCCAAAGGTGCAAGCGCGAGAGTACAAGAGCGAGGAAGAGAGCGAATAAGGAGCGAGCTTAGATGGTCTCGCAACTTCTCTGCAGAGATACCAACCAGCCGACTATCTTCTCGAAGCAGACCATCATGGTCAACGAATGTTGAAAGTGAGCCAATTCCAATACTGGCTTCTCCGTTTATGTCGTAGGTGGACACAAAGAAAGGACGATCAATAGGCTTTCATATTGGGTGGAACAGCCATGACAGTAGATTCTAACTCCGTGACACGTGAGCGACTCCTTCCTCCAGAAACAATCCAGCCTAAGTGAGTCTAATGACTCACTTAGTTTTTGGATTGTCTTATACAATCCCGTAAGATGCTCGAACTGACCAATGCACAACAGTTCGTATAAAGGGCTGGTGCCACTCAATAATCAGAACAGACCATTTGAACAGGGATGAGCTCGGAGAGCTTCGCAGAATTTTTAGGAAGTATCCAGGTTTATTCGACAAAGAAGGGAACAAATTGCCTTTTACAAACGCGCCTTTTACAAATACGCGTTTAAGGAAAGACAAGAGGTGAGAAGACAGTTGGAGAAGCTATCAGACCAGTATATGGCTATGTCTAGCCATTCACCGTGGAGTGCTCTAGTCACGCTGGTGCCTCAAAAGACGGATGCCTCGGGGGAAAGATCATGGCGAATGGTGGTGGACTATAGGAAGTTGAATGAGAAGGTGATAAATGATAGATACCCACTATCTATAATAAATGACATAATGGATAACCTAGGTAGAGCTAAGTACTTCTCGACGTTGGTCTTGGCAAGCGGATATCATCAGATTGAGGTTCAAGAGGTTTCGGGCAGTCCGAGAACGGCTTTCTCCGCAGAGGGAGGTCATTTCGAGTATGTCCAAATGCTGTTCGGTTTGAACAATGCTCCCGAAACTTTTCAGAGGTTGATGAATAACATCTTTGGAGAGTTGTTGGGTAAATGTCTCATTTACAGAACATATTACGGACTTGGATAAAAGTTTTTAAAAAGGAAGCTAATTTAAAACTACAATTGTATAAGACGGAATTTCTGGGGATAGAGGTGGAATACTTAGGGCACGTAGTGACCCCACAAGGAATCAAACCAAGTCCGCGAAAAATTGAATCAATTAAAAAATCAATTAAAACAACTTAAAGGGAAAAAGCCAATGCAAATAGACGAGGAATACACAGAAGCATTTGAGGTGTGCAAAACCCTCTTATGCAAGGACCCAATCTTACAACTTCGAGAATCCATTCATCCTGACCACGGATGCAAGCAATTATGCCATTGGAGCGGTCGCATCACAGGGAAACTTGGGAACGGACAGACCAATAGCATACGCAAGTAGAACCCTGTCAACATCCGAAATAAACTATGCTACGATAGAGAAGGAAATTCTTGCCATCTTTGGTCAATAAGGCATTTTAGACACTACCTGTTCGGCACTAACTTCAAAAAAAGTGACATCATAGGCCATTAACCTGGGTAATGAGCATTAAAGAATCCGGCTCTAAATTCGTAAGATGGAGACTCCAGATGTTGGATTATGACTATGAAATAGTATACAAGAAGGGTTCCTTCAACGTAGTGGCGGATGCGCTGAGCAGAGTCCAGCCACAGACGAACATACTGGAAAACGCCTCGGAAGTGGCAACAAACGGGAAGACGATACACTCCGCTGGGGAAGACCTGCAGTTGGGTTTTCCAATTTCGGAAAAACCACTTAACGAGTATAACATTCAGGTGGTCATAGAGAAAGGGGGAACGTCTAAAGTAGTGAAGCAAGTCCCATTTAGGAACAAAATGCGGATTACTTAGACAGAAAATAACTTTGACGAGGAGACAATTGGCAGTAAACTCATTGCTGAGGAGTTGACGGAGGAGTTGGTCTTAACCATTCAAGAGGTATATTGTATATATTTTGCTTACAGTAGATTGTATGGGGCGATAAGATGTACAATCTTGTTGCCAGATATAAGGTTGAACAATATCTCCCTTCCGTCTTTTTGTCTTTTGAATTTCGCGGCTATGTACAAAGCGCTACAGAGCTCGTATCTGGCAATACTATACATAATTTGAAAGGTCTTGACATAACCTACAAAACGACGCTATGCATGATTAGTTTGGATATTGCGTTCAACAGTTATAGACGTGTAAACATGGAGTTCACTAACGCCGAAATCCGCGCTATTTTAAAGTTTTCCTTCGTTAAAGGCAAATCCGCTAGAGAATCGTTCCGTGAGATTAATGGTGTTTTGGGGGATGGTACTCTATCACTTCGAACCGCGGAGGAATGGTTTCGACGATTCAGAGCCGGTGAAAGCGACACCATGGATAAGCCAGCCGGCGGAAGACCTGTGACGACAAATACCGATCAAATCATGGAATACATCGAGTTAGACCGGCATGTGGCATCTCGTGACATCGCCCAGGAGATGGGTGTTAGTCACCAAACCATTTTAAACCATCTGCAGAAGGCTGGATACAAAAAAAAGCTTGATGTTTGGGTGCCGCATGATTTGACGCAAAAAAACCTTCTGGACCGAATCAACGCCTGCGATATGCTGCTGAAACGGAACGAACTCGACCCATTCTTGAAGCGGATGGTGACTGGCGACGAAAAATGGATCACATACGACAATATCAAGCGAAAACGGTCGTGGTCGAAGGCCGGTGAATCGTCCCAAACAGTGGCCAAGCCGGTATTGACGGCCAGGAAGGTTTTTGCTGTGTGTTTGGTGGGATTGGAAGGGAATCATCCACTATGAGCTGCTATGATTCCTATACTATGAGCTGGCCATATGGCCAGACGCTTAATTCTACCATCTACTGCGAACAACTGGACCGCTTGAAGCAGGCGATCGACCAGAAGCGTCCAGAATTGGCCAACAGGAAGAGTGTAGTGTTCCACCAGGACAACGCCAGACCACACACTTCGTTAATGACTCGTCAGAAACTACGGGCGAATGCCCTTGGTGGTGTAAGTTGAACTCAAAAGAGGCTTCTGAAAAGTGGCTGTCCGAGTTCTTCGCAAATAAGGAGGGGGGCTTCTACGAGGTAGGTATTATGAAGTTGCCGTCTAGATGGAAACAGATTATCGAACAAAACGGCGCATATTTGAACTAAATCCGATCACTGTAACACTTTTTATAAAGCATTGAATAAAAATGAATGTTGCAGTGTTGTTTTTCAGACCAAATGACATGCGTGTATATTCATAGTGACCATGCTTAGTCAAACAAGCGGTTTTCACAATGGAATTTTTATATGAATTTGGTGAAAACCATTGGCTTATCTCTGACTTAGAAACAATGTACGCGCAAGCTCCGTACGCTTCCAAGATGGCATCACAGAATTCATGAACTTCTACGGTACCCTTTTGGTCTAGTACTAATCTGGCAAAGGTTAAACGGCTTGCATTCACAAAATTGCTGCTGATGTCCATCCAATTCGATTGCAAGTCTAAAGTAAGACACTCGTCGCAGAGCAGTTTAGCCTTCCACAATTGCTGCACGAAAATTTTGCAACTACTAGGTTTTTAAATTTGAGGCAGAGACAAGAACAAAAATAATACCATAATAATAATACCAATAAGGGATAAGTAGAGCTTTCATCTTGGGCAATCTTGAGCATTGCCCTCACTTACAAGAAGTAAGCATGCTTGTGTGTGCCACTCTGCTTAGGAGAGTCTCTCCACAATATGCATTGGTAATAATTATTTGGAGCCATCTCATACGGACACACCGATACATTTTTCATATTCCTTCAGTGATGCCTATGATCGAAATTTCACTAAAATGTCGAACAGTTTAGGTTATATGACACGACATGCTAACGCGAAGCTTAGACTTTGCACTATCCTCATTCAAAACACAATGATGGGGCAGAAAATACCTGCACGAAGAAATATCCGCAGGGTTAGCCAGAGGAATGTGATTAATCAAAATAGGAACCATATTTCGACTCACACGGCAACCTCCGCTCGTGTAAGCTAACAACAGAAACTCTTGGTACTCCTCTCTTGGTAAAATAATTTTGCAACAACGTATTCTAAAGAAAACCAGAGATCAAAATCCTAAAACAACGAGTCCCACGCAACGCCGAAATGGCAGAGATTGCAATTTTATCCAGTTCAATCAAGTTCAAAGCACTCCAATTCTTCGCCTAGCTGCCGATCACTTTGTCAGCGACGACGCCAACGTTCTGCCGACGCCGCTGCCAGACACCCACAGCTAGCTAGACACCCACAGGGCTAGTTCTTAATTTTAATCCGAAATAAAAAGGTCAACTCACAAACTTTTAATCAAGTGAGATAATAACTGGCGCCCGAACAGGGACCTAATGATAAGGAAATCTTGTTAGAACATCAGTCTCAAAAACCCTTCTTGCATTCTTTGGTACGCGGATTTACTAAAGGCAACCTATAGGCGTTCTACGCGTTCTGTCAAGGTCCGTCCGCAGAACATCCTCTACGCGTGTGTATTGCAGGATACCGAGTAACTAAGTAAAAAGGACAACATCCGGATCACCAGCAGAAGTAGCCATATCAAGATAGCAATGTAACTTAAATTAAGTGAATCAAATTACCTAAAGAGAAATAAGAAAATATGAGAATCAAAGCACAAATAATTCAAAGTAAAATAATTCAAAGTAAAAATAGCGATAAGTTAAAAGCAAAAACAAGTGAAAAAATTGTGAATAAAATAAAGAAGCTGTAACTGCACTGCAAATAAATAAAGCAGTATAACAAAGCTCAATAGAAGAGCAAAACCAGGCACTGGCTTCTACAATAAAATAAAATAAATTCACGTTATACAAAACACACAGTTCATTAATCACGTTCCTTTGTTAAAACTGAATAAAGTGAATTTTGAAATTAGAGCAATTACAATTTATACAAAACGAAATAAGTTTAAATAAGTTTTACGATTCTAAAAAT